>NC_137608.1:16348116-16358116 GCF_963280865.1 Gymnoscopelus braueri | reverse complement strand
CGATTAATTGTCGCTCAAATGATTGTGATTAACGATTTAATTGTGTCGTTTGAACATTGGAACATTATGAATTAAAATTACATTTCTGGGGCATATATGACAAATGACTTAGATAATTTAATAACTTTATACTGTACATGAATAGTGGAAATAGCCGATCTACAAGCTCAAAACATCTACAAGCTCAAAACGCGTAACATAGTGACGCGTTATGAGCTTGTAGATCTGCTATTTCCCACTATTTTTGAAAATGGAAATGATTGAGGATTATGAGGATTATGCAGAAAATATATTGTTTCTCAAATAATTGCGATTATCTCAAATAATTGCGATTAGGCGATTATGTAATAATTGTGACATTGTGTGATATCCTGGAACAGCACTGTTGTAGAGTGAAGTGCTACCCAGAATTCTTCACTCCGGTTCAATTCAACTATTACTTTAACCCTGGGGTCCCAAGTTTGGGTCATTAAAGGCAGGGGAAAACCATTTCTAAAATGTATCGAAAATACATTTTTGACATGCTCACAACGTGTCACGCTGTGGCGCGCATCGTGAGCTTGTAGAGAATTTTCTTGTGACTTAGTAAGTGGTTGAAGACGTGAGACAGAAGGAGTAAAGATGGAACACTTTAAAAATGTATGCTAATATTAATGAATGCCTTTGTATAGTAGTGGATCAGATGCTTTTCACTCTACTGTTTTTTTTGTAACTTATGGTATTTATTAATGTAGTGTAGGTATATTATTATTATTATTATTATTATTATTATTATTATTATTATTATTATTATTATTATTATTATTATTATTATTATTATCATCATCATCATCATCGTCATCAATGTATTTAGAGGTATATGAAAAGACTGGCAATATTTTTGACAATTCAAAGTAATTTTGAACTTATGATATTAAAAAAGGGGTACCTCAGGCTTATGTTACTGTATGTCATTTGGTGAGATGCTGTGTGTGTGTGTGTTTGCAGGCGAAAGGGTTTAACCCATTAAGACCGGGAAAGCATCATTCTGTGTCATTTTTGATTTTTGCTAAAAAAGCATTAATTCATACTTTGGTTATTAAAAAATAGCAGATATACAAGCTCATAGCGCGTCACTTCGTGCCGCGCTACGAGCTTGTAGATCTGCTATTTTCTGCAAATCTTTGAATATATATATATTATTCTTTTAAAGCAAACATTTTTAACTCAAATCAAATACTTTGAGATGGGGGGGTGGGGGGGGGGGTCGGTGGCCAAATACATAATCTTGGGGGGTCCTTGACATGAAAATGTTTGAGAACCACTGATATAGCAACATATGTTTTTCAGAAAACTGTTTGGATGTACAAGACATTTTTAGAGTCGGCTTCAGGTCTTAATGGGTTTAACCAGACGCTGGTGGAGTCCATCAGGAGACCCATCTGCCGGTGCTTCGGGCAAAACTCAATTCTCTTTGTTAATTAAAAACAAAACAAAGACAGCCCTCCTGGGCTCAAGAACACACCTCTGTGAACTGACAAAATGCTATGTTTTGTATTCAAATACAGTGACCGCATAATTCAGTGTGTGCAAACTGTTGAGTTTTTTTGTTAAATCTCCACCAGGTAAACAGAGATATTGCGATCACCTGCACGCACGTGTGTGTGTGTGTGTGTGTGTGTGTGTGTGTGTGTGTGTGTGTGTGTGTGTGTGTGTCTGTGTGTGTCTGTGTGTGTCTGTGTGTGTCTGTGTGTCTGTGTGTGTCTGTGTGTCCAACCACAGCTAATCTGACATGATACTGACATGATACTAACATGATAGTGACATGATAGTGACGATAAGACAATGATTCTGACATGATACTGACCTGATACTGACCATGATACAATGATACTGACATGATTCTGACCATGATACTGACCATGATACTGACATGATACTGACATGTTTCTGACCATGATACTGAAATGATACTGAAATGATACTGACATGATTCTGACCATGATACTGACCATGATACTGATATGATACTGTCATGATACTGTCATGATACTGTCATGATACTGATATGACACTGACCATGATACTGACATGATTCTAACATGATACTGACATGACACTGACCATGATACTGACATGATTCTAACATGATACTGGGCATGATACTGACCATGATACTGACTGAACATCATATTTCTTGAGCAAGCTGACAGTTGGCCAATTTAGAGCAGACTCTCTTATCCAGAGTGACTTACAAGTGTGAAATGAGAGTAAATGGCATGAACCCTTAAAGTCAACAAACGACAGGGTAAATAGTCACATAAGTAGACTGCAAAGAAAACAATTTAGTGCTTCAAAGAAGCTACAGCAACATGCTATCTAAATTAATCTGTGAATCAGTCAAGTGGGCTCTGATCCAGATAATTACACAGTATACATCACTATTATTATTAGGGCATGTGTTCTGGCAGAAATTTGTGCACTACTGCGAGAGCACCTTTCTAGTTTTTTATTTGTGTGAATACATTCTTGACTCGAGTCCTACAGTAATTTCCAGTAAAAATGACATTCTCAGCATTTGGTTTACAAGGATTTATTAAACTGCAGAGGAAAATAAGGTTGTAAATAAAAAAGAAAGCTTTGAACAAAATGGCAGGACGTAGGGATAAAAAGGTATTATTTGAATAATATGTGTAAAACAAGTATTTTAGGCGATCACGCTCAATGCATGACCCATATATCTGTTTTATAATTTTCCTTTACACATGTCTTTACCTCCAATATTGCACTTGTCTTGTGTCTGACTGGCTTATTGGGACAGATAGTCAGTCTGTGTGGCTAACAGGTCTATGAAGCAATTACACAAGCAAACACATCAAAAAAACATTTTGGCTGCAAAATATTGTGAAATAAACAAGACACAAACAAACAAGGCATTAGAATGTACAATTAAGATACAGCTAGCTGATAAACAGCCTGCGTTCAGGAGCGTTCATAGACTAGGATGAAAGTAAAACACATCAAGTCGTGTTGCTAAGGTCAGTCGGGTGAGAGTGGGTTTACTAATTGTGCTGTACAATATATCTCCAAAGAGCATCTTACTGCCAAATTCATGTTTGGCTATTTTTCAATGGAGCAAAGATCTTATTACTAAGGCTTTGTTCATGGCTTCTGCACCGTAATATGTGTGAGCTCTGCAGTCTGCACACAAACCTGGTAGTCCTTTCTCCTTGCACTCACCTAAAATGTATAAGACCTGGGTGCAACTGTATGGAAAATCTACTGCCAACCCCGCCCTAAAATGGTTGGACCGAGTGGTTCCCATTTTTCCATTCAGCAGCCCTGATGGAGGCACGTTTATGCCATTCAGTTTGTATGGCTGCATGTGATCTCACAAGCAACTATGACAAGGCCGCAATAATGCCGTTCCGATGTCAGTCTCTGGTTCTTTCCAGTAGGAGCCAGCAGTTAATGTAGGCGTCTGTGATGCTCAGTAATGGAGAGGTGAGGTCAGGCCTGTCATGTGCTACACAGTGAGAGTACCATGGAAGAACACTGTGCTCTATGTGAAACTGAAAGACGATCTATGTGGATGTTATGTTGCATGGTTCTTTTTAAAGAATCCACGTGATTCTTATAGTAATATTTGGTTCTATCACTTTACTGGCGTAATTTAACCAAGTATCTAACCTTGTTAGATTCCATATAGAACTGATTCTGATTCTACTCTTTAGTGTCCGGAAATGGACTTGTCTATAACGTTAACATACAGTACTTTGTTGGTGATGAAATTAAACAAAAACGGCAAAAAGTAACAACTGTAACAGTACAGATGATCTCATCTAAATCAAGTATCATCATGATACGTGATATCAAAACCCACTTTAGACCAAGTGAGGCAGTCTCTGACATGAGGAGGTGTGTGTGTGTGTGTGTGTGTGTGTGTGTGTGTGTGTGTGTGTGTGTGTGTGTGTGTGTGTGTGTGTGTGTGTGTGTGTGTGTGTGTGTGTGTGTGTGTGTGTGTGTGTGTGTGTGTGTGAGTTGGTATGTGTTCAAGCACGTTTATCTACCCACATAAATGAAGAGAGACAGCAAAAGAGAGAACAGGCAGATGAACCAAATGTGGAGGCCCAATAAGCTCCTGTGTGTAGCCTGAATCATTCCAACGAACGTGACAGCGATCTCAGCTCCTACTCACACAATGACCAAACCTTCCTCTGCGCTACAGTGTACAATGCAGCAACATACTATTTATCAACAAAACAGGGTCTACACAGAACTGAAATAGGGTCTATAGCTTGCTTTATAGAAACATTTCAGTTCCATTTGGAACATTTTTCAGTTCCATATAATAACCCTTTTCTACTACAGTAAAACCTTTTCTGGTTCTATAATATAATAACTTTTTTTGGTTCCACATAATAACCTTTCACAGTTCCAAATAGTAAAATGTTTCAGTCCATATGGACCCTTTTTCAGTTGCTGATGTCGGCCCTCCAACAAGCCACCGCTATAACCCAGCCATCGCTCCTCTCCTCTGGGTCGCTGATCCTGTCTCTATCTGGCTGACTGGATACAGTTTAGCAGCAGGAGTTCTGGAGCACACAGGCTCACCGACGCGCTAAGACCATGGTGGCAATCCACGATCCATCTCCTACCAGCCTGTGTCCATATGCTGCTGTCGGGCAGAAACCTTGTACAGTATCTCCATATTTCATCTTGTATTTTTTTCATAGCTGAAGGTCCTATTTTATATTTGGTCATTATGACAGTGTTGTGCAAAAGTAGCAAAAATGGCTGATCACAGCTTGAGCCTTTAGATCTTTTTGGAGGGGGGGGGGGGTCAGATGATTACAATGACATGCCCAAAATAGCGACACCAGGTTGAAAGTGGTTAGGGCTGTGGGTTTTGTAAATATTTAATCATGGAAAAGTATTAACAAGAGCTTGTGACTAAATAATAATAAGTACATTGGATCCTTTGGAACACAGAGTTTCCCTCTTTTCCATTTCCTGAAAAGTAACGGTTTTGGACATACAAGGTTTCTGCCGTACAGCGACGATATGCTGCTGTCGGACATATGGGACCGATACCATACATGCTCCCTCACCCAGAGAGAGAGAGAGAGAGAGGGGGGGAGGGGGAGGGGGAGGGGGTGTTCTCAATCTATTCATTGACACCAGATTCATTCAACATTCAAGATCTCTCTCACAACGCTTTCCCAACGACACATTACACACACACTGTTTCCTATTGTTAAACTGTTTACGAAGTGCAAAACAGCACACATTTACACATTTAACACCCTATGTTTTTTGGACGAGGCATTCAGTCAGACGAAGAAAACGCTCAGTGCAGTGCAGTGTGTGCGTGTGCGTGTGCGTGTGTGTGTGTGTGTGTGTGTGTGTGTGTGTGTGTGTGTGTGTGTGTGTGTGTGTGTGTGTGTGAGTGTGTAACGTGTGCTGAATGTGCCATAAAGGTCCTTAAGTTGATCATTTCCACAGTCCAGAGTTCTTCTTCAACCCAAAAATAATCATGGCATTTATCGTTACAATTTGATTTACAGGCATTGAAATAAAAACCGTACATACAGTAGAAACCACCAGTGACAACATCCCTTATCATGGTGAATGCAGTGTGAAAACAGAACTGGACTGTTGACCGTAGATCAGTGCTTCTGAAAGTGGGGTCCGGGGCCCCCTAGGGGTCCTTGGGGGGTTGGTTCCAAGGGGGACCCCAGCAAAAGTATAATTTTTTTCCCCCACATAAATCTTCTCTTCTGGGGGGTCCCTGGCACAAAACCTTTTCAGATGGGGGTCCGCGGCCAAATACATATCAATTTGGGGGTCCTTGACACAAAAAAGGTTGAGAACCACTGCCGAAGACAAGTGGTTCTCAACCGGTGGGTCGGATTTTGGGGGGGTTCCCAGATGACAGTCAAGTGACAATTTAAAGACTGTTAAGACCATTTTAATACCTTCAAAAAGAAAGAAAAGAAAAAGACCATTACTGCATCAAAAGGCTGCAACAAACTATACTATAAAAACTGTCAAATAATTGTCAAATTGTCAAATAATATAAGAAAGAGGCTTGAAAATAGCTATTTTCACAATATTTGTCTGTGGAAGCGAGTCAAACTAAATTGAATGCCTCGACTCCTACATTCCAAGTGCTTATCAGGATGGGGGGTCCCCAGTTCAAATATGATTATTTTGGGGGGTCGCGGCCTGAAAAGGTTGAGAACCACTGCCGTAGACCACTGGAACGTTTAGCGAAGACACTCACTGGTACATGACTGCGGGGGGTGCATGCTTTCAAGTGAACACTTGTGTATTTGTGTGTTTGTGTACAGTATGTGTATGTGTGTGACGGGGCATTTCTTTGCCTGTGTGTATATACTGTATATGTGTACATATATGTGTTTAAATATTTCTGTATTTCTGTGTTTGTGCATGTATACAGTACTGTATGTGTGTGTGTACATTTTCATATGTGTGTTTATGAGAGTATGACCTGTGTGTGTGTGTGTGCGAGCGCACACACGTACGTGTGTGTTTGTGTGTACAGTACAGACTATTATGTGCAGTGCCATATTGTGCAAGCATCTGTGTGTGTGTGTGTGTGTGTGTGTGTGTGTGTGTGTGTGTGTGTGTGTGTGTGTGTGTGTGTGTGTGTGTGTGTACAGTACAGACTATTATGTGCAGTGCCATTTGTGCAAGCGTCTGTCTGTGTGTGTGTGTGTGTGTGTGTGTGTGTGTGTGTGTGTGTGTGTGTGTGTGTGTGTGTGTGTGTGTGTGTGTGTGTGTGTGTGTGTGTGTGTGTGTGTGTGTGTGAGAGAGAGAGAGAGAGAGAGAGAGAGAGAGAGAGAGAGAGAGAAAGTGTGTGTGTGTGTGTGTTCCTTGTTGCTGATGAACTGGAGACCCTCCTAGCTTTCCCAGTCCGGGCAGCTGGAGGCGTCGTCATCGGAGTCCGAGTCGGGCGACGCCTCCTTGATGCGTCTCAGCGCCTCGTGAATGCTTCGGGTCAGCGGGTCCGTGGAGGCGGGGAGCTGCCCCGGGTCCCTTCTCTCCTTCTGGGGGATGCGTCTGAGCTTCACCCCCCGGCGGATCTGAGTCAGGATGCTGCTGGGATCGGTTTCATCGAAGTCGTCTTCGTCGTGGCCCTTGCCTCCAGGCGTAAGCCGCTGTTCCACTTTCTTCAGGTGGAAGGTACCTCTTTTCAGAGAGGCCAGGACCTCGTCCATGGGAGAGACCACTGGAGAGAGAGAGAGAGAGAGAGAGAGAGAGAGAGAGAGAGAGAGAGAGAGAGAGAGAGAGAGAGAGAGAGAGTCGTTCATGGTAATTTATCAGTATTGTAAACGTTACAATATTCTATATATAATCAAAATATTCTATGTATGAAAGCTCTACATTAAGTTAAATATAGGTTCTATATATATAGGTTCTATAGAACTATGTTATATGGTTCCATACAGAACCAAATGGTATATGTAAGGGTTTTTAAGGAATCATGGTTCTCAAGTATATGGAAATAAACAGTAAATAACCCTATATGAACTAGCTTGTGATACCTCTCCTACTGTAAAGAACCATATGAACTGATTTGTGGTACCTCTCCTACTGTAAAGAACCATATGAACTGATTTGTGGTACCTCTCCTACTGTAAATAACCAAATGAACTGATTTGTGATACCTCTCCTACTGTAAATAACCATATGAACTGATTTGTGGTACCTCTCCTACTGTAAATAACCAAATGAACTGATTTGTGGTACCTCTCCTACTGTAAATAACCAAATGAACTGATTTGTGGTACCTCTCCTACTGTAAAGAACCATATGAACTGATTTGTAGTACCTTTCCTACTGTGGGCATCCAACTCGGGAACCTTCCTCAGCTTCTTCCTGGCGCTGACCAGCTGGCTGCTGTCGAAGAAGCGCGGGGCGAAGGGGCCAAGAGGGGAGAGAGAGGAAGGCTCTTTCGCCACCTCCTCACCCGGGCTATAGGAGTTGGGGGAAAACTCCTCCTCTCTGGGCTGTGGAGGGGGGAGCGGCGGTGGGGGTGGGGGCGGCAGGGAGACGGGAGAAGAACCCAGGAGGGAGGGCAGGGAACACGGGGAACAGGACGACTCGGCGGGGGGGACATCCAGCTGGGACGGGGACACCGCGGCCAGCAGTGGGCGGTGTGCTACGGTGGGCTGGGTGGTGAGTGTGGGGCTGGGGTCCGTCTGCACGCTGGTACTCTGATGGCACACGGGCCGCTGCGGGTCCTGGGTCTGCGCTGACAAGTCTTTGTCCCTGCTGTCCCGCCCGGCCCACGTATCCCCGCTCCTCCTCCTCTCTCTGTCTCTCTCTCGCCGTCGGGTGTGGGCGACCCGCAGACGGGCGGACTTCAGGATCACTTGGCCCGGGTTCCGCTGTGAGGGCAGTGGCAGAGACAAACCGTGTGTTGAACAAAAATGACTCTGCATTTAGCGTCGTCCACTGCCACTGCAGTTGACTGTGATTCTGTAATAACAACTTGATGATAGTAGTCGTAATTAAGGCTGGGCAATATAGTGATATACGTATTAATATCTCGACTTGAGACTAGATATCGCATGGGAATGTGGATATTGTAAGTGCTGTCTTTTCCTACTTTGGGTTCTAAAATAACAAATCTACAGGCTCACAATGTGAGCTATGCAACGTGTTGAGACATACAGGTGCTGGAGTGACCGAGGAACAGAAACAGATGGATCCGCTGTGGCGACCGCTGATGGGAATTAGCCGAAAAGAAGCAGCGAGTAGTGTGTGACACACATAATACCTGTTTGAAAGTGCGTAGTCTGTCCAGAGTCCTCTGTCTTTCCTGACTGACTCTACTGTTCTTCTTCTCCTCATCCTCCTCTTCCTCTCCCTTCTGGCGAAGAACAAGGTAGACAAGGAGGGAGGGAGACAAAGAGACAGATGTAAATTCTATGGTGCAGGAGGAAAAGCAGGAATGAGTCACATCACAGACAAACAATACACCACACAGAAAGCTGTACCTGCTGCAGGGCATGCTGGGAAGTGGAGTCCTTCTGGCTGGCTTGACGTTCCAGACTCTTTTCCGTGTTGTTGGACACACATATCTCCTGAAGAGGGAGAAGATGGAAGACATAGCAACATTGCTATCCTTGTGTGATCCTTGTATATGGTTTACACTCTATATTTAGCATTGCCAGGCCTTCAGTTTCCAACCACAATACCAGACATTCAGTTCTATTCGTAATGGGAGGAATAATACAAATGCTATAATACAAATACAAAGTCTAAGTGCATTGTGATCATATTTATGTGAGTGGGAGTGAATCCAGACCCGCTTGTTCTTCAGATAGGAGCGTTTGGCGGTGATGCGCCCCCTCCTGGCTTCCAGGTGCCTTGCGCTCTGCTGAAGTCTCCTCAACTCCTCTCTATCTGCTGCGTCCTCCTCTCTGATGGCCTCTGGACTCTCATAGGTGTCATAATACACAACCTCATCTTGGAGCTCTGCACACACGCACACGCACACGCACACGCACACGCACACATCGAAGTTCAAATACAGACAGACACAATACAGACACCACAGAAATTAACGCATACAGTTAAATAACACACAAAGCCTTGGATGACTTAAAAAAAATACTTTAAAAAAGATTTAATTGATGGACCCCCCCCAAATATCCACTGCACACTCCGTGTAAAATTCAAAATACTAGGTACATCTGTGGCTTGAGGGTAAGCACTGTTGTATTTAGAATGTGTTCATGTATATGAGCAGTACAGCACACAGAGCATGCAGTGGATGTCCGGGTCATCCAACAAGACTGACAAATATACAAGAATTGATAAAAAAAAATCAGTCCATCAGTCTTCCAGGACACAAATACACTAACACTTAAACATTCAAGCCACAAACACAAACCATCGATGGTTTCAACATTCTAATGTTGCTCAGAATCATGTGAAACCCTGTCATCAAATGTAAAATGATGATGATGATGATGATGATGATGAT
>NC_137608.1:16265616-16345616 GCF_963280865.1 Gymnoscopelus braueri | reverse complement strand
CTACCTCCCTGTGCTTGTCTTTGCAAACTCTTAATAAAGTATTCAATCAATCAATTCAAATTTACCACCCCCCCTACAAAGGTCCTCTTAATGTCACACGGCAGATGTAGGAGTCTCATCTCGTCTGATCCTTTCATACGTTATTTCTTATGTTTATCAGAAATCAGTAACACTTCATTAGCCATGCAGTTAACACTAGTTCATAGACACAATCAATACCAAACATTGCATTGTAGAGCAGCAGACAGCAGTTTTAGTAGGCCAGCATTGTAGAGTAACTAAATTATCAATACTTTGTCCTTGTTTTTCACATCTCACATCAGATCAATATCCTGCTGCAATATAGCGCTGCCAGTATGAATGTATGTATGTATGTGTGTGTGTGTGTGTGTGTGTGTGTGTGTGTGTGTGTGTGTGTGCGTGCGTGCGTGCGTGCGTGCGTGCGTGCGTGCGTGCGTGCGTGCGTGCGTGCGTACTTGCGTACTTGCGTGTGTTTCTGAATGAACTAAAGTATTGTGAATGGTCTTTGACATTTCTGAATTATGAATAGCACATCTTCAGACTTTTTAATAACTTCGCATAGTGACATCATACCTTTCTGTGCCTTGGCTGTGATCTCAAAGTATTTAACAGTGAACGCCTGGATGTTTAGCACCGCCTCCTGGGCCTTTTTCTGCCAGTCAGAATCCTCCTTTTTCAGAGATTCTATCCGCCTGGGCCCCAGGTAGTCATTCTCCATGGAGATCTGGAAAGACAGTAATGTGACGTGAGGTTGAGGATATTTTCTTTAATAGTTTAAAGTTTAAATCCCTATGTCAGTTTTATTGTCTCCGCCAGGCCGAAAGGCATGGCGAGAGTATGTTTTACCCCCTGTCCGTCCGTCCGTGTGTGTGTCCGTCCGTGTGTCCGTCTGTCTGCGAGCGGCTAATCTCCCGACACCGTTGGCCCGCTCGCTCAGAAACTGTGCACACACACTCCCTGGATGCCAATTCAGAACCTCTGCCCCAAATTTTTCACATAGCCCTGTTATAGCGCCACAAGGAGGCCGATTTGTGCGAAACCCATTTACTCCTACAGATTTTATCCAAACGTCATGCAAATCGGTACTGTACACAGTATCTCTATAGTCATGTGATCAACACAGATCTGTCCGATTTTCCATATTCCATCCTCATTATATACGTCTTCATCTTACGATTGTGTTCTAACTAAACACGTTTTTGCCAATCTCAGAGCAGACACTCTAAAATAATCAGTACATACTCGACACTGAGCAGGCCTTCGCTCGTGTGACGTCATCCATTGACTTCCAGAGTAAAATTACAGTTCTAAAAAAATTAATATTTCAAAAACTATAAAAAAGGGCAACTTAGTTGTCTTATAGATCTGCTACTTAGCTCATGTGGTTAAAGTTTAAATGAAGCACCTAGTTTAAAGTATGACTGGGCTAAAGTGAAAAATGTATTTTTTAATTGTTGAAAACCTTTGCCTATAATGACATGCCAAAATATTAGCAATTGCATTTCCCAGCAGAGTCAAAATGCACCACAATTATTAACTCTCTGGCGTCCACAATACACATTTTGTTTTAAAATACAAATTTATATCATTTTTTGTCAGGGCTGGTATGGTAGACTTTGATGGTTTAAACGTGATAAAGAAAACACTCTGGATGAATTTTCATACATTTTTATAAATAATATAGCTGGGTCGTCCATAGACAGTGTAAGACAAGAATGGGGGACTAAGCACACACAGATGACAGTTGTGATCATCCTCATGAGCAACTGATCCTGTGCTGTTTGTTTATAAATGGATGGGTGTGCACACACGTGTGTACACCCTCGTGTACGTTTGTATGCGCGTATTCAATCAATCAATCAATCAGAGGGAGGGAGAGGGAGAGAGATACAAGCTAAAGCAACAATAGCAGCAATAACAGTAAAAATCACACCCTGTGTGAAGTGGACGGTGTCTTGCTAGCTAATCACAATACTGAATGGAGTCAACCAATCATGTACAAAAGATAAATACATTTATTGAAACACTCTTTATGATGGACGAAACCATAACTTTAAAAAAACCAATTTATGGTTTTTTTTAAAGTTATGGTTTCTTATATAGGGCTATGCACATGTGTCACGTGACTTGATTGATTGATTGATTGAAATTTTTATTAGGCAAAAGAATGTAAAACAACACAGTTACATTTATAATGCTTTTGTCTAAAAGGTCCGGCCAAAAAAGTCCTTGCGGACTTGTTTCCGTTGGGGTCCTTGAGTTAATTTCATAGACATATATAGTAGCAACCAAACAGTTCAAAAATCAACATGAAAATACAGATAATACAGAAAAAGTACCACTATGTACAAAAAAAGCATTTAAAAATATATGTACAAAAAGAAAGGGGGGGGGGAAGCATGGAAAAATAAAAAATTATATACAAAAAAAGCATGAGGAAATACAAAAAGAGGAGGGGGGGGGGGTCGTCTGTCTACAGGGAAACTGGTACTAGCTCCTCTTTCGGCCTCCAGAAAGATGGGTTTTTAGGGCAGTTTTGAATGAGCCCAGCGACACTGGCCAATCACAGTCGGTGCAGGGTTAGGCGGGGTACTTTTTGGCCAATCACAGCGCAGGATAATTGTACAAATTTCCAAACCTCACTTATAGGGGCGGTTTCACCGCCCAAAAAATGTGAGATAATCACGGCAATAACAATAATACAAGTAGTAGCACATGCGCACGTGCGCACGCACACACGCGCACACACACACACACACACACACACACACACACACACACACACACACACGCACACACGCACACATGCACACATGCACACACACACACACACAGTCTGTCCAATGTCCGTCAGCATGACTAAGCAAACTACAGGGCTGTCCTCACACCTCATAATGATTCACAACAATCTGGTAGACTGATACTGTTGTACATCCAACAACATTTAGTAACAGACCTCTAGAGCAGTTTAATTTCAATGACCCCCATAACTCTCAGTTATAGAGACCTGTAAAAGGGTCTATTTAGAAACCCTTCATGGGAAAGTAACTACGCAACCAAAATCTCTACCAAAGTGTAATTTTGCTTTATAAGTGGTTAAAAGGTGACACTCGTTTTACAGTGTCTTATGGGACCCTCTGGGGGGTTAAAGTTCACATCACATAATCGGGGACGCTGACCTTTGGATGGACACGTCTGTATACAAGGTCTCCTTTCTCCTCACCTCCTTATCAACTAATCAAGGACCACTCCTAAACAAATAAAACTGCCTTCCTTTGCCATGCCCTAACTAGTCTCTGTGCACTAGAAAACCTTGTTTTTTTTCTCTTGTAATCTGGTTGTAACATTGAATCAACAACATAATCTGTTCTAAGAGAGTTGCGTGAATTAACTAGAAAAGTGCGCTCCTCTGAGCACAGATATCGTCCAGGCCGGGTTGCCTAGCTACCCCAGAGCTGTATCAGTTGGTAGGGTGCAGCTGTCAGGAGACAGGACACGATGTGGGGACATAGAGTTTGTACAAAAGATGGTACAACTGTTCTCGTTTGTGACGCGCACTATTGGGCCAACGTGAAAGCGGTTTGGAGGTGCACTCTAAACATTCCATTCCATATTGGGTATGATTGGATGTTGCGTTCATGATACACTGTACTGTGTATGTATTTTTTGTAAGAAATAGGCCCTGGCCGAAATGGAAATGACAGAGAAACCGTATGAAGTGTCAAAACCCTATTTGACAGTCATTGTCACATGACCATTTGTGCCCAATG
The DNA here is from genome assembly GCF_963280865.1 of Gymnoscopelus braueri. Classification (NCBI taxonomy): domain Eukaryota; kingdom Metazoa; phylum Chordata; class Actinopteri; order Myctophiformes; family Myctophidae; genus Gymnoscopelus; species Gymnoscopelus braueri. The sequence continues at coordinate 16,341,825 of NC_137608.1, read as the reverse complement.
TGTGTGTGTGTGTGTGTGTGTGTGTGTGTGTGTGTGTGTGTGTGTGTGTGTGTGTGTGTGTGTGGGGGGGGGTGGGGTGGGGTGGGGTGGGGGGTCTCATTTTGGCAACCCTCTCAAAAGGGTCTATTCTGACTTAAATGGCTACACCTTTGTACTTTTCCCAGTAGAAACCCTTCCCAGTATACTTCAATGGAATTTTCACCTGATGACATCATGCTTTGATTTCCATATACTTTATGGTTTTAGCCTGGATCTCCCATTTTAACCACATGAACCCTAGGCATCCCTATTCTGGGGATGTCTGAGGATGACAGAGATTCGGGATCTCAATGAGACTTCCTGGTAAAATAAAGGTCAAAATAAAAATGTCATAATAGGCGAACGTTTTGCAGAAAAAAAAGACACATTCACAGAAAATAGAAGATCTATCAGCTCAGAAGCTCGTTTTGACTATTAATTATTCATCTGGCCAGCAGGGAGCATCCGAGACTTAACTTCACTTCACAATAGAAAAAAAAACACAAGCAGACAAAGTTAAACAGTAACAGCATCCTTACGTGACCCCGACCCACGCTACCTCAACAGACCTCAGTTCACATTACACACAGCACCGATTCACTACTGTAACACGCACACACACACACACACACACACACAACCACACACACACACACACACACACACACACACACACACACACACACACACACACACACACACAAAAAGTACTCACACACACACACACACACACACACACACACACACACACACACACACACACACACAACCACACACACACACACACACACACACACACACACACACACACACACACACACACAACCACACACACACACACACACACACACACACACACACACACACACACACACACACACACGCACACACACACAACCACACACACACACACACACACACACACACACACACACACACACACACACACACACACACACACACACACACACACAAAAAGTACTCACATTCTTTACTTAAGTAAAAGTATCGATGCGGCAAAATAGAAGTACTCTGTTACAAGTCTGCTTGTGTGCTTGTGTCTGCTTGTGTTTTCTGGAATTCAAAATGTACTTGAGTGAAAGTACAAAAGTATTGGCATCAAAATGTACTTAAAGTACCAAAAGTAAAAGTACTCATTATGCAGAATGTCCCATTTCAAGTTTTCAAATGTATAAAAATCTTTTGAAAATAGCCGATCTACAAGTTCACAATGTGTCGCGATGCAACACATTATGAGCTTGTAGATCTGCTATTTTTAAATGGCCGAAATGTATGTAGGGCTGAAGTGGTTAATGTATGTTTTGTATATATATATATAATAACCACACACACACACGCACACACACACACACACACACACACACACACACACACACACACACACACACACACACACACACACACACACACACACACACACACACACACACACACACACACTCATGTGTGGCCAATAAGTTTTATTATCTTATATTAACTGTCCTTCTGGATGCTCCCTGAAAGTTAACATTTATGAAAGAAAATGAAAGTACAATCCGGGACTTATTTTACTGAGTTAAATGTTATTTCTCAGATATTTAGACGTGTCAGGTAAGACACCGGCTAGTTCTCAATGTCAATAAAGTTATTTATTGACATTACAACTACTTCATTGTAGTTCTACATAGTTGCAAGACATAAAACATAAACGACATAAAACAGCTTTAAAGATGGAGTGCCATGATATTTTTCAACCCTAAAACCTGATCTGAAGGTATTATTATTATGTAAGGATTTTTTTCAACAAAAAAAAAGTGTACAGTAAGTGTTAAAATGTTGTTTTTATGTAGACACACCCACCAGTGCATTAAGTATACCTGGTTCTCACCTTAGCACCTCCTCCACCACCTTAGCACCACCCACCTGTCCTAGTCCCTCCTCCTCCTCATGCCCACACCTGTTGTGTTATGATAATGAGGGGGAGGGTGTGGGCTTTGTGATGTCACTAAAGCGCTGTTTCTCTATTGGCACGTTTGACCCTCAAGGTTTCAGCCTCCAGGAAGAAACTCCAAATAGTCAGAGAAGACATAAAACACCATAAAAACACCACCGGGGGGCTTAATGAAGTTCTATCAACCTCATAGACACATGGAAAACAGAAAAAGTGCAAAAACATGGCACCACCTCTTTAAGTGTTTTTTATCCAGCAGGGGGCATCCATGCCTTGACTTCACAAAGGGAGAAAACACAACAAGCAAAGTTAAACAGTAACAGCATCTTAGATACCCTCAGGTTACCTCAACAGACCTCTGTTCACTGTACTACACAGCATTGCTTCACTATTGCTTCATACATGCACACGCACGCACGCACGCACCCACGCACGCACGCACGCACGCACGCACGCACGCACGCACGCACGCACGCACGCACGCACACACACACACACACACACACACACACACACACACACACACACACACACACACACACACACACACACACACACACACACACGCACGCACGCACGCACGCACAACTTTACTGACCAGACCAAAGGCCTGGGGAAATAAGGTCTTTCGCCTGCTTTTTAAAAGATGACCCAGTTGTAGTAGCAAATGTCAGGTACAGAAATGGGCCATAGTAACTAAATGCCCCTTCACCATATTTAGATGTTACTCCAGGTTTGTAAATCTGCCATTTTTCGGTGCGTGTAGGAGACCAGTGCCCGAGTGTGTTTAGCAATCAGTGACAGCTGGACAGCTGAACACTGTTTCCTTTACAATGCTGTGTGACGGCTGAATAATATTCACTGAATATTATGTTAACAGGAAGCCACTCCTCTGCAGTGGTGGAAAAAGTACTAAAAGCGTTTTACTTCAGTAAAAGTAACAATACTGCAATGTAGAAATACTCTGTTACAAGTAGAAGTCCAGAATTAAAAATGTACTTGAGTAAGGGTACAAAAGTATTGGTATCAAAATGTACTTAAAGTATCAAAAGTAAAAGTACTCATTGTGCAGAATGTCCCATTTCACAAGTTTCAAATGTATAAAATGTATGAAAATCATTTGAAAATAGCCGATCTACAAGCTTGTAGATCGGCTATTTTCAAATGGCCAAAATGTCTATACTGTAGGAGTGAAGTGGTTAATGTATGTTTTGTAATAATAATCAAAATCTACAAAGTAACTAGTAACTTTCAAATAATTGTAGGGAGTAAAAGAGATGTAGTGGAGTAGAAGTAAAAGTACCGAAAAGTGGAAATACTCCAGTAAAAATGCCTCAAATTTTTACTTAAGTACAGTACTTGAGTACATGTACTTAGTTACTTTACACCACTGCTCCTCTATGCTCATGCACGGGTCCATGGTGTGACGGATAGCCCTCTGGACTCAAGCTATACTTAAGATAAACAAGATTTTACCAGATATACTTGGATCCTTCAATTTGTGCAGAAGCTAGAAGCCATGCTATGTAACACTTGCTATGCATCCCTTGTCTATAATGCATTATAAGCTTACTTGTAAGGCATCATCTGCTTATAACACTGTGTAATTATAGGTATAAGCAATCATAATGTACTCATAATGCAATCATAACACATTATAAGGCCTCTTATAATAACTCATAAGGTCAAGTATCATAATTGCTGGACTTTTTTTCTATTGGCGAGGATCAACACACAGTTGTTTCTGCCAAAACCTTCAGAAATGTAATTACTTTACTTAAAGCACATAATGACCATTTATAGTGACTTATAATCCCACTATAATGCATTATAACAGTGATTATAATACATTATAAGATTATCATAATGTATTCAAACTATTATAATAAGTATTACCAAAACATTGTGATATTGTTGTCAATAACTAAAATCCTACAGCCTACAGATGGTTGTAGGTACAGTACACTGGAGATGCAGCTCTATTTGTTTAGTACAATACATATAAGTTATCTAATATTGATTGGTAAAAAAAAACAGTGCTGTGTTACTGTAGGTAATTGTACTGTATAAAGGTGAGAATGAAATGAACAGTCAGGGGAAATAATGGATCGATAAAACAACAACAAACTAGCAGGAAGGAGGAAATTGGGAGGAAGCCAAGAGCTAGAAAAGCTGCATGGTTACAAGCTTGCAAATAGAGGTTTCAAACCCCACCCCCTTCACAGAGTAAACATGAGGTTCCATGGTGTAATGGTTAGCACTCAGGACTCTGAATCCTGCGATCCGAGTTCAAATCTCGGTGGGACCTGTGGTTTTTCTGGTTGGCAAAAGTAAAGTGACTCACGTCATAGATCAAATCTGTCACAGCAAAGTTATAACAACAAAGTGTAATGGCAGTGCAACAGAATGTTGGTGGCAAAGAGTAAAAAGAGCTGACTGTCAACTTTGACCCACTAGCAGCAGACATCTGCTTTACTCTCTCCTGCTGTTCGAGTCTGTGAGTCTGACAGTGACACTATACACACACACACACACACACACACACACACACACAGTCAAGTCAGGATAAACCCACCTTAAATTCTCTGCTTCTCTGGCAAATATTCACATCACCATGAAAACAAACCATGGATGGAGGTTTGTATTTAATTCATAAAACAATCTCCAGGGACGATTTTCTGGTGAACTTTTCGAATCAGTCTGTGCTTTCGACCACAATACCATGCAACAATAACGTCACTTTGACCGAATTGAAGGCAACATAACAGGCACCGCGTGTTGTATTACCTCGAACAAGTTTCAAACGACCACAAGTTGATTTTCATACTGTACTGAAAAGAATAGAAAACAATGTCCGCACTGGAAGGTATTTAAAATCCAAAACAACTATGGTATGCTTTGCGCCTTTAACTGTACTTTTCCTCTCTACTACGTGCCTGCTCATCCTGGTCCCCATCAGTAAACCTATAGGCCCAGAGACACAGCATGACTTATTCATGTCTCTGTGAGACTGCAGGAAACAGGAGATCCACTAGGATCCATTCTGGCTCACAGTGTGTCACTCAACCTCGCATTGGTAAAACTAACACACAAAGGGATGAAGCCAAGCTGGTGCTACAAGGATGTGTGTGTGTGTGTGTGTGTGTGTGTGTGTGTGTGTGTGTGTGTGTGTGTGTGTGTGTGTGTGTGTGTGTGTGTGTGTGTGTGTGTGTGCACACACGCGCATGTCAGTATTACTGTATGTTGTGTCCACACACTTATTCCAGAGTGCACATGTCTTGCTGTACTGTGACGTAGAGATGTCTGTTATTGATGAGTCAATGAGCTAAATATAACACTGCTATCAGTCCTGCAATAGTTCAACAAACTCTGTTCACCCACCAGCCAGCCTCTCTTCCTCTCATGACGAATATCTCATTGTTCTCAGAGGGGTTGGACAGAAGAGCTACAGAAATTCACACAAATGTACATGTACACGTACGCGTACGCACACGCGCACGCACACGCACACGCACACGCACACGCACACGCACACAGGCAGAACCTATTTTAAGGGGCATGAGAACTTCCTCTGACCACCACTTGTATTTCCAGTATTTCCATGTTGGTGTGTTTTGTGTCCCACCTGCATGCTGACACAATAAAACATTAGGATGAATGCCTCATACTAGACCTGCTGTCTTCTCTTTCATTCATTATGTCCGCCAGGCAGAGATTTTGCAATCAGCCCTGTGTATTTGTGTGTGCTAATCTGCAAACTACTAGGCTGATCAGTGTCATATTTCTTAGCCACACTGCCAACCGGCCAAGGACCTCAATTCCAGAATATGTTAGTGTTTCAAAACGATCAACAACTACTATGTCATTTTTGTGAATAAATAATTGCAGTGCAATCGTCCCTCTAGGCTATGGGTTACACGTCCTAGAATTATGGACCGGAACTGGTCAATGTGTTGAATGTGGCGTCTAAAGCAGGACAGATATTGATTGGCTGTCAGCGTTTCATTCATTCATCAAATCACACTGTGATCACAACGATATCGTTTGCCACTATAGTTGTCATTATAGTTGTGGAGAATGCCTCCTGGCAGAGATCTGAAGCCATGTTTTCTGCCTTTATCCAAGTCAAACCATTATCAGTGGGTCTAATTTTTTAAGCAAGATATTGGAAACTCCTTGCTTTCACTATCCTGCTTTAGTAAATTGACGTAATCTGCTGTCTATTTAGCCCCGCTAACGGCTCTGAGGATGGAGATGATGGTCGTTTAGTTGGTTGTTCGGTCCATCCAACACTTTGGTCCCCAACAAGACTCAAAAACTGCTGGCCGGACCTATGCACCTAGGCTCAGTGTAGCCTGACAGCGTGTCGTGGGTTTGCGTGCCGATCCTGACGGCCTTCGCTGCATGTCACTCCCCATCTCTCTCTCCCCATTTCCTGTCAATAAAGGCATAAAAGCCCCAAAATAAATCTTTAAAAAAGAAAATACCGGCTGGATGTCCATATAATTTGCTGTACACTTCCATGCTCACTGGAGGATGAACCTTAACCATTTCAGAGACCGCATGACCGCAAAACCGCCATAAAAGAGCACAGAGACAAGTCTTCTATATCTTGGTATCAAAATGTACTTAAAGTACCAAAAGTAGAAAGTACCCATTATGTAGAATGTCCCATTTCACAATTTCAAATCTTTTGAAAATAGCCGATCTACAAGCTCACAATGCGTCGCATCGTGATGCATTGTGAGCTTGTAGATAGGGCTGAAGTGGGTAATGTATGTTTTGTAATAATAATCAAAATCTACAAAGTAACTAGTAACTAAAGTTTTTAAATAATTGTAGTGGAGTAAAAGTACAATATTGGAAATGTAGTGCAGTAGAAGTAAAAGTACCTAAAATTGTACTTAAGTACAGTACTTAAGCCCCTAGGACCAGGATGGCTGGTTGAAGCAAAGGTTGACAAGTGGCCAATGCTGGTACTGCATGTTTGGGCCCAAAACATGAACCACCAAAACAGGCTCAATAATGGGCTTGACTCACGGGCTTGCGCGTGGAGGTAGTTTGTGACATAGACGCATAAAGTACACTAATGTGCCTGCTTATGGGCCCATGATATCTCTCACCGGAAGGTGAGAGATACTTCTGGCGCAAGTTTCATTGAAAACAGTGGGCGGGGATTTTCTGTGCCCTCCAGATATAACATAATTATCTCAATGTTCATCCCCTGATGCATGACTGACTGACATTCATGCTTCTTATAGACTACATCCTTTCAAATGCGTGTGTGTGTGTGTGTGTGTGTGTGTGTGTGTGTGTGTGTGTGCGTGCGTGCGTGCGTGCGTGCGTGCGTGCGTGCGTGCGTGCGTGCGTGCGTGCGTGTGTGAGCGTGCGTGCGCGCGCGCGTGTGTGTGCGTGCGTGCGTGCGTGTGTGTGTGAGTGTGTGTTACCTTGATCTGTTGTCTGCACAGCATGGCCAGTTCCCTCATGTCTCTGAATGGTTGCAGTAAAAACTGGTAGAGTTGTGTCGAAGCCTCCAGCAGGTCTAAATACGCTGCATCCTCCTCTTCATAAACCTCCAACAGCTCCACCATGCTTTCCATGGCACGGTGCTTCTCCAGCAGCTACAACACACACACACACACACGCGCGCTCGCGCACACACACACACAAATTTTAATTATTTTATTTCGATCTGCACAAAAAGCGCAATACATGATAGATCCAAACATTGATCAGAAGAAGGTTACATTATAAGGGCAAACCAGATACAACTGCTGCACATGCTTAACACACAGAGGAGGCACACACACACACACACACACACACACACACACACACACACACACACACACACACACACACACTATTAGTTCGATTAGTTGCATCCCTAGTCACATATCACATTTCCCAGTCTGACATGTAACAAACATAAAAGACGGCCAAATGTCTGCACAGCTCTAGCTAGTCTGAGTACTGTGTACCCCTGGTCATGTGGACAGACCAAAGCCCTGTTTGAACCAGGTCATATTTAGGATTCCCTGCCTCTCTTCACTGCTCTAAGAAAAAAAGAAACGCCTAAAGAATCATGTTGTAAAAGAAAAGACCACAGACCGATGAGCTCATGTCTAAAAGCAACACCATATGCTGACGATTCCCAAGACAGCATACATAATGGGCAGTGTGCCATGTACTTTCCCTGTACACTCTTCTCTGACATGCACGCACGCACGCACGCACGCACGCACGCACGCACACACACACACACACACACACACACACACACACACACACACACACACACACACACACACACACACACACACACACACACACACACACACACACACACACACACACACACACACACACACACACACACACACACCGAATGGTTGGGGAAACTAGCACAAATCCTTTATGTGTGCGTGCACAGTACTGTAAGTCACAGAGAAGCATGTCTCTCCACAGCTGGGCTACTGCTGAAGAGAGAATCAATATCCTCACAGACTCACAGCACTGAGAACCCAAACAAACAGCCATTAAATGGCTCTTCAATGCAGTGGTTAGAACAGTGGGTCTGTGTGTGTAGCTAGCCAGCTATAATCTCCAGTCATTATTAAGTTGAGGGAAAAAACAATACTGGGGGTAAGTTTATCTTGTGGGTTTCTTCTCTGTCGCTAACCTGTTATCGCTATCTAACATTACGCTAAGCTGAATGATGATAGCTGACGTAGTTAGCCTATGCTAAGATAATATTAACCAACCAACAGTTGACCGGAAGAGTTTTGGCTTGTCTCCTAGCAACATGAATGGATTCAGAGGATGAAACCATACAGTCAGCATATAAACCAGTCGAGCCACAGGGTACTGCAGGAGGAGGAAGACATTTTTGAGCCAACTGTAAATCCTGCCTCCAGTGCCTGACGCTGATTGTAAAAAATTGGCCCAGATTATCCTGGGTTGGTTGGAGAGTGCTCAGCATGCAGGACTGATGGTTGAAGAGTTCTCAGTAGGACTGACAGCTTCGCTGTTTGATAGTTCTGCTCAGGAGGGTTGTTTTAATGGGTAGGACAAAAAACCACAGCTTCCTGTATCTGTCCCTATCTGTCTCATTCTCCCTTTCTCACAGTGGTGCATGCAAGCAAGACCTATGTGTGTGTGTGTGTGTGTGTGTGTGTGTGTGTGTGTGTGTGTGTGTGTGTGTGTGTGTGTGTGTGTGTGTGTGTGTGTGTGTGTGTGTGTGTGTGTGTGTGGTGGGGGGCATTCTCTGCCAAAAACAGAGCAGGGAAGGAAACGCCTTGGCAAGACGAGACCTCATATAAACATAGCACATTACAAAAGATAGACCTGGGCACTCTCTCACTCTCTAGACCGGGCAAATGCTCTATCTGCCTCTCGCCCTCTCTCTCTCTCTCTCTCTCTCTCTCTCTCTCTCTCTCTCTCTCTCTCATATACACACACCTTCTCTGTCTCACGCTCATGCAGACTTTCTCTCTCTCCCTCCCTCCCTATCTCTCTATCACATGCTCTAATTCTTGCAAAAGTGCATACACGCACATCGCACGTGCGCACAAGCACGCACACGCACGCACGCACGCACGCACGCACACACGCACACACGCACACACACACGCACACACACACTATGTCTCTCTCTTTCGCTCTGTCTTTGTCTTGCTCTTTTTCCATTCAATTCAATTCAATTCATGTGCTGTCTACGTTTGTGTGTGTGGTTTACTGCCACCTTTAGGCCTTGTATGTATCTGGTATGTAGGTAAGTATCTTAGACAAATTGGTAATGTTCAACACCTGGTCAGGCTCACCAGGTGAGTTAACTCATTCACTGCCAGTTTGCCCACTGCCAGCAATTGTCGTATTTTTTACCTCTCAACTGGTCACAGAAAATGTATATTCATTATGATCGCTTGTCCGTTTGTAAACACACGTGCGTCGGCCAGAGAAAAAATATTCCAGCTGCGACGGCCCCCTTGCCTTCTAACAGCATGTGAATATACCATCTCTTGCCAAAAATGCACGCTTTTTTTACCTTTTCAACTGGTCACAGAAAATGTATATCCATTATGATCGCTTGTCCGACCGTTTGTAATCAGTATGCGTCGCCCATGTCATAAGTCATCCATGTTTGAGGCATTTTGTTCAAAACGAGCCACTGCTGCAAACTTTACATGGCAATCTTAGCCAATCAGGATGCTTTGCAAAAATCTGCCTCCTGGTGATGCTATAAAAGGCAGATGTGAAAAATGCAGGGCAGAGGTTTTTCCTTGGCCTCAGAGGTTTTTCCTTGGCCTCTAGGGAGTGTGCGTGCAAAATGTCACGCCGATAGGTGCAATTATAGGTAAGAACGTGAATCGGCCAGTTATAGCACCACCATGAGGCTGATTTTAAAGATTTAGGGTGGCATTTCTTCCTTGGCCTAGTGGAAATGTGTTTCACGTTTCACGGCAATCGCACGCTGCGTTCATGATTTGCGTGATAAAAACAGGACAATGTGAAAAGGGTGGCGGACGGACGGACGGACGGGCGAGAACAAACAGGGAGCAAAATAGTATTTTTTGTGGTATCTTTTTAGCATTCATGTCTGACTGTACCTCGTGCTGTTTACATTTCTGACTAATAAAGTATTCAATCAATCAGTCAATTACCTTTGTTAAGATCTGTCCTAAAGTGTTTGTTTAAGTCGAATTCATTGAATGTAAGTAACTACAGCTACAACATGTGCTCATTTTGCTCATTTTCTTTTTTACTTTTATAATTAACAGTGACCACCAGTAAAGAGCTTAAACTAAAGCCACTGTCTAAGGAGCTTTATTGGGAGCACTTGTTAGCTGTCTGCTAAGCTATACTGACTCTACCTAATGTATTGTAAGGGCAAAACAATTCAATTGAATTCCGTGGAGATTTATTGGAATGGGACATTTGTACATTTTACAAAAACTGTATGAACAATTAAAAATGTCAACCGACAGAGATGTCACATTGCAACTGTGCAATCAAATATATTATGTAAAAAAAACTTTAAAACTAGCTAAGAAAAGATGCATATCAAATAATTGTGCTTTTGCGGTTTATCTCCATCTCTACCTTTCATTCCCTCTCTATCGCTCCCTCTTTCTCTATCTCCATCATTCTCTCTCTCTCTCTCTCTCTCTCACTGTCTCTCTCTCTCTCTCTCTGTATGTCTCAGATGAAGCCCTTGGCTCTATGGCTCTGTGCTACATTAACATTAATACTGCATCATTGATTAGTAGAAGAATATGAGATGTGGTGAATATCAATATAATGTGAGTTTATATTAAGAGCAGTTAATCAATCGTGGCCTCCATTGTGTGTGTGTGTGTGTGTGTGTGTGTGTGTGTGTGTGTGTGTGTGTGTGTGTGTGTGTGTGTGTGTGTGTGCGTGTGCGTGTGCGTGAGTGTGAGTGTAAACTGAGCTGTGCCTGCAGGTACTTCTGCAGTGCGTTTGTTCTGTGTTAAGGTGTTGATGTTGGGAATATTCAAACCTGCTGCAGGTCTCCAACTGAGGATGTTGCAATTATGTGGTTGATGCGCTATCCGGTCACCTGCTGGCACACTCCAGTCACTTAATGTTTTTGTTCTTTCAGGTACATCTAAAGTGCTGTGGTGTGACCGTGACATAGATAGGGCCTTTTAATAAATGATTCAAAACCTCATCCAGACCAATCATTCCTCCCAAATATCCCATCTGGCATTGGGACCTCAGGTGTCATCGATGTCAATGAGAGGGGGGATTAGAGATGACAGAGCCATAGACCAGTGGTTCTCAACCTGTAGGCCGGGGTCCACTGGTGGGCTGTGAGGATATTGCAAGTGGGCCCCCTAATAATTGGCAAAACACTAAGACTTTTTTGATAATATAACATTGATTCATGATCTGAAAATGCACGGGCCCACAAAAGTGTTCGTTTCCGTTGATGGGTGGGCCGCAAACACTTTTGAGATTTTCAAGTGGGCCCTGATGCAGAAAAGGTTGACATAGACTTAAACAGAGAGAGAATTACAAATCTGACTTTTCATCTGCTATTAACCACTTAAAGGGATAGTTCACCCCCCAAATAACTTTTTTTCTATTGATTACTCACCCCATGGAGCCTTGAATTCATGGATATTTATTAGTTTTTGTCGCATTCCTTCCTTTATTATTTGATTATAATAAATTTAGCCCTCCTACCGGAATCAATGGGGACACATTTATTATAATCAAATTATTGGCTTAGGAATGTGACAAAAACAAAAAAATATCTATGAATTCAAGGCTCCAGATGGTCAGTAATCAATAGAAAAAAAGTTATTTTGGGGGTGAACTACCCCTTTAAGACCATAAATGGTGATACAGTTGTAAGGTCCGTTGGGAACACACTGGGAACGTTTATTTTGTGCGATTAATTCACATTAATTTAAAATGTTGCCAGGAAGAAGAAGGAAGCATCTGGCGCAAACTCGGACAATTAACACATTCAATACGGGAACGCATACCGTGTCATTTTAGATTTTTTGCTATAACCATTATTTCATACTTTGGGGTATTCAAAAATAGCAGATATACATGCTCAAGTTCTGCGCAATGAGCTTGTAGATCTGCAATTTTTTGTGAAAAATCATGAACATTTGTGCAAATCTTTGAATATATATGTTTTTTAAAGCCAACATTTTCTACTCAAATCTTTGCTTCTGGGGGATTCTACAAATGTCTTCTAAATAAAAAACTGTCTTTTTGAAAAAACTTATGTTGCTATGACATCAATGGTTCTCAAAGTTTTTTCATGTCAAGGACCACCCAATGTGATTATGTATTTGTCTGCGGACCCCCTCATCTCAAAATATTTCATACAGAAGCAAAGATTTGAGTTAAAAAAGATTTGCACACATTTTCAAGATTCTTTCCCCCCAAAATAGCAGATCTACAAGCTCATAGCGTGCCACTTGGTGCCATGCTATGAGCTTGTATATCTGCTATTTTTGAATAGCCAGAGACATCTAAAATGACACAAGCTTTTTTTATTTATAGGGCGCAGGCAAATAACGTGACAAACATTTCGAAGTCAATACATCTTCACCAGGTCATGAGAAAATGTTGCCAGTTTGCAGAGTCATGATGGCATCCTGTCAGTCTGTCAGCCTTGCCAATACCTTCACTACCTCTGCTCTCCAATAAGGAGATGACTCGGCACATCATTTGGACAGATTCGGTGAGAAAAACTGCACATAAAAAGCACCTGGTCAGCATCCCCAATGTACACGGTCCACGGTTAAAAGTGCTTTGTGCAATGACAAATCACCCCTGAAATCTAAAGGAGGGGTGTTCTGATTTATATTATTCATTTTACTTTTATTTTAGTTATCATCAATGTTTTGTCATTTAATTAAAGTCCCAGAGGCAACTTTCTTTTTCTTAAAAGAAAAACTACAACATAAATTAGACTTTTCTTGGAATGCATATTTAAATGCTAATGATTTCATATCATCTCCCCGAAATGTCCCAAGGTTTCAGAAAATGTAATAAATGTCATTCAGTGTGTTTCTGTGTGTGCAGAGCGTATGTGTGTGTATTCGCCTCTGACCTATCTCAGCTGTGCAAGCAGCAGACACGCTGACACAACAATATTGCTGGCAGAATTGGTTCAAATTACAAATTCCTCTGAGGTAGTGGGATTAAGCAAGGTCTAAATGACTCTCACGTTTCATTGCTGATGTGCATCTCTCTATACCCACAACTAGTACTGTGTAGAACTATAACTCTGATACTTTAGACCCAGTAGACCTACACAGACACTTGCCATCTGCTTCGTGACTTATGTATAGTCTACTGTCTGAATGGATGTGGTGTCTACACCGAATTCACACCAGCAGCCGTATTCCACGTTCTGATAAAATAAAGCATTATGTTACTATGCATTGTCTGTGGCGAGGAGCGTCCGGCAGCCGCTGCCGAGGAGGCGGAGCCAGCAAAAAGTGGCGTGGTACCGTTGAGAAAAGTTCAGCTTTTAGGGTACAGTCACACATGCGCGACTGAAGTGGAGTAGCCGACACACGTCGAGACGTCAAACAGCCACACCGCCACCGGCACCAAAACTGACAGCTCCATCACTTCGCTTAGAATGGTAGTGAACTTTATGCAACTCTTACAGTCCAACCCGTTCTCACTCGCAAGGCGGCACATTTTGCTGCTCTGTCAGTATCCCTGAAACATCGAGTTTTGACATGACGGGACGCCATGGCGACATCGCATGTTGACACAACTATGCCTAAACCTAACCCTAACCCTAACCCTAACCTCTCAAAAATATACCTAGACCTAACCCTAACCCTAACCTCACAAAAACGTGCGGAGAGAGGAAAAAACAAAGGTGAGAGAGAAAACAAAATCATCATTTCTTTCTTCCTTTTTGCATGTTTGAAAAATGTTGAAAATGTTCCGGGGACACCAGGGTTAAGTGTCTGATTGTGATTGTGGACAAGAATGCATCATTAGTTAATGGACAAAGCTTTCCTGTCAACAGTGGGTAATTAGCTGGATGTCAAACACTGTCTGTGTCTTTCCCACTGTGGGAGTGAGAGTGATGGCCTCGCGCCACAGTATATCTCTGATCTGGTTTCTGCACCTCCTGCCCCCAGGGTACTTAGGTCATCTTCCCAAATGCTCCTTGCCATTCCCCCAACAAGCCTTAAAACTAAAGGTGACCGGGCCTTTTCTGTTATTGCCCCCACACTCTGGAACAATCTTCCACTGCACAGTCCAGCTCCACTATTGAAATGTTTAAATCCACCCTAAAACCCCACCTCTTCTCCATGGCCTTCAGCTCAGTCTGAGGGCAATTAACCTATGGCCATTGAATGTATTTTTTTTTTGTATTGCTTTTATGTACCAATAATTTGATGACCGGGTCATCGGTCAGTAGTAGACTCAGTTTACTCCGCTGGTCATCAAATTATTGGCTCAGGAATGCGACAAAAACAAAACAATCTCCATGAATTCAAGGCTTCATGGGGTGTGTGTAATTGATAGAAAATAAGTCATTTTTTGGGTGAACTACTCCTTTAAGGCTCCTTTATATTCCCATCACAAAACCCTTTCAAAAAGAAGTGTTGAAATGAAAGGGAGCTCACTGTTGCTTTTTTTTTAAATAAAAAAGGCTTAAATGTCCGAGCTGCTCCAGTGTCCTCTCCTTCTTTGCTGCTGTATGTCCCGTTCCTGTGGCGCACCAGACCTGCCTTGTTTTGGCTGAGGCGCGGTGGTATCCCTCGTCTATTCACTATTGCAGGGGTTTCAACAGGGGGTCCGGGACCCCTAGGCTAGGGGGTCCTCGGAGTTACTACAGGGGGCCGCCAAATCTTTGTGTGATAGGATCTTTTTTCTTTGCATTAACCACTTGAACCCTAGCATCCCTATTCTGATGAGAACTTTAGCTCACATTTCAGCAAAGAGGTTTGTTTGGTGTGGATGGAAAGAAGAACAGACCAAGTGCAGAGTGAAAGGTCAAGTTTACTAAGTGTTGACAGTTTAAGTGATTAAATGTCTGAAAATACACATTATATACAATATGTAGGGGGGGTCCCTGCTTCATCTTTCTCTCAGCTAGGGTGTCCTTGGCCTGAAAAGAACGTTGAAGACCCCTGCACTATTGCGTACCACAATAATATTTTAGTAGGCCTATGATCTGAGCTCTTCTCCTAACATAATGTCAATACAAAAGTTTGTCCTCCCTGGGATTTGAACCTGGGTGGGTCTCTCTCTCCCTTCTGTCAGAGACCACATTTCTACCACAGTGGGAGTCCCCACTTGAATTGAGCTTATTTAAGGCAGGGATTTTTGTCAACCAGTAGATATCCCACCCAACACCAGGGTCTAAATATCTCAATGGAAGAGTAAGGACACCACCTTCAACCACTGCAGCTAATGAATGCCTACATATAGACCAATTATTTGTTTACTAACATTGAGACTGGATGCACAGGTGATTGTTTCATGCAATCAATTCCTAACCTGTTGTTTTGGGGTGCGCTGGTTTCAGCACACCCCAACCCCCTCTTGGCTAGTGAGGCGTGTCCTAGCGAGACCTGATAGAATGGATTTCATTGCGCGCCTACTGGTTGCACGCATACTGGTTCTTATCAGTGTGACGTCGTCTGTTAAGGGGTCTATAATATTCTCTGCAATACAGCTTGCTTAAAATAACGTTCATTCAAATAAGTTCCGGTTTGCAGCTTTAAACCCAACAACTTTCAATGAATGAGCTTTTGTTTATTGTAACTTGTTACCCTATAGGTAACACAAAACAACCAGTCAACAAAGCTCTAGTCTGTTGTGTTGTATTCTATTATTTGTCTGACATCATTAAATGCCTTATAAACTATAGGAACCTGTTCAGCTACATTAGACCAAATTAAGCTTGCACTGCAGCCTCAATTTGGTCTAGTTCATTGGTCTTCAACCCCTAGGGGGTCCTCAAAGTAACTACAGGGGGTCAAGCTAATCTTTGTGTGATGGGGAATATAAACCGAAAATAGCAGATCTGCAGCGCACAACGCCTGCGTTGCAACTCTGCGAGGTGTTGTGAGCTTCTAGAGCTAATTTCTGAAAGTTGGTGTAGAGAGGAGGGAGACAAAGGTCAAGTTGACTAATATTGAGGGTTAAAAGGTTAACTGTCTGAAAATACACATGAATCCAACGAATTAAAGGTAGGGTAAGTGATATTTTTGGGTTAAAACAAAGAGTATTTTGTTGAAAGGTTAATGATAGTAATCATTGCTATAGAGTGTTTGTTCAGTAACAGGAGTCTCCCCGTCTCTCCAGCTCTTTAATAAACAGAAAATACATTTTCCGGTAGGTGTCAAAATCTCAGCCAATCCGGAGAAAGTACCAATTTTTAAGCTTCATTTTTATAGTGTTCCAGTTCCAAATTTGTCTGCTCATTTCTTAGTGTCATCACTTCCAATTTCACTTGTTTAATCTATATCCTGATTGAGTTCTCCATCCTGATAAAATTGGAAATGAAACTGAAACTGAAACGAAAATGCATTTCTGTTTTATAAAGAGCTGGAGAGACAAGGACACTCCTTTTACTGAACAAACACTCTATAGCAATGAGTACTATCAGAATATAGAGCTATTTAACACTTATTTTAACCAAAGAAAATCACTTACCCTACCTTTAATTGAAAATATTATATGTAAACAAACAAACAAAAAACTTTAAATTGACACAACACTGATGATAGCATGTTTGATTGATTGATTAACAGTTTGCAAAAAGTACAATTGTACAGTTAGTTATACAATAATGCTAAAAGTGATTCCATTGTGGTCCAAGTTTATCAACCTAGCTATCTATGTCCCTGCTTCAGCTCTCTCTCAGGGGTCCTTGGCCTGAAAAACGTTGAAGACCCCTGGTCTATTATTATTAGAAGGGCAATGCAGGGCCCAGACAGCTGGCGTAGCGGTCCGGGTACTAGGCAGCCTAGCCACACAGTGTGTCACGGGTTCGAGTCCCGATCCGAACGACCTTTGCTGCTGTCACTCCCCATCTCTATCTCCCCACTTCCTGTCAAACTACGGTGTACTATCAAATAAAGGCAGAAAAAGCTAAATATATATATATATATATTATTATTTTTTAAGTACGGCATTGCAGGATGCAGGCAGCCCAGGTGATGAAGCAGCCCTTACCTCATGCAGGTGTTTCTTCGCACGACCCAGGGCCTCCTCGTACCCAGACTGCCTCAGCTCACTCAGGCTCTCGTAGTACTCCTCGGGGTCCTCGTTCTCCGTGAACAGCACCTGGGACAGGATCTTCCAGCCGCAGGTGTCGAGGGCATGGCCCAGGTACAGCTGCAACTTGTAGCACAACTCGTCCATCTCGGTCTCGGACACCTCGGTGGAGCCGAACAGAACGGTCCACATGCCCCCGGACCCGGACCCGCCGCCGGGTTCCTCCGGGAAGACCGGCAGGCACGGCTCCAGGTCGGAGTTGACCGAGCAGAGTTGCAGGTGGACCGCCCGGAGGTCCTGGAAGGAGAAGAGTCCGGCCCAGCTGCAGTCCTCCCTGGACAGCCTGTCTGCCTCCTCCAGGTCCAGGGTGTCGATTGAAAGCGAGTCGTCTTTGAGCGGCTCCAAAACCTCCATATCGGGGCTGACAGGGGATGCTGATCCGGCCGGAGATTTGGCAGCAGGGCTCGCTGGGGTTGTCTTTGAGGGAGATTTGGGGGCTTTAGGGCTGACGCCTCTAACCGCGGCTCCCTTCCCACCAGGACTTCCCAGTAGTGCAGCTTTATCTCTGACGGGACTTGTTTTGGGCCATTTTGTTTTACCCTCCTCCTCCTCCTCCTGCTCCATCAACAACAACACTGAGTCTCTCCCCATGCTTCTCCTCTGCACGGTCCTGTTGTGACATGTAACGGCACACTTGCCCTCCACCTCGTTCCACGCCACGATGAACACGAACTTGTGCTTCTCCTTCTCCTCGAACGCGTTCGGCCGAACGGCCACCCAGCCCGACTCCAGATTATCCTCCATTGTGAAGGACATTTTATAATTTTAGCAGGACGAGATTGGTCTTGGTTGGTGGTGAGAGAGTGACCAAAACACAACAGTCTTGTGTGTTTGTATGCACCAAACCGATCTACGTCGACACGTCTTGTTATTATGGAGTTGGATGCACTGCGGTGCGTCTGCAGACTATCACAGCATCACAGTGTTTATCAACAATGTTGAAACGTTACCCGTGGGTTTCTCTCTCTCTCTCTCTCTCTCTCCGCCGACCAGCTCTCCCTCTCCTTCTCTTATTCTATTTAACGGTGTCGTTTCTCCATCTCCTGCACCACCTTGCTTTTTCCTCGGCTGTGCAGCCTGGCTGGCAATAATAAACCCAGCTAGCCTGTTCATGTGTTGTCCGACACAATGTCAAGATTAAACGGGCGTTTGTTATTGTTTACCACCAGGTCCAACCAAGTGAACCAACCACCTAACGGGGTTCCTTCTTCTGTCCCGTTATTATTATTATTCCCTCTCCGTCGGTCACAGCCTCCTCCTCCTTCTCGTAAACTGGAAGCTGCGTCTAAAAACGGCAAGCATCGTTTAAGGGCAGCGGCAGGCAGTATAACCGTCTAAATTAGGGCTGTGTTGCCTTTTCTCCAAAGCTCCGACCTTTTCAGACAAGAATTGCATTGCCCCCGATTCGTGTGTTTTCATCTTGGTTTGCGACGTAGGATACTGGTGGGGGATCTTGAGCGGGCCACGCAAGGACGTGCTGACGTCAGGCTGTAAACAGCGACTGGATTAGGCTATATGCTATGATGTGCTGCGCAATAAAATGCCTGCAATAAAACTTTAGGGTGATTTACACCAACGAACAGTGATAGAAGAAGTGTTTTACTTAAGTAAAAATATCAATACTGCTATGTAGATATACTCTGTTACAAGTAGAAGTCCTGTATTTGAAAAAATTACTTGAGTAAAAGACAAAGTACAAAAGTATTGGCAATTCGGCATCAAAATATACTTAAAGTAAGTAGCTACCAAAAGTAAAAGTACTCATTATGCAGTATTGTCCCATTTCACAAGTTCAAAATGAATAAAAAAATCTTTAGAAAATAGCCGATCTACAAGCTCACAATGCATCTCCTCAGGACACATTGTGAGCTTGTGGATCTGCTATTTTCAAATGGCCGAAATATATATATAGGACTGAAGGGTTTAATGTATGTTTTGTGATAATAATCTTACTCTGCAAAGTAACTAGTAACTAAAGCTGTCAAATAATTGTAGTGGAGTAAAAAGTACAATATTAGATTCTGAGATGTAGTGGAGTAAAAGTAAAAGTATAACAAATTGGAAATACTCCACTAAGTAAAAGTACCTTAAAGGTGTACACAAGTAGGCTACTTAAGTGAATGTACTTAGTTACTTTCCACCACTGAATAAAACTTTACAGTAATTTGCACCAATTAAGCCATTTGAGCACCAACTGTACTCAATGTAATAGTTTTGATTGATTGATTGATTGATTGATTGAATATTTTATTAGGCAAAAAATGTAAAACAGCACAGTTACATTTAACACAACAAAAAAAAAAAAAAAAGAGGGGAAAAATATATATATATATGTACAAGGACAGGGGGGGGAGGGTCTGCTGTCTAACGGGAAAATGGTACTACCTCCTCCTTTGGCCTCCTGAAAGGTGATTTTTTAAGGCTCTTTTAAATGAGCCCAGCGAACTGCATTTTTTGAGGGATGGAGTTAGACTATTCCAATCCTGGGTGGCAGTGCTGTAGAAGAAGAATTTGCCCATGTTTGTTTTATGGGTGGGTGGTACCAAATTGTTGTTAACGCTCCCTCTGGTATTGTGACTGTGGGTGTCGCTAACCTTTTGGAGGTATTTACTCAGATATGCGGGAATAGGGGGCATATCGGGCAAATTTGCATTTACAATTTTGAAGGCCAGTCCCATTTTTAGTTGTTTAACCCTGTCTTCCACCCTGAGCCAGCCTAGGCTGGCAAAATGGGTGGGAGAAAGGTGGGTCATGGGCCCCAATCCGAGGAGTAGCCGAATCAGTTTGTTTTGGGAGGTTTGAAGCTTAGTCTTCAGTGACACTGAGGTGTCAAGAGATGTAGTAACAAGAGATGTCTGTCTTATAGGAATTCACATTAAGATAAACCCAACTGCATGCCAAATAAAGAAAAGAAAGGTCTAAAGTTGAACTGGAATATAATCTTTAAACAATAGATGTTTAATTGTTTGTTGGGAGTTTTTGGCCCTAGTTGGACTTTATTATATAATGAGCTAGTAGTAAGAATAGCTTGGAAGCCAGTGTGTGTGTGTGTGTGTGTGTGTGTGTGTGTGTGTGTGTGTGTGTGTGTGTGTGTGTGTGTGTGTGTGTGTGTGTGTGTGTGTGTGTGTGTGTGTGTGTGTGTGTGTGTGTGTGGGTGTGTGTGTGTGTGTGTGTGTGTGTGTGTGTGTGTGTGTGTGTGTGTGTGTGTGTGTGTGTGTGTGTGTGTGTGATCTTAAACCATAAATGTAAACACATTTCCTTAATCTGTCCTCATCACTGGTCTAGACTCCCTCACCGACTCAAAACGTCTCCATCAACATTGATTGCTAAATCGTCACCCTTTTTTTTCATCAGACTTAATCAAAGTGTTCCAAAAACGAGACAGGGGTTCTATGGTGTAATGGTTAGCACTCAGGACTCTGAATCCTGCGATAGAACCTTGGTTTGGGTAGAATCTACAATCCGGCAAATATGGAGAGTTGCTGGGCCCAGACTTGTGCAGGTTTTTTTGTCACCGCTTTGTCAACTTATGAAAAGATTTCATCAAAGTTTTCCCGGAAACAAGCCCGCAAGGACTTTTTTGGCCGGACCTTTTAGACAAAAGCATTATAAATGTAACTGTGTTGTTTTACATTCTTTTGCCTAATAAAAATTTCAATCAATATATCAAACCCACTTGTGTAGAGACAGGGTTCTATGGTGTAATGGTTAGCACTCAGGACTCTGAATCCTGCGATCCGAGTTCAAATCTCGGTAGAACATTAGTTTCACCATTTCCCATTTCATCAAAGTTGTCCGGGAGACTAGACTACACCCACTTGTGTAGAGACAGGGTTCTATGGTGTAATGGTTAGCACTCAGGACTCTGAATCCTTTTCCATAAAAAAAATTATAAACCCCATTATTTTCAGGGAAACTGTGTGAAATGCTTATTACATAGCAGTACATACTTTGTTTGTAAATGTATTTGGTTTTGACCAATTCTGGCCACTTCACCTTGTCAGGCTTTCACCAGAGTTGTCGCCAAAAAGAGACCACACCCATATGGGTACATGGGGTGCCGTGGTGCAATGGTTAGCACTTTGGACTTTGAATCCAGAGATCCGAGTTCAAATCTCGGCGGGACCTTAACTTGAGCAACATGTACGTTCTTAGAGGTGAAGAAGGCTGTACCGCTTGACTTTGATGAAATACCACATATCCAGTCAGCATGATTCCCTTCAGACCTGCATTGAGTTGTGAGACTAGTGTAAGTTGGACGTATAGGCCATGTTGTAGATTGCTTGTTTTTTGTGCTGCTAATGCATGAAAAGGTCCCATGCAACTTTTGCTCCATTCTATTGTGGGAGTGTGGCACACGCTTTCTATTATTGCATAGGGCATTGCTAAATTCATGTTTTTTTGTCACCGCTTTGTCAACTTATGAAAAGATTTCATCAAGGTGATCCAGGAGACGAGACCACGCCCACTTGTGTAGAGACAGGGTTCTATGGTGTAATGGTTAGCACAAAGGACTCTGAATCCTGCGATCCGAGTTCAAATCTCGGTAGAACCTTAGTTTCACCATTTCCCATTTCATCAAAGTTGTCCGGGAGACGAGACCACACCCACTTCTGTAGAGACAGGGTTCTATGGTGTAATGGTTAGCACTCAGGACTCTGAATCCTGCGATCCGAGTTCAAATCTCGGTAGAACCTTAGTTTGGATAATATCTACAGTAATATTTATGTATGGAAAGTTGCCCGGCCCAGGCTTGTGCAGATTGCCATTGATTAACAACTTTGTTAGAAGCGATATGTCATCCCTTTCGAGCGATAATTAATAATAATTAATAAAAAAAATTATAAACCCCATTATTTTCAGGGAAACTGTGTGAAATGCTTATTACATAGCAGTACATACTTTGTTTGTAAATGTATTTGGTTTTGACCAATTCTGGCCACTTCACCTTGTCAGGCTTTCACCAGAGTTGTCCCCAAAAAGAGACCACACCCATATGGGTAGATGGGGTGCCGTGGTGCAATGGTTAGCACTTTGGACTTTGAATCCAGAGATCCGAGTTCAAATCTCAGCGGGACCTTAACTTGAGCAACATGTACGTTCTTAGAGGTGAAGAAGGCTGTACCACTTGACTTTGATGAAATACCACATATCCAGTCAGCATGATTCCCTTCAGACCTGCATTGAGTTGTGAGACTAGTGTAAGTTGGACGTATAGGCCATGTTGTAGATTGCTTGTTTTTTGTGCTGCTAATGCATGAAAAGGTCCCATGCAACTTTTGCTCCATTCTATTCTGGGAGTGTGGCACACGCTTTCTATTATTTGCATAGGGCATTGCTAAATTCATGTTTTTTTGTCACCGCTTTGTCAACTTATGAAAAGATTTCATCAAAGTGATCCAGGAGACGAGACCACGCCCACTTGTGTAGAGACAGGGTTCTATGGTGTAATGGTTAGCACTCAGGACTCTGAATCCTGCGATCCGAGTTCAAATCTCGGTAGAACCTTAGTTTCACCATTTCCCATTTCATCAAAGTTGTCCGGGAGACCAGACCACACCCACTTGTGTAGAGACAGGGTTCTATGGTGTAATGGTTAGCACTCAGGACTCTGAATCCTGCGATCCGAGTTCAAATCTCGGTAGAACCTTAGTTTGGATAATATCTACAGTAATATCTATGTATGGAAAGTTGCCCGGCCCAGGCTTGTGCAGATTGCCATTGATTAACAACGTTGTTAGAAGCGACATGTCATCCCTTTCGAGCGATAATTAATAATAATTAATAAAAAAAATTATAAACCCCATTATTTTCAGGGAAACTGTGTGAAATGCTTATTACATAGCAGTACATACTTTGTTTGTAAATGTATTTGGTTTTGACCAATTCTGGCCACTTCACCTTGTCAGGCTTTCACCAGAGTTGTCCCCAAAAAGAGACCACACCCATATGGGTACATGGGGTGCCGTGGTGCAATGGTTAGCAATTTGGACTTTGAATCCAGAGATCCTAGTTCAAATCTCGGCGGGACCTTAACTTGAGCAACATGTACGTTCTTAGAGGTGAAGAAGGCTGTACCGCTTGACTTTGATGAAATACCACATATCCAGTCAGCATGATTCCCTTCAGACCTGCATTGAGTTGTGAGACTAGTGTAAGTTGGACGTATAGGCCATGTTGTAGATTGCTTGTTTTTTGTGCTGCTAATGCATGAAAAGGTCCCATGCAACTTTTGCTCCATTCTATTGTGGGAGTGTGGCACACGCTTTCTATTATTTGCATAGGGCATTGCTAAATTCATGTTTTTTTGTCACCGCTTTGTCAACTTATGAAAAGATTTCATCAAAGTGATCCAGGAGACGAGACCACGCCCACTTGTGTAGAGACAGGGTTCTATGGTGTAATGGTTAGCACTCAGGACTCTGAATCCTGCGATCCGAGTTCAAATCTCGGTAGAACCTTAGTTTCACCATTTCCCATTTCATCAAAGTTGTCCGGGAGACCAGACCACACCCACTTGTGTAGAGACAGGGTTCTATGGTGTAATGGTTAGCACTCAGGACTCTGAATCCTGCGATCCGAGTTCAAATCTCGGTAGAACCTTAGTTTGGATAATATCTACAGTAATATCTATGTATGGAAAGTTGCCCGGCCCAGGCTTGTGCAGATTGCCATTGATTAACAACGTTGTTAGAAGCGACATGTCATCCCTTTCGAGCGATAATTAATAAAAAAAATTATAAACCCCATTATTTTCAGGGAAACTGTGTGAAATGCTTATTACATAGCAGTACATACTTTGTTTGTAAATGTATTTGGTTTTGACCAATTCTGGCCACTTCACCTTGTCAGGCTTTCACCAGAGTTGTCCCCAAAAAGAGACCACACCCATATGGGTACATGGGGTGCCGTGGTGCAATGGTTAGCACTTTGGACTTTGAATCCAGAGATCCGAGTTCAAATCTCGGCGGGACCTTAACTTGAGCAACATGTACGTTCTTAGACGTGAAGAAGGCTGTACCGCTTGACTTTGATGAAATACCACATATCCAGTCAGCATGATTCCCTTCAGACCTGCATTGAGTTGTGAGACTAGTGTAAGTTGGACGTATAGGCCATGTTGTAGATTGCTTGTTTTTTGTGCTGCTAATGCATGAAAAGGTCCCATGCAACTTTTGCTCCATTCTATTGTGGGAGTGTGGCACACGCTTTCTATTATTTGCATAGGGCATTGCTAAATTCATGTTTTTTTGTCACCGCTTTGTCAACTTATGAAAAGATTTCATCAAAGTGATCCAGGAGACGAGACCACGCCCACTTGTGTAGAGACAGGGTTCTATGGTGTAATGGTTAGCACTCAGGACTCTGAATCCTGCGATCCGAGTTCAAATCTCGGTAGAACCTTAGTTTCACCATTTCCCATTTCATCAAAGTTGTCCGGGAGACCAGACCACACCCACTTGTGTAGAGACAGGGTTCTATGGTGTAATTGTTAGCACTCAGGACTCTGAATCCTGCGATCCGAGTTCAAATCTCGGTAGAACCTTAGTTTGGATAATATCTATGTATGGAAAGTTGCCCGGCCCAGGCTTGTGCAGATTGCCATTGATTAACAACGTTGTTAGAAGCGACATGTCATCCCTTTCGAGCGATAATTAATAAAAAAAATTGCATTAGCCCCGTTATTTTCAGGGAAACTGTGTGAAATGCTTATTACATAGCAGTACATACTTTGTTTGTAAATGTATTTGGTTTTGACCAATTCTGGCCACTTCACCTTGACAGGCTTTCACCAGAGTTGTCCCCAAAAAGAGACCACACCCATATGGGTACATGGGGTGCCGTGGTGCAATGGTTAGCACTTTGGACTTTGAATCCAGAGATCCGAGTTCAAATCTCGGCGGGACCTTAACTTGAGCAACATGTACGTTCTTAGACGTGAAGAAGGCTGTACCGCTTGACTTTGATGAAATACCACATATCCAGTCAGCATGATTCCCTTCAGACCTGCATTGAGTTGTGAGACTAGTGTAAGTTGGACGTATAGGCCATGTTGTAGATTGCTTGTTTTTTGTGCTGCTAATGCATGAAAAGGTCCCATGCAACTTTTGCTCCATTCTATTGTGGGAGTGTGGCACACGCTTTCTATTATTTGCATAGGGCATTGCTAAATTCATGTTTTTTTGTCACCGCTTTGTCAACTTATGAAAAGATTTCATCAAAGTGATCCAGGAGACGAGACCACGCCCACTTGTGTAGAGACAGGGTTCTATGGTGTAATGGTTAGCACTCAGGACTCTGAATCCTGCGATCCGAGTTCAAATCTCGGTAGAACCTTAGTTTCACCATTTCCCATTTCATCAAAGTTGTCCGGGAGACCAGACCACACCCACTTGTGTAGAGACAGGGTTCTATGGTGTAATGGTTAGCACTCAGGACTCTGAATCCTGCGATCCGAGTTCAAATCTCGGTAGAACCTTAGTTTGGATAATATCTACAGTAATATCTATGTATGGAAAGTTGCCCGGCCCAGGCTTGTGCAGATTGCCATTGATTAACAACGTTGTTAGAAGCGACATGTCATCCCTTTCGAGCGATAATTAATAAAAAAAATTATAAACCCCATTATTTTCAGGGAAACTGTGTGAAATGCTTATTACATAGCAGTACATACTTTGTTTGTAAATGTATTTGGTTTTGACCAATTCTGGCCACTTCACCTTGTCAGGCTTTCACCAGAGTTGTCCCCAAAAAGAGACCACACCCATATGGGTACATGGGGTGCCGTGGTGCAATGGTTAGCACTTTGGACTTTGAATCCAGAGATCCGAGTTCAAATCTCGGCGGGACCTTAACTTGAGCAACATGTACGTTCTTAGACGTGAAGAAGGCTGTACCGCTTGACTTTGATGAAATACCACATATCCAGTCAGCATGATTCCCTTCAGACCTGCATTGAGTTGTGAGACTAGTGTAAGTTGGACGTATAGGCCATGTTGTAGATTGCTTGTTTTTTGTGCTGCTAATGCATGAAAAGGTCCCATGCAACTTTTGCTCCATTCTATTGTGGGAGTGTGGCACACGCTTTCTATTATTTGCATAGGGCATTGCTAAATTCATGTTTTTTTGTCACCGCTTTGTCAACTTATGAAAAGATTTCATCAAAGTGATCCAGGAGACCAGACCACGCCCACTTGTGTAGAGACAGGGTTCTATGGTGTAATTGTAGCGCTCACTAGTGCCACTAGTCGGTGAGTGACACTTCTAGTTGTAACTTATAGTACCCAAGGCACTATAGTGTAATCTGGGCTAGTCTAGGTTTAGGTTAGGTTCGACTCTCTGGAGCTGTGGGGAATACTTAGTGAGACTCAGACACAAGTGTTAACTGATTGCCGGCTATTTATATAGAAAAACCAATAAACATATAAAACAAACAAACATGTACATAACAGGGGAATACAATTAGTTGGTACCAACACTGTGGCAATTGTTTGGCCACTTCACTTATCACAGTTCACTGTGTCTCTCTAATTTGGGTGCACCCTTCTAACTTGAACCTTCAGTCAATCAACATTAAATTCAAGATTCTGTTCCAGTTCAATCAAAATAACAATGAAAATAGGACAATTGCAAAATACAAATCCACCCTTTAAATAAGGTAATTATTCACTCAGTCACAGTTCCCAATTTGAGGAGGTAAGGTAGGGTAAGTGTCAGTATACGTGTTAAGGGATCAGAGTTCCAAGGATAAACCAGGAGGGTAGGTTTCAGTATACGTGTCAAGAGTTCCAGGTGGGTTCCAATACCTAGGAGGTAAGTATCTGGGTTCCAAGTTCCAGGGGAATTGTGTGTACGTGTGTGTGTGTGTGAGGGTGAGTGGGAGAGAAGGGGAATTGGGAGTACTGCAGCTGAGAGTGGGGGAGTCTGCAGAAGTAGGCCTACCACACAGTAGAGTGCAGTAGAACTGTCCAGTGATCGCTGTCAATCACTCTCTAGATCCTGGGTGGGTTAGCTCGCCATCAATTGGAACGGTCACTGGAAAAGATCCAATCCAACAAAAAACCTGACCTGTCATCAGACAGGGTCAGAGAAATCTAATCAGTATCAGAGTATCTACTGTCTGTTTTCTATTCAGTTTTTAACCATGAAATATACATTACATGAACTTTTTAAATGAAACAATAAATCAAATACTGTATGCAACACTCTGTGCATACTGTATGCAACACTGTGCATCTTTAAATCTTTGTACATACTTTTTAAACAAACATATGTATTTTAAACAAAAACATCTTCACATGAATTCAAATACACTCTTGTACAAAGTGCAATGCAAAATGGATTACATCCATTTAGTAATCAACATTTGGAAACAAACTCCATTGTAAACCATTACATTAGAATGTGTTCACCATTAACTTAAATTGCAAAAAACATCATCCCTTAAATTAAAAGAATGAACAGTCTCACCGATTCTGTGAAACAGGCTGTGGGCACAAACATGAAATGCAATGGCTGCCCCAGTGAATCCACAATTGGGTTCTAGAAGTCAAACAATACCACACATCAAAACCAAAGTAATTTGTACTTATTTGTTACTCTTCAATTGAAATTGTTACTCTTCAATTGAAATTATAACAACGGGTGAGTTACCTTGCTTCTCTGTGGTTTGCATATATTTATATTCTTCTAGATCTCAACTTCTCCTCTCTGTGTTCTGTGCTGTCTGTTCTGTGCAACAGTGGCTTTTTTCTGGCTGTCTCCAACCTACAGCTGAACTGACTCTAGCTTGATTGGGGATTAGTTTGATTAGTGCAGGACTGCAGGTGTGTGTACTTGGCTGCCTCTGAAGGTCAGCCTGACCTGATTGACTGCTAATTGGCCAGAACCACTATACAGAAGTCACTCTAATGTCATGTGTAGCCCACTCCATATCATGTGTGTTACATCCTCCCTTCTTGACGGTATGCACGTCCCTGTGCATTCAGATGACGAAGGTCGCATAGTCAAAGGTCTCCTAAATAGTCTGAGCAATCAAAACCTTGCATGGAACTTGCAAATGCCTCACTCAGGCCTTGGAAGAGGGAGTTCACAACAAATGATAAGGGTTGACCTAAACTAGAATATTGTAGTCTTTCAGGCCTCTCACGTTGTCTCTGAGAACGACGGACAGAGGTTTCAGTATTTTGGGGTAGTTCATTCTGTGTCTCTACTGAACTGGACTGTTCAGGTGCAGTTCCATTTTTTCCAGATTCCTCCTCTTCTTGCACATCTGACAACACTGGGGATGGCTCATTTACATTGAGAGACGTTTCCTCAGGTGGTTGCAGACATGTGTCCA
Organism: Gymnoscopelus braueri; assembly: GCF_963280865.1. Classification (NCBI taxonomy): domain Eukaryota; kingdom Metazoa; phylum Chordata; class Actinopteri; order Myctophiformes; family Myctophidae; genus Gymnoscopelus; species Gymnoscopelus braueri. The sequence goes on along the minus strand of NC_137608.1, from coordinate 16,312,708 downwards.
GAGGGGACCTGTCAATGTCCTCCAAGTCATTTCCAGGTAAGGGTCTGGTCCGGTTAAATCATCACATTCGGATGGTATGTCTTCATCAGGTAAGTTGACATGTTCAGGTAGGTTTTCCTTTACAGGTTCCTCAATTTCCGGTTCCACGGAGTCAATTAAGTTATGTAGAGATAAGTGTCCAGCTGTGTCCTCTTCAGGGGCTTCAACTGCCGGAGGAGCAGGAACTTCAGGAGATGACACATCAGGTGCATGTGATTGTCTGGTCACACAAGGAGGGTTTCTCAACTTGTGAGTATCTTGGTCTTGTGTCTGACTAGGATATCTAACCATGGTAGGTAGATTCTCTGAGTCAGAATCCTCGTCCTCTTCACTTTCAAAATCAGGATTCTGTCTTGTCCTTGGTCTCCTGACAGTAGGCTGTCTGACAGGTTCATCCATTGAGGTTGCGGGTAGAAAGCCACAAGGGAGCAACAGGTCTCGATGTAAGGTGCGTACAGGTCTATCTTTACCCTCGGGCTTGACCGTGTAGACCGGCATCTCTCCAGCTTTCTTGATGACGACATAGACATCATCCTCCCACCTGTTTGCTAGTTTGTGCTTTCCACGTATCTTGACATTACGGACAAGAACTCTATCACCCACTTCCAGGGTTGACTCTGTGACTCGTTTATCAAATCGGTTCTTGTTGCGTTCAGCATTCTTCTGGGCGTTAGAGGTTGCAATCCTGTAACTCTCTTCCAACCGGTACTTTAAGTCACTGACATATTGGGAATGAGACTTTCCACTGGTATTGATGGGTAAACCAAAGGCTAAGTCGATTGGAAGCCTTGGTTGTCTCCCGAACATTAATTCGTAAGGAGAGAATCCTGTCACCTCGTTTTTAGTGCAATTATAAGCATGAACAAGAGGCTTGACAAAGTCTTTCCAGTGCTGCTTATCCTGTTGACTTAGTGTCCCAAGCATTTGGAGGAGAGTACGGTTGAATCTCTCAACCGGGTTCCCTCTGGGATGGTATGGTGTAGTTCGCACCTTCTTCATGCCCGTTATCTCACAGAGTTCTTTTATGGTCTTTGACTCAAAGTCAGGGCCTTGGTCACTATGTAAACGCTCAGGAAACCCATAGTGAACAATTAAGTTTTCCCAAAGACTCTTTGCTACAGTACGTGCTCGCTGGTTTGGAGTCGGTATTGCTACCGCGTACTTAGTGAAATGGTCGGTGATGACTAATATATCTTTAGTGTTGGAACGGTCTGGTTCCAAGGATAAGTAGTCCATACATACCAGTTCAAGAGGTCTACTGGTCTTTATGTTAATTAGTGGAGCGGCTCTCTCAGGTAAGGACTTGCGAAGAACACAACGCTCACAGGTTCTGATCATCTTTTCAATGGCCATGTACATTTTTGGCCAGTAAAATCTGGCTCGTGCCAGATCCACTGTCCGCTCAACTCCCATGTGGCCCATGTCGTTGTGGAGGCTTTTAAGTGCTACTGCTCTCAGCTCCTCAGGAAGCACTAGCTGGAAGACGATATTGGGTCCATCTTGCCTCCTTCGATACAGCACTCCATTCCGCAGTTCCAGGCGGTTCAGCTCACGTAGCAGTAAGGGAAGTTCAGGTAGTTCTTCTCTGAGACTGGTAGGTGGAGTTTGACCAGTTTCAATCTGAACGATCACCTCATTGATTGCAGGATCGAATCTCTGCTTCTCTCTCAATTCATCCTCAGAAAGAGATGGGATTAGAGGGAAACCATCAACTTGTTCTTCCTGGAAGCTGTCTGGAATGGCTGTAGAATGATGAGCAAGGGACTCAACCAGAGCTAACCCGGGACTAGAGATTTCGGCATCGTTGCCTTCAGTAACGGTGACAATGTGCCGGTCACATATAGCTTGGACCACATCTTGAGGTACAGCGTGTGAATGTTCGGCATCACTTAGGTGATAATCAGTGAACTGCTGGATTCGTTCACTCTCCTTCCGTGATATCGGGTCATCCTCCGGTGTACCATGAGAGCGACGAGACAGTGCGTCGGCATCTAGGTTTTGCTTGCCAGCTCTGTACTGCAGTTGGAAGGAATAGGTGGAAAGGGCAGACAGCCACCTGTAACTTGTCGCATCGAGTTTGGCCGATGTTAGGACATAAGTTAGGGGGTTGCTGTCGGTCACCACCGTGAAGTCTGTACCATATAAGTAGTCAGCGAATTTATCAGTGACTGCCCACTTAAGGGCCAAGAATTCAAGCTTATGGGCAGGGTACTTGGTTTCACTCTTTGAAAGTCCTCGGCTTGCAAAAGCTATGACTCTCGGTTGTCCATCCTGGATTTGGTACAATGCAGCCCCCAAGCCAATTGTACTGGCATCAGTATGTAGGATGTAGGGAAGCTGAGGGTCTGCAAAGCCCAAAACCGGAGCGGATATCAGTTTTTGAATTATCAAGTCAAAGGCTTCCTGGCAACGGGATGTCCACCTTTGACCGAAGGACTCTTTTGGGTTATGGTACTCTGAGCTTGCACCTTTTTCAGGTTTCTTTCTTCCCTTTCCAAGCGGTGGATATCCAGAGGTTAGCTCGTTAAGGGCCTTTACGATGTTCGAGTAACCCTTTATATATCTTCTGTAATATCCCGCAAATCCGAGAAAACTACGGAGCTCCTTCAGATTGGTAGGGACAGGCCACGTTGTTAAGGCCATGATCTTTTCTGAGTCGGTTTCCACACCCTGCTCTGAGACTATATGGCCAAGGTATTTCACCGAGGTCTGGAAAAATTTACATTTTTCTGGAGCCAGCTTCAATCCATATTCCTTCAGTCGCTGTAGCACATGCTTCAGGCGCTTCTCATGCTCTTCTAAGGATGATGAGAAAATGATCAGGTCATCAATGAACACTAAAACCTCCTTTAGGTTCATCTGTCCCATACACTTCTCCATGAGTCGCTGGAAGGTTGACGGCGCATTAGTGATTCCCTGGGGCATTCTGTTGAATTCCCAAAATCCTAATGGGCAAACAAACGCTGTCTTCTGTTTGTCAGATTCTTCCATTTCTATTTGGTAATACCCCGACTTCAGATCGAGAACAGAGAACCACTTTGACCCAGCCAGCGCAGAGAATGCCTCCTCTAGCTTTGGAAGGGCATACGCGTCCTTGATGGTTTGAAGGTTTAGCTTCCTGTAGTCTATGCAAAGACGAACTGAACCATTCTTCTTCCTTACGACTACAATGGGGGAAGCAAATGGGGACTCTGATTCTCGTATCACTCCTGAGTCGAGAAGTTCCTGAAGGTGTTTCCTCACTGCATCCACATCATGTGGATGTATGGGACGGCCTCTAAACTTAAAAGGTGTGTCATCGTTGAGTTTGATATGGTGTTTGACCTTATCTGTCCGTCCAAAATCCAGGTCATGTTGGGAGAAGACTTCTGGCATGGAATTAAGCATTTGTGTTGCTCGTTCCTTCCATTCAGCAGGTAAGGGAGAATCACCAAAATCAAAACTCAACTTTTCAGGTTGACTGGACTCTTTCTGCATGTCAGTTGAGTTTGGTTCTTTCACAGTGTGTTCTTTGTGAAGCACTCGCACTACGGCATTAACATCTGCCAGTACTGTTCGGGGTGGTATGACAATGTCATGATCAGTTTCATTTTTAAGCACAACAGGCAACCGGCAGGGCTGTTTCATTGGCAAAGTGACTAGGCTGGTTGAAACCAGTAGGCCACCAGGTAAGGAAGAGACTGATGGTTGTTCAAGGATGACATACTTCTCAGTATGAGCATTGGACATGTTAACTGTTCCCTCCAGAACGACGGTCTGTCCTGCGAGGACAACCTCAGGGCACTTTCCTTGCATCTTCACCCCGCCAAGGGTATCACTGCTGGAGATATTCTGACGCAGTCTGAGGATTTTAAGAACAGCTCGGTAGCCATAAGCTGAAGGCTGAAAGGTAGAGAGGTTCTGATCAGCAGAGAAGTCTGCATAAAGCACGTCCAGAGTGTTAGTGCCAATAAGCACCTGTTCTAGGCTTCCAGAGCGGAGGTGGGGAATAACCAGGGCTAAGGTGTGAACCTCGATATCAGAGCCTACAAAGTCTTTAGAGAAAGTGATGGGGAGCTCTATATATCCTAAGTAGGGGACTGATTCACCATTGGCACCCTCCACATCAATGAGACCATGTAGTGGATGGATAGTCAGGTCTGAAAGATGGTTTTCATAGAAAGACTGGGGTATAGTTGTCACTTGGGACCCCGTGTCCAAAAGACAGTTGGTGTCAGTTCCTTTAATAATCACTTGGGCTGTAGTTTTATTTCCAACGAGACCCTTTGGAATTTGTACAGACTGTTCTTTGGCCTGAACTCTCTTCAGGTCAGATTTGTTTGGTCTGGGACTAGATTTGTTTGGTGTTGCTCCCATATGTCCCTCGATGGGAGCAGCAGTCAGTTTAAATGGGTCTTGTCATCAGAGGCATTAGTAGTTTCCCACATTGCCTGTTTTTCTCTCAACTGCTTTTTCTTGGCAGCTACAAGAGAAGGATCTGGCTCATTGTCACAAGCAGACTTGATGTGACCATCCTCACCGCATTGAAAACAATACCAAGGGCGTGGCATGCTGTTGGTCTTGGTGGTAGGTCTCTGCTGTTTGGTTTCTTTATTTTTCGCAGGTCGGGCCTCTGCACTTGCTGCAGGGGACTGAGATTTCTCTTGTTTCGGTTTCTCACTTTTCATGCTGCTCAGCTTGGCGCTGAGGTCTGCTATTTGTTTTTTTAGCATCTCAAATTCAGTGACATGACCAGAATCAGCAGTGGCATGTGCTGTTTGTAGATGAGACATTGTTCGCTGCTTAGTGATACTAGGAGCAGGCTTGACAGTGCCTAAGTGCTGCCTCATACGGCTGACTTTCGCGGCCTGTATATCCTCTTCTGTTCTTAGCATCAGCAGGAGTTCTGGGAAGGAAGGCGGAGTCTCCCTTCTTTTTCCTAGCTGGAGGTCAGTTATTAGAGCATTATCCCAGCAGCCACGGCAGAACTGCTTTAGGAGCTGCTTGTCAAATTCTTGTGCGGACACACCACCACGCCGCATAGTCAGGCTCAGACACACATGCAATCTATGGAGAAATGCGGAGGGCTTTTCATCATGATCCATAAATGTACTCATGAACCTTGCGTAGAGTTCATCACCATCTTCCACCGTTCCATAGGCAGAGTCAAGTAGTTCAATATAGGCAGAGGGTTGAGCCTGTGGGCCTAGATGCTTGATTAACTCCGCAGCAGGTGGAAGGAGGCTGTCAAGTATGCGGTGTGTGCACTGCAAGTCAGAAACGGAAGGATCTTTCATAAGGACTTCAACGCTTGCGCGCCAGGTGTCATAATCTGCTTCGTTGTTGGGTCGAGGGTTTTTCCCTGAAAATGCTCTTAGTCTACTTGCAGTGAAATGTGATGAGGTTTCATTACTGCGAACGACATGTTCGACCACCACTCGTTGCACGTTGGGTGGATTTAAATCAATTGTGGGCGGTAATCTGCCCTGAGGCGCAGCTGATGTAGCTGACATTGAGAGGGAGTCGGTCAGGTTTTTAGTTGCTGCATCATGAGGGGATTCAAGGACTGAAGGATTAGAAGGGTGTGAACTTTGAGAAGACAACGGATCAACTGGTAGGGGTTGTTCTGTGGAGAGGAATTGCCTCTGATCAGAGGAAGAGGGGGGAGGGGGAGGAGTGGAAGACAATGTAAGACTCTCCAGTTCTTCTTTTAGCATTTGCGCAAGAGAATTTCCGCTCAGGCTGGCAATTGCACGCAGCTCGTTCATGTACGTCTTGGTAGCATTAACACGGGCATTTAGCGTATAAACAGTTGCCAAACTCTGTATTTCGTAACCAGTATTTTCAAGAGTGGAACTATTAAGCTTAAGCGGCAGCAGGGGCTCTAATGTTTCCATGGCAGTGCCACTTTTGAACTCTGCTATACAGTGTTGGTGAAAATCAGAATTTTTGTCATCAATGGGTATGAGTCGATTAATTTCACCATATTTCTGAAGATAAGTATCGACTTCATCATCAGCAGATGTGCCTGTTAGTCCACTAACTATTACAGAGTTGGGGATTTTGATCGATTCTTTCATTACAATTTCCATGTTGCCTGACTTTTGTTTAGATACCAGATTTTGAATGTAAACAGTTGCACATCAGTGATAACCAAATAAGTCTGACAATTAAGCATCCAACACAGCTCCTGGCTAGCTCGCCAAATGTAGCGCTCACTAGTGCCACTAGTCGGTGAGTGACACTTCTAGTTGTAACTTATAGTACCCAAGGCACTATAGTGTAATCTGGGCTAGTCTAGGTTTAGGTTAGGTTCGACTCTCTGGAGCTGTGGGGAATACTTAGTGAGACTCAGACACAAGTGTTAACTGATTGCCGGCTATTTATATAGAAAAACCAATAAACATATAAAACAAACAAACATGTACATAACAGGGGAATTAGGGAATTAGTTGGTACCAACACTGTGGCAATTGTTTGGCCACTTCACTTATCACAGTTCACTGTGTCTCTCTAATTTGGGTGCACCCTTCTAACTTGAACCTTCAGTCAATCAACATTAAATTCAAGATTCTGTTCCAGTTCAATCAAAATAACAATGAAAATAGGACAATTGCAAAATACAAATCCACCCTTTAAATAAGGTAATTATTCACTCAGTCACAGTTCCCAATTTGAGGAGGTAAGGTAGGGTAAGTGTCAGTATACGTGTTAAGGGATCAGAGTTCCAAGGATAAACCAGGAGGGTAGGTTTCAGTATACGTGTCAAGAGTTCCAGGTGGGTTCCAATACCTAGGAGGTAAGTATCTGGGTTCCAAGTTCCAGGGGAATTGTGTGTACGTGTGTGTGTGTGTGAGGGTGAGTGGGAGAGAAGGGGAATTGGGAGTACTGCAGCTGAGAGTGGGGGAGTCTGCAGAAGTAGGCCTACCACACAGTAGAGTGCAGTAGAACTGTCCAGTGATCGCTGTCAATCACTCTCTAGATCCTGGGTGGGTTAGCTCGCCATCAATTGGAACGGTCACTGGAAAAGATCCAATCCAACAAAAAACCTGACCTGTCATCAGACAGGGTCAGAGAAATCTAATCAGTATCAGAGTATCTACTGTCTGTTTTCTATTCAGTTTTTAACCATGAAATATACATTACATGAACTTTTTAAATGAAACAATAAATCAAATACTGTATGCAACACTCTGTGCATACTGTATGCAACACTGTGCATCTTTAAATCTTTGTACATACTTTTTAAACAAACATATGTATTTTAAACAAAAACATCTTCACATGAATTCAAATACACTCTTGTACAAAGTGCAATGCAAAATGGATTACATCCATTTAGTAATCAACATTTGGAAACAAACTCCATTGTAAACCATTACATTAGAATGTGTTCACCATTAACTTAAATTGCAAAAAACATCATCCCTTAAATTAAAAGAATGAACAGTCTCACCGATTCTGTGAAACAGGCTGTGGGCACAAACATGAAATGCAATGGCTGCCCCAGTGAATCCACAATTGGGTTCTAGAAGTCAAACAATACCACACATCAAAACCAAAGTAATTTGTACTTATTTGTTACTCTTCAATTGAAATTGTTACTCTTCAATTGAAATTATAACAACGGGTGAGTTACCTTGCTTCTCTGTGGTTTGCATATATTTATATTCTTCTAGATCTCAACTTCTCCTCTCTGTGTTCTGTGCTGTCTGTTCTGTGCAACAGTGGCTTTTTTCTGGCTGTCTCCAACCTACAGCTGAACTGACTCTAGCTTGATTGGGGATTAGTTTGATTAGTGCAGGACTGCAGGTGTGTGTACTTGGCTGCCTCTGAAGGTCAGCCTGACCTGATTGACTGCTAATTGGCCAGAACCACTATACAGAAGTCACTCTAATGTCATGTGTAGCCCACTCCATATCATGTGTGTTACATCCTCCCTTCTTGACGGTATGCACGTCCCTGTGCATTCAGATGACGAAGGTCGCATAGTCAAAGGTCTCCTAAATAGTCTGAGCAATCAAAACCTTGCATGGAACTTGCAAATGCCTCACTCAGGCCTTGGAAGAGGGAGTTCACAACAAATGATAAGGGTTGACCTAAACTAGAATATTGTAGTCTTTCAGGCCTCTCACGTTGTCTCTGAGAACGACGGACAGAGGTTTCAGTATTTTGGGGTAGTTCATTCTGTGTCTCTACTGAACTGGACTGTTCAGGTGCAGTTCCATTTTTTCCAGATTCCTCCTCTTCTTGCACATCTGACAACACTGGGGATGGCTCATTTACATTGAGAGACGTTTCCTCAGGTGGTTGCAGACATGTGTCCAGAGGGGACCTGTCAATGTCCTCCAAGTCATTTCCAGGTAAGGGTCTGGTCCGGTTAAATCATCACATTCGGATGGTATGTCTTCATCAGGTAAGTTGACATGTTCAGGTAGGTTTTCCTTTACAGGTTCCTCAATTTCCGGTTCCACGGAGTCAATTAAGTTATGTAGAGATAAGTGTCCAGCTGTGTCCTCTTCAGGGGCTTCAACTGCCGGAGGAGCAGGAACTTCAGGAGATGACACATCAGGTGCATGTGATTGTCTGGTCACACAAGGAGGGTTTCTCAACTTGTGAGTATCTTGGTCTTGTGTCTGACTAGGATATCTAACCATGGTAGGTAGATTCTCTGAGTCAGAATCCTCGTCCTCTTCACTTTCAAAATCAGGATTCTGTCTTGTCCTTGGTCTCCTGACAGTAGGCTGTCTGACAGGTTCATCCATTGAGGTTGCGGGTAGAAAGCCACAAGGGAGCAACAGGTCTCGATGTAAGGTGCGTACAGGTCTATCTTTACCCTCGGGCTTGACCGTGTAGACCGGCATCTCTCCAGCTTTCTTGATGACGACATAGACATCATCCTCCCACCTGTTTGCTAGTTTGTGCTTTCCACGTATCTTGACATTACGGACAAGAACTCTATCACCCACTTCCAGGGTTGACTCTGTGACTCGTTTATCAAATCGGTTCTTGTTGCGTTCAGCATTCTTCTGGGCGTTAGAGGTTGCAATCCTGTAACTCTCTTCCAACCGGTACTTTAAGTCACTGACATATTGGGAATGAGACTTTCCACTGGTATTGATGGGTAAACCAAAGGCTAAGTCGATTGGAAGCCTTGGTTGTCTCCCGAACATTAATTCGTAAGGAGAGAATCCTGTCACCTCGTTTTTAGTGCAATTATAAGCATGAACAAGAGGCTTGACAAAGTCTTTCCAGTGCTGCTTATCCTGTTGACTTAGTGTCCCAAGCATTTGGAGGAGAGTACGGTTGAATCTCTCAACCGGGTTCCCTCTGGGATGGTATGGTGTAGTTCGCACCTTCTTCATGCCCGTTATCTCACAGAGTTCTTTTATGGTCTTTGACTCAAAGTCAGGGCCTTGGTCACTATGTAAACGCTCAGGAAACCCATAGTGAACAATTAAGTTTTCCCAAAGACTCTTTGCTACAGTACGTGCTCCCTGGTTTGGAGTCGGTATTGCTACCGCGTACTTAGTGAAATGGTCGGTGATGACTAATATATCTTTAGTGTTGGAACGGTCTGGTTCCAAGGATAAGTAGTCCATACATACCAGTTCAAGAGGTCTACTGGTCTTTATGTTAATTAGTGGAGCGGCTCTCTCAGGTAAGGACTTGCGAAGAACACAACGCTCACAGGTTCTGATCATCTTTTCAATGGCCATGTACATTTTTGGCCAGTAAAATCTGTCTCGTGCCAGATCCACTGTCCGCTCAACTCCCATGTGGCCCATGTCGTTGTGGAGGCTTTTAAGTGCTACTGCTCTCAGCTCCTCAGGAAGCACTAGCTGGAAGACGATATTGGGTCCATCTTGCCTCCTTCGATACAGCACTCCATTCCGCAGTTCCAGGCGGTTCAGCTCACGTAGCAGTAAGGGAAGTTCAGGTAGTTCTTCTCTGAGACTGGTAGGTGGAGTTTGACCAGTTTCAATCTGAACGATCACCTCATTGATTGCAGGATCGAATCTCTGCTTCTCTCTCAATTCATCCTCAGAAAGAGATGGGATTAGAGGGAAACCATCAACTTGTTCTTCCTGGAAGCTGTCTGGAATGGCTGTAGAATGATGAGCAAGGGACTCAACCAGAGCTAACCCGGGACTAGAGATTTCGGCATCGTTGCCTTCAGTAACGGTGACAATGTGCCGGTCACATATAGCTTGGACCACATCTTGAGGTACAGCGTGTGAATGTTCGGCATCACTTAGGTGATAATCAGTGAACTGCTGGATTCGTTCACTCTCCTTCCGTGATATCGGGTCATCCTCCGGTGTACCATGAGAGCGACGAGACAGTGCGTCGGCATCTAGGTTTTGCTTGCCAGCTCTGTACTGCAGTTGGAAGGAATAGGTGGAAAGGGCAGACAGCCACCTGTAACTTGTCGCATCGAGTTTGGCCGATGTTAGGACATAAGTTAGGGGGTTGCTGTCGGTCACCACCGTGAAGTCTGTACCATATAAGTAGTCAGCGAATTTATCAGTGACTGCCCACTTAAGGGCCAAGAATTCAAGCTTATGGGCAGGGTACTTGGTTTCACTCTTTGAAAGTCCTCGGCTTGCAAAAGCTATGACTCTCGGTTGTCCATCCTGGATTTGGTACAATGCAGCCCCCAAGCCAATTGTACTGGCATCAGTATGTAGGATGTAGGGAAGCTGAGGGTCTGCAAAGCCCAAAACCGGAGCGGATATCAGTTTTTGAATTATCAAGTCAAAGGCTTCCTGGCAACGGGATGTCCACCTTTGACCGAAGGACTCTTTTGGGTTATGGTACTCTGAGCTTGCACCTTTTTCAGGTTTCTTTCTTCCCTTTCCAAGCGGTGGATATCCAGAGGTTAGCTCGTTAAGGGCCTTTACGATGTTCGAGTAACCCTTTATATATCTTCTGTAATATCCCGCAAATCCGAGAAAACTACGGAGCTCCTTCAGATTGGTAGGGACAGGCCACGTTGTTAAGGCCATGATCTTTTCTGAGTCGGTTTCCACACCCTGCTCTGAGACTATATGGCCAAGGTATTTCACCGAGGTCTGGAAAAATTTACATTTTTCTGGAGCCAGCTTCAATCCATATTCCTTCAGTCGCTGTAGCACATGCTTCAGGCGCTTCTCATGCTCTTCTAAGGATGATGAGAAAATGATCAGGTCATCAATGAACACTAAAACCTCCTTTAGGTTCATCTGTCCCATACACTTCTCCATGAGTCGCTGGAAGGTTGACGGCGCATTAGTGATTCCCTGGGGCATTCTGTTGAATTCCCAAAATCCTAATGGGCAAACAAACGCTGTCTTCTGTTTGTCAGATTCTTCCATTTCTATTTGGTAATACCCCGACTTCAGATCGAGAACAGAGAACCACTTTGACCCAGCCAGCGCAGAGAATGCCTCCTCTAGCTTTGGAAGGGCATACGCGTCCTTGATGGTTTGAAGGTTTAGCTTCCTGTAGTCTATGCAAAGACGAACTGAACCATTCTTCTTCCTTACGACTACAATGGGGGAAGCAAATGGGGACTCTGATTCTCGTATCACTCCTGAGTCGAGAAGTTCCTGAAGGTGTTTCCTCACTGCATCCACATCATGTGGATGTATGGGACGGCCTCTAAACTTAAAAGGTGTGTCATCGTTGAGTTTGATATGGTGTTTGACCTTATCTGTCCGTCCAAAATCCAGGTCATGTTGGGAGAAGACTTCTGGCATGGAATTAAGCATTTGTGTTGCTCGTTCCTTCCATTCAGCAGGTAAGGGAGAATCACCAAAATCAAAACTCAACTTTTCAGGTTGACTGGACTCTTTCTGCATGTCAGTTGAGTTTGGTTCTTTCACAGTGTGTTCTTTGTGAAGCACTCGCACTACGGCATTAACATCTGCCAGTACTGTTCGGGGTGGTATGACAATGTCATGATCAGTTTCATTTTTAAGCACAACAGGCAACCGGCAGGGCTGTTTCATTGGCAAAGTGACTAGGCTGGTTGAAACCAGTAGGCCACCAGGTAAGGAAGAGACTGATGGTTGTTCAAGGATGACATACTTCTCAGTATGAGCATTGGACATGTTAACTGTTCCCTCCAGAACGACGGTCTGTCCTGCGAGGACAACCTCAGGGCACTTTCCTTGCATCTTCACCCCGCCAAGGGTATCACTGCTGGAGATATTCTGACGCAGTCTGAGGATTTTAAGAACAGCTCGGTAGCCATAAGCTGAAGGCTGAAAGGTAGAGAGGTTCTGATCAGCAGAGAAGTCTGCATAAAGCACGTCCAGAGTGTTAGTGCCAATAAGCACCTGTTCTAGGCTTCCAGAGCGGAGGTGGGGAATAACCAGGGCTAAGGTGTGAACCTCGATATCAGAGCCTACAAAGTCTTTAGAGAAAGTGATGGGGAGCTCTATATATCCTAAGTAGGGGACTGATTCACCATTGGCACCCTCCACATCAATGAGACCATGTAGTGGATGGATAGTCAGGTCTGAAAGATGGTTTTCATAGAAAGACTGGGGTATAGTTGTCACTTGGGACCCCGTGTCCAAAAGACAGTTGGTGTCAGTTCCTTTAATAATCACTTGGGCTGTAGTTTTATTTCCAACGAGACCCTTTGGAATTTGTACAGACTGTTCTTTGGCCTGAACTCTCTTCAGGTCAGATTTGTTTGGTCTGGGACTAGATTTGTTTGGTGTTGCTCCCATATGTCCCTCGATGGGAGCAGCAGTCAGTTTAAATGGGTCTTGTCATCAGAGGCATTAGTAGTTTCCCACATTGCCTGTTTTTCTCTCAACTGCTTTTTCTTGGCAGCTACAAGAGAAGGATCTGGCTCATTGTCACAAGCAGACTTGATGTGACCATCCTCACCGCATTGAAAACAATACCAAGGGCGTGGCATGCTGTTGGTCTTGGTGGTAGGTCTCTGCTGTTTGGTTTCTTTATTTTTCGCAGGTCGGGCCTCTGCACTTGCTGCAGGGGACTGAGATTTCTCTTGTTTCGGTTTCTCACTTTTCATGCTGCTCAGCTTGGCGCTGAGGTCTGCTATTTGTTTTTTTAGCATCTCAAATTCAGTGACATGACCAGAATCAGCAGTGGCATGTGCTGTTTGTAGATGAGACATTGTTCGCTGCTTAGTGATACTAGGAGCAGGCTTGACAGTGCCTAAGTGCTGCCTCATACGGCTGACTTTCGCGGCCTGTATATCCTCTTCTGTTCTTAGCATCAGCAGGAGTTCTGGGAAGGAAGGCGGAGTCTCCCTTCTTTTTCCTAGCTGGAGGTCAGTTATTAGAGCATTATCCCAGCAGCCACGGCAGAACTGCTTTAGGAGCTGCTTGTCAAATTCTTGTGCGGACACACCACCACGCCGCATAGTCAGGCTCAGACACACATGCAATCTATGGAGAAATGCGGAGGGCTTTTCATCATGATCCATAAATGTACTCATGAACCTTGCGTAGAGTTCATCACCATCTTCCACCGTTCCATAGGCAGAGTCAAGTAGTTCAATATAGGCAGAGGGTTGAGCCTGTGGGCCTAGATGCTTGATTAACTCCGCAGCAGGTGGAAGGAGGCTGTCAAGTATGCGGTGTGTGCACTGCAAGTCAGAAACGGAAGGATCTTTCATAAGGACTTCAACGCTTGCGCGCCAGGTGTCATAATCTGCTTCGTTGTTGGGTCGAGGGTTTTTCCCTGAAAATGCTCTTAGTCTACTTGCAGTGAAATGTGATGAGGTTTCATTACTGCGAACGACATGTTCGACCACCACTCGTTGCACGTTGGGTGGATTTAAATCAATTGTGGGCGGTAATCTGCCCTGAGGCGCAGCTGATGTAGCTGACATTGAGAGGGAGTCGGTCAGGTTTTTAGTTGCTGCATCATGAGGGGATTCAAGGACTGAAGGATTAGAAGGGTGTGAACTTTGAGAAGACAACGGATCAACTGGTAGGGGTTGTTCTGTGGAGAGGAATTGCCTCTGATCAGAGGAAGAGGGGGGAGGGGGAGGAGTGGAAGACAATGTAAGACTCTCCAGTTCTTCTTTTAGCATTTGCGCAAGAGAATTTCCGCTCAGGCTGGCAATTGCACGCAGCTCGTTCATGTACGTCTTGGTAGCATTAACACGGGCATTTAGCGTATAAACAGTTGCCAAACTCTGTATTTCGTAACCAGTATTTTCAAGAGTGGAACTATTAAGCTTAAGCGGCAGCAGGGGCTCTAATGTTTCCATGGCAGTGCCACTTTTGAACTCTGCTATACAGTGTTGGTGAAAATCAGAATTTTTGTCATCAATGGGTATGAGTCGATTAATTTCACCATATTTCTGAAGATAAGTATCGACTTCATCATCAGCAGATGTGCCTGTTAGTCCACTAACTATTACAGAGTTGGGGATTTTGATCGATTCTTTCATTACAATTTCCATGTTGCCTGACTTTTGTTTAGATACCAGATTTTGAATGTAAACAGTTGCACATCAGTGATAACCAAATAAGTCTGACAATTAAGCATCCAACACAGCTCCTGGCTAGCTCGCCAAATGTAGCGCTCACTAGTGCCACTAGTCGGTGAGTGACACTTCTAGTTGTAACTTATAGTACCCAAGGCACTATAGTGTAATCTGGGCTAGTCTAGGTTTAGGTTAGGTTCGACTCTCTGGAGCTGTGGGGAATACTTAGTGAGACTCAGACACAAGTGTTAACTGATTGCCGGCTATTTATATAGAAAAACCAATAAACATATAAAACAAACAAACATGTACATAACAGGGGAATACAATTAGTTGGTACCAACACTGTGGCAATTGTTTGGCCACTTCACTTATCACAGTTCACTGTGTCTCTCTAATTTGGGTGCACCCTTCTAACTTGAACCTTCAGTCAATCAACATTAAATTCAAGATTCTGTTCCAGTTCAATCAAAATAACAATGAAAATAGGACAATTGCAAAATACAAATCCACCCTTTAAATAAGGTAATTATTCACTCAGTCACAGTTCCCAATTTGAGGAGGTAAGGTAGGGTAAGTGTCAGTATACGTGTTAAGGGATCAGAGTTCCAAGGATAAACCAGGAGGGTAGGTTTCAGTATACGTGTCAAGAGTTCCAGGTGGGTTCCAATACCTAGGAGGTAAGTATCTGGGTTCCAAGTTCCAGGGGAATTGTGTGTACGTGTGTGTGTGTGTGAGGGTGAGTGGGAGAGAAGGGGAATTGGGAGTACTGCAGCTGAGAGTGGGGGAGTCTGCAGAAGTAGGCCTACCACACAGTAGAGTGCAGTAGAACTGTCCAGTGATCGCTGTCAATCACTCTCTAGATCCTGGGTGGGTTAGCTCGCCATCAATTGGAACGGTCACTGGAAAAGATCCAATCCAACAAAAAACCTGACCTGTCATCAGACAGGGTCAGAGAAATCTAATCAGTATCAGAGTATCTACTGTCTGTTTTCTATTCAGTTTTTAACCATGAAATATACATTACATGAACTTTTTAAATGAAACAATAAATCAAATACTGTATGCAACACTCTGTGCATACTGTATGCAACACTGTGCATCTTTAAATCTTTGTACATACTTTTTAAACAAACATATGTATTTTAAACAAAAACATCTTCACATGAATTCAAATACACTCTTGTACAAAGTGCAATGCAAAATGGATTACATCCATTTAGTAATCAACATTTGGAAACAAACTCCATTGTAAACCATTACATTAGAATGTGTTCACCATTAACTTAAATTGCAAAAAACATCATCCCTTAAATTAAAAGAATGAACAGTCTCACCGATTCTGTGAAACAGGCTGTGGGCACAAACATGAAATGCAATGGCTGCCCCAGTGAATCCACAATTGGGTTCTAGAAGTCAAACAATACCACACATCAAAACCAAAGTAATTTGTACTTATTTGTTACTCTTCAATTGAAATTGTTACTCTTCAATTGAAATTATAACAACGGGTGAGTTACCTTGCTTCTCTGTGGTTTGCATATATTTATATTCTTCTAGATCTCAACTTCTCCTCTCTGTGTTCTGTGCTGTCTGTTCTGTGCAACAGTGGCTTTTTTCTGGCTGTCTCCAACCTACAGCTGAACTGACTCTAGCTTGATTGGGGATTAGTTTGATTAGTGCAGGACTGCAGGTGTGTGTACTTGGCTGCCTCTGAAGGTCAGCCTGACCTGATTGACTGCTAATTGGCCAGAACCACTATACAGAAGTCACTCTAATGTCATGTGTAGCCCACTCCATATCATGTGTGTTACATAATGGTTAGCACTCAGGACTCTGAATCCTGCGATCCGAGTTCAAATCTCGGTAGAACCTTAGTTTCACCATTTCCCATTTCATCAAAGTTGTCCGGGAGACCAGACCACACCCACTTGTGTAGAGACAGGGTTCTATGGTGTAATGGTTAGCACTCAGGACTCTGAATCCTGCGATCCGAGTTCAAATCTCGGTAGAACCTTAGTTTGGATAATATCTACAGTAATATCTATGTATGGAAAGTTGCCCGGCCCAGGCTTGTGCAGATTGCCATTGATTAACAACGTTGTTAGCAGCGACATGTCATCCCTTTCGAGCGATAATTAATAAAAAAAATTATAAACCCCATTATTTTCAGGGAAACTGTGTGAAATGCTTATTACATAGCAGTACATACTTTGTTTGTAAATGTATTTGGTTTTGACCAATTCTGGCCACTTCACCTTGTCAGGCTTTCACCAGAGTTGTCCCCAAAAAGAGACCACACCCATATGGGTACATGGGGTGCCGTGGTGCAATGGTTAGCACTTTGGACTTTGAATCCAGAGATCCGAGTTCAAATCTCGGCGGGACCTTAACTTGAGCAACATGTACGTTCTTAGACGTGAAGAAGGCTGTACCGTTTGACTTTGATGAAATACCACATATCCAGTCAGCATGATTCCCTTCAGACCTGCATTGAGTTGTGAGACTAGTGTAAGTTGGACGTATAGGCCATGTTGTAGATTGCTTGTTTTTTGTGCTGCTAATGCATGAAAAGGTCCCATGCAACTTTTGCTCCATTCTATTGTGGGAGTGTGGCACACGCTTTCTATTATTTGCATAGGGCATTGCTAAATTCATGTTTTTTTGTCACCGCTTTGTCAACTTATGAAAAGATTTCATCAAAGTGATCCAGGAGACGAGACCACGCCCACTTGTGTAGAGACAGGGTTCTATGGTGTAATGGTTAGCACTCAGGACTCTGAATCCTGCGATCCGAGTTCAAATCTCGGCGGGACCTTAACTTGAGCAACATGTACGTTCTTAGACGTGAAGAAGGCTGTACCGCTTGACTTTGATGAAATACCACATATCCAGTCAGCATGATTCCCTTCAGACCTGCATTGAGTTGTGAGACTAGTGTAAGTTGGACGTATAGGCCATGTTGTAGATTGCTTGTTTTTTGTGCTGCTAATGCATGAAAAGGTCCCATGCAACTTTTGCTCCATTCTATTGTGGGAGTGTGGCACACGCTTTCTATTATTTGCATAGGGCATTGCTAAATTCATGTTTTTTTGTCACCGCTTTGTCAACTTATGAAAAGATTTCATCAAAGTGATCCAGGAGACGAGACCACGCCCACTTGTGTAGAGACAGGGTTCTATGGTGTAATGGTTAGCACTCAGGACTCTGAATCCTGCGATCCGAGTTCAAATCTCGGTAGAACCTTAGTTTCACCATTTCCCATTTCATCAAAGTTGTCCGGGAGACCAGACCACACCCACTTGTGTAGAGACAGGGTTCTATGGTGTAATGGTTAGCACTCAGGACTCTGAATCCTGCGATCCGAGTTCAAATCTCGGTAGAACCTTAGTTTGGATAATATCTACAGTAATATCTATGTATGGAAAGTTGCCCGGCCCAGTCTTGTGCAGATTGCCATTGATTAACAACGTTGTTAGAAGCGATATGTCATCCCTTTCGAGCGATAATTAATAATAATTAATAAAAAAAATTATAAACCCCTTTATTTTCAGGGAAACTGTGTGAAATGCTTATTACATAGCAGTACATACTTTGTTTGTAAATGTATTTGGTTTTGACCAATTCTGGCCACTTCACCTTGACAGGCTTTCACCAGAGTTGTCCCCAAAAAGAGACCACACCCATATGGGTACATGGGGTGCCGTGGTGCAATGGTTAGCACTTTGGACTTTGAATCCAGAGATCCGAGTTCAAATCTCGGCGGGACCTTAACTTGAGCAACATGTACGTTCTTAGACGTGAAGAAGGCTGTACCGCTTGACTTTGATGAAATACCACATATCCAGTCAGCATGATTCCCTTCAGACCTGCATTGAGTTGTGAGACTAGTGTAAGTTGGACGTATAGGCCATGTTGTAGATTGCTTGTTTTTTGTGCTGCTAATGCATGAAAAGGTCCCATGCAACTTTTGCTCCATTCTATTGTGGGAGTGTGGCACACGCTTTCTATTATTTGCATAGGGCATTGCTAAATTCATGTTTTTTTGTCACCGCTTTGTCAACTTATGAAAAGATTTCATCAAAGTGATCCAGGAGACGAGACCACGCCCACTTGTGTAGAGACAGGGTTCTATGGTGTAATGGTTAGCACTCAGGACTCTGAATCCTGCGATCCGAGTTCAAATCTCGGCGGGACCTTAACTTGAGCAACATGTACGTTCTTAGACGTGAAGAAGGCTGTACCGCTTGACTTTGATGAAATACCACATATCCAGTCAGCATGATTCCCTTCAGACCTGCATTGAGTTGTGAGACTAGTGTAAGTTGGACGTATAGGCCATGTTGTAGATTGCTTGTTTTTTGTGCTGCTAATGCATGAAAAGGTCCCATGCAACTTTTGCTCCATTCTATTGTGGGAGTGTGGCACACGCTTTCTATTATTTGCATAGGGCATTGCTAAATTCATGTTTTTTTGTCACCGCTTTGTCAACTTATGAAAAGATTTCATCAAAGTGATCCAGGAGACGAGACCACGCCCACTTGTGTAGAGACAGGGTTCTATGGTGTAATGGTTAGCACTCAGGACTCTGAATCCTGCGATCCGAGTTCAAATCTCGGTAGAACCTTAGTTTCACCATTTCCCATTTCATCAAAGTTGTCCGGGAGACCAGACCACACCCACTTATGTAGAGACAGGGTTCTATGGTGTAATGGTTAGCACTCAGGACTCTGAATCCTGCGATCCGAGTTCAAATCTCGGTAGAACCTTAGTTTGGATAATATCTACAGTAATATCTATGTATGGAAAGTTGCCCGGCCCAGGCTTGTGCAGATTGCCATTGATTAACAACGTTGTTAGAAGCGACATGTCATCCCTTTCGAGCGATAATTAATAAAAAAAATTATAAACCCCATTATTTTCAGGGAAACTGTGTGAAATGCTTATTACATAGCAGTACATACTTTGTTTGTAAATGTATTTGGTTTTGACCAATTCTGGCCACTTCACCTTGTCAGGCTTTCACCAGAGTTGTCCCCAAAAAGAGACCACACCCATATGGGTACATGGGGTGCCGTGGTGCAATGGTTAGCACTTTGGACTTTGAATCCAGAGATCCGAGTTCAAATCTCGGCGGGACCTTAACTTGAGCAACATGTACGTTCTTAGACGTGAAGAAGGCTGTACCGCTTGACTTTGATGAAATACCACATATCCAGTCAGCATGATTCCCTTCAGACCTGCATTGAGTTGTGAGACTAGTGTAAGTTGGACGTATAGGCCATGTTGTAGATTGCTTGTTTTTTGTGCTGCTAATGCATGAAAAGGTCCCATGCAACTTTTGCTCCATTCTATTGTGGGAGTGTGGCACACGCTTTCTATTATTTGCATAGGGCATTGCTAAATTCATGTTTTTTTGTCACCGCTTTGTCAACTTATGAAAAGATTTCATCAAAGTGATCCAGGAGACGAGACCACGCCCACTTGTGTAGAGACAGGGTTCTATGGTGTAATGGTTAGCACTCAGGACTCTGAATCCTGCGATCCGAGTTCAAATCTCGGCGGGACCTTAACTTGAGCAACATGTACGTTCTTAGACGTGAAGAAGGCTGTACCGCTTGACTTTGATGAAATACCACATATCCAGTCAGCATGATTCCCTTCAGACCTGCATTGAGTTGTGAGACTAGTGTAAGTTGGACGTATAGGCCATGTTGTAGATTGCTTGTTTTTTGTGCTGCTAATGCATGAAAAGGTCCCATGCAACTTTTGCTCCATTCTATTGTGGGAGTGTGGCACACGCTTTCTATTATTTGCATAGGGCATTGCTAAATTCATGTTTTTTTGTCACCGCTTTGTCAACTTATGAAAAGATTTCATCAAAGTGATCCAGGAGACGAGACCACGCCCACTTGTGTAGAGACAGGGTTCTATGGTGTAATGGTTAGCACTCAGGACTCTGAATCCTGCGATCCGAGTTCAAATCTCGGCGGGACCTTAACTTGAGCAACATGTACGTTCTTAGACGTGAAGAAGGCTGTACCGCTTGACTTTGATGAAATACCACATATCCAGTCAGCATGATTCCCTTCAGACCTGCATTGAGTTGTGAGACTAGTGTAAGTTGGACGTATAGGCCATGTTGTAGATTGCTTGTTTTTTGTGCTGCTAATGCATGAAAAGGTCCCATGCAACTTTTGCTCCATTCTATTGTGGGAGTGTGGCACACGCTTTCTATTATTTGCATAGGGCATTGCTAAATTCATGTTTTTTTGTCACCGCTTTGTCAACTTATGAAAAGATTTCATCAAAGTGATCCAGGAGACGAGACCACGCCCACTTGTGTAGAGACAGGGTTCTATGGTGTAATGGTTAGCACTCAGGACTCTGAATCCTGCGATCCGAGTTCAAATCTCGGTAGAACCTTAGTTTCACCATTTCCCATTTCATCAAAGTTGTCCGGGAGACCAGACCACACCCACTTGTGTAGAGACAGGGTTCTATGGTGTAATGGTTAGCACTCAGGACTCTGAATCCTGCGATCCGAGTTCAAATCTCAGTAGAACCTTAGTTTGGATAATATCTACAGTAATATCTATGTATGGAAAGTTGCCCGGCCCAGTCTTGTGCAGATTGCCATTGATTAACAACGTTGTTAGAAGCGATATGTCATCCCTTTCGAGCGATAATTAATAATAATTAATAAAAAAAATTATAAACCCCTTTATTTTCAGGGAAACTGTGTGAAATGCTTATTACATAGCAGTACATACTTTGTTTGTAAATGTATTTGGTTTTGACCAATTCTGGCCACTTCACCTTGACAGGCTTTCACCAGAGTTGTCCCCAAAAAGAGACCACACCCATATGGGTACATGGGGTGCCGTGGTGCAATGGTTAGCACTTTGGACTTTGAATCCAGAGATCCGAGTTCAAATCTCGGCGGGACCTTAACTTGAGCAACATGTACGTTCTTAGACGTGAAGAAGGCTGTACCGCTTGACTTTGATGAAATACCACATATCCAGTCAGCATGATTCCCTTCAGACCTGCATTGAGTTGTGAGACTAGTGTAAGTTGGACGTATAGGCCATGTTGTAGATTGCTTGTTTTTTGTGCTGCTAATGCATGAAAAGGTCCCATGCAACTTTTGCTCCATTCTATTGTGGGAGTGTGGCACACGCTTTCTATTATTTGCATAGGGCATTGCTAAATTCATGTTTTTTTGTCACCGCTTTGTCAACTTATGAAAAGATTTCATCAAAGTGATCCAGGAGACGAGACCACGCCCACTTGTGTAGAGACAGGGTTCTATGGTGTAATGGTTAGCACTCAGGACTCTGAATCCTGCGATCCGAGTTCAAATCTCGGCGGGACCTTAACTTGAGCAACATGTACGTTCTTAGACGTGAAGAAGGCTGTACCGCTTGACTTTGATGAAATACCACATATCCAGTCAGCATGATTCCCTTCAGACCTGCATTGAGTTGTGAGACTAGTGTAAGTTGGACGTATAGGCCATGTTGTAGATTGCTTGTTTTTTGTGCTGCTAATGCATGAAAAGGTCCCATGCAACTTTTGCTCCATTCTATTGTGGGAGTGTGGCACACGCTTTCTATTATTTGCATAGGGCATTGCTAAATTCATGTTTTTTTGTCACCGCTTTGTCAACTTATGAAAAGATTTCATCAAAGTGATCCAGGAGACGAGACCACGCCCACTTGTGTAGAGACAGGGTTCTATGGTGTAATGGTTAGCACTCAGGACTCTGAATCCTGCGATCCGAGTTCAAATCTCGGTAGAACCTTAGTTTCACCATTTCCCATTTCATCAAAGTTGTCCGGGAGACCAGACCACACCCACTTGTGTAGAGACAGGGTTCTATGGTGTAATGGTTAGCACTCAGGACTCTGAATCCTGCGATCCGAGTTCAAATCTCGGTAGAACCTTAGTTTGGATAATATCTATGTATGGAAAGTTGCCTGGCCCAGGCTTGTGCAGATTGCCATTGATTAACAACGTTGTTAGAAGCGACATGTCATCCCTTTCGAGCGATAATTAATAAAAAAAATTGCAATAGCCCCGTTATTTTCAGGGAAACTGTGTGAAATGCTTATTACATAGCAGTACATACTTTGTTTGTAAATGTATTTGGTTTTGACCAATTCTGGCCACTTCACCTTGACAGGCTTTCACCAGAGTTGTCCCCAAAAAGAGACCACACCCATATGGGTACATGGGGTGCCGTGGTGCAATGGTTAGCACTTTGGACTTTGAATCCAGAGATCCGAGTTCAAATCTCGGCGGGACCTTAACTTGAGCAACATGTACGTTCTTAGACGTGAAGAAGGCTGTACCGCTTGACTTTGATGAAATACCACATATCCAGTCAGCATGATTCCCTTCAGACCTGCATTGAGTTGTGAGACTAGTGTAAGTTGGACGTATAGGCCATGTTGTAGATTGCTTGTTTTTTGTGCTGCTAATGCATGAAAAGGTCCCATGCAACTTTTGCTCCATTCTATTGTGGGAGTGTGGCACACGCTTTCTATTATTTGCATAGGGCATTGCTAAATTCATGTTTTTTTGTCACCGCTTTGTCAACTTATGAAAAGATTTCATCAAAGTGATCCAGGAGACGAGACCACGCCCACTTGTGTAGAGACAGGGTTCTATGGTGTAATGGTTAGCACTCAGGACTCTGAATCCTGCGATCCGAGTTCAAATCTCGGTAGAACCTTAGTTTCACCATTTCCCATTTCATCAAAGTTGTCCGGGAGACCAGACCACACCCACTTGTGTAGAGACAGGGTTCTATGGTGTAATGGTTAGCACTCAGGACTCTGAATCCTGCGATCCGAGTTCAAATCTCGGTAGAACCTTAGTTTGGATAATATCTACAGTAATATCTATGTATGGAAAGTAGCCCGGCCCAGGCTTGTGCAGATTGCCATTGATTAACAACGTTGTTAGAAGCGACATGTCATCCCTTTCGAGCGATAATTAATAAAAAAAATTATAAACCCCATTATTTTCAGGGAAACTGTGTGAAATGCTTATTACATAGCAGTACATACTTTGTTTGTAAATGTATTTGGTTTTGACCAATTCTGGCCACTTCACCTTGTCAGGCTTTCACCAGAGTTGTCCCCAAAAAGAGACCACACCCATATGGGTACATGGGGTGCCGTGGTGCAATGGTTAGCACTTTGGACTTTGAATCCAGAGATCCGAGTTCAAATCTCGGCGGGACCTTAACTTGAGCAACATGTACGTTCTTAGACGTGAAGAAGGCTGTACCGCTTGACTTTGATGAAATACCACATATCCAGTCAGCATGATTCCCTTCAGACCTGCATTGAGTTGTGAGACTAGTCTAAGTTGGACGTATAGGCCATGTTGTAGATTGCTTGTTTTTTGTGCTGCTAATGCATGAAAAGGTCCCATGCAACTTTTGCTCCATTCTATTGTGGGAGTGTGGCACACGCTTTCTATTATTTGCATAGGGCATTGCTAAATTCATGTTTTTTTGTCACCGCTTTGTCAACTTATGAAAAGATTTCATCAAAGTGATCCAGGAGACGAGACCACGCCCACTTGTGTAGAGACAGGGTTCTATGGTGTAATGGTTAGCACTCAGGACTCTGAATCCTGCGATCCGAGTTCAAATCTCGGTAGAACCTTAGTTTCACCAATTCCCATTTCATCAAAGTTGTCCGGGAGACCAGACCACACCCACTTGTGTAGAGACAGGGTTCTATGGTGTAATGGTTAGCACTCAGGACTCTGAATCCTGCGATCCGAGTTCAAATCTCGGTAGAACCTTAGTTTGGATAATATCTACAGTAATATCTATGTATGGAAAGTTGCCTGGCCCAGGCTTGTGCAGATTGCCATTGATTAACAACGTTATTAGAAGCGACATGTCATCCCTTTCGAGCGATAATTAATAATAATTAATAAAAGAAATTGCAATAGCCCCATTATTTTCAGGGAAACTGTGTGAAATGCTTATTACATAGCAGTACATACTTTGTTTGTAAATGTATTTGGTTTTGACCAATTCTGGCCACTTCACCTTGACAGGCTTTCACCAGAGTTGTCCCCAAAAAGAGACCACACCCATATGGGTACATGGGGTGCCGTGGTGCAATGGTTAGCACTTTGGACTTTAAATCCAGAGATCCGAGTTCAAATCTCGGCGGGACCTTAACTAGAGCAACATGTACGTTCTTAGAGGTGAAGAAGGCTGTACCGCTTGACTTTGATGAAATACCACATATCCAGTCAGCATGATTCCCTTCAGACCTGCATTGAGTTGTGAGACTAGTGTAAGTTGGACGTATAGGCCATGTTGTAGATTGCTTGTTTTTTGTGCTGCTAATGCATGAAAAGGTCCCATGCAACTTTTGCTCCATTCTATTCTGGGAGTGTGGCACACGCTTTCTATTATTTGCATAGGGCATTGCTAAATTCATGTTTTTTTGTCACCGCTTTGTCAACTTATGAAAAGATTTCATCAAAGTGATCCAGGAGACGAGACCACGCCCACTTGTGTAGAGACAGGGTTCTATGGTGTAATGGTTAGCACTCAGGACTCTGAATCCTGCGATCCGAGTTCAAATCTCGGTAGAACCTTAGTTTCACCATTTCCCATTTCATCAAAGTTGTCCGGGAGACCAGACCAAACCCACTTGTGTAGAGACAGGGTTCTATGGTGTAATGGTTAGCACTCAGGACTCTGAATCCTGCGATCCGAGTTCAAATCTCGGTAGAACCTTAGTTTGGATAATATCTACAGTAATATCTATGTATGGAAAGTTGCCCGGCCCAGTCTTGTGCAGATTGCCATTGATTAACAACGTTGTTAGAAGCGATATGTCATCCCTTTCGAGCGATAATTAATAATAATTAATAAAAAAAATTATAAACCCCATTATTTTCAGGGAAACTGTGTGAAATGCTTATTACATAGCAGTACATACTTTGTTTGTAAATGTATTTGGTTTTGACCAATTCTGGCCACTTCACCTTGTCAGGCTTTCACCAGAGTTGTCCCCAAAAAGAGACCACACCCATATGGGTACATGGGGTGCCGTGGTGCAATGGTTAGCACTTTGGACTTTGAATCCAGAGATCCGAGTTCAAATCTCGGCGGGACCTTAACTTGAGCAACATGTACTTTCTTAGAGGTGAAGAAGACTGTACCGATTGACTTTGATGAAATACCACATATCCAGTCAGCATGATTCCCTTCAGACCTGCAATGAGTTGTGAGACTAGTGTAAGTTGGACGTATAGGCCATGTTGTAGATTGCTTGTTTTTTGTGCTGCTAATGCATGAAAAGGTCCCATGCAACTTTTGCTCCATTCTATTCTGGGAGTGTGGCACACGCTTTCTATTATTTGCATTGCTAAATTCATGTTTTTTTGTCACCGCTTTGTCAACTTATGAAAAGATTTCATCAAAGTGATCCAGGAGACGAGACCACGCCCACTTGTGTAGAGACAGGGTTCTATGGTGTAATGGTTAGCACTCAGGACTCTGAATCCTGCGATCCGAGTTCAAATCTCGGTAGAACCTTAGTTTCACCATTTCCCATTTCATCAAAGCTGTCCGGGAGACCAGACCACACCCACTTGTGTAGAGACAGGGTTCTATGGTGTAATGGTTAGCACTCAGGACTCTGAATCCTGCGATCCGAGTTCAAATCTCGGTAGAACCTTAGTTTGGATAATATCTACAGTAATATCTATGTATGGAAAGTAGCCCGGCCCAGGCTTGTGCAGATTGCCATTGATTAACAACGTTGTTAGAAGCGACATGTCATCCCTTTCGAGCGATAATTAATAAAAAAAATTATAAACCCCATTATTTTCAGGGAAACTGTGTGAAATGCTTATTACATAGCAGTACATACTTTGTTTGTAAATGTATTTGGTTTTGACCAATTCTGGCCACTTCACCTTGTCAGGCTTTCACCAGAGTTGTCCCCAAAAAGAGACCACACCCATATGGGTACATGGGGTGCCGTGGTGCAATGGTTAGCACTTTGGACTTTGAATCCAGAGATCCGAGTTCAAATCTCGGCGGGACCTTAACTTGAGCAACATGTACGTTCTTAGACGTGAAGAAGGCTGTACCGCTTGACTTTGATGAAATACCACATATCCAGTCAGCATGATTCCCTTCAGACCTGCATTGAGTTGTGAGACTAGTGTAAGTTGGACGTATAGGCCATGTTGTAGATTGCTTGTTTTTTGTGCTGCTAATGCATGAAAAGGTCCCATGCAACTTTTGCTCCATTCTATTGTGGGAGTGTGGCACACGCTTTCTATTATTTGCATAGGGCATTGCTAAATTCATGTTTTTTTGTCACCGCTTTGTCAACTTATGAAAAGATTTCATCAAAGTGATCCAGGAGACGAGACCACGCCCACTTGTGTAGAGACAGGGTTCTATGGTGTAATGGTTAGCACTCAGGACTCTGAATCCTGCGATCCGAGTTCAAATCTCGGTAGAACCTTAGTTTCACCATTTCCCATTTCATCAAAGTTGTCCGGGAGACCAGACCACACCCACTTGTGTAGAGACAGGGTTCTATGGTGTAATGGTTAGCACTCAGGACTCTGAATCCTGCGATCCGAGTTCAAATCTCGGTAGAACCTTAGTTTGGATAATATCTACAGTAATATCTATGTATGGAAAGTTGCCCGGCCCAGTCTTGTGCAGATTGCCATTGATTAACAACGTTGTTAGAAGCGATATGTCATCCCTTTCGAGCGATAATTAATAATAATTAATAAAAAAAATTATAAACCCCATTATTTTCAGGGAAACTGTGTGAAATGCTTATTACATAGCAGTACATACTTTGTTTGTAAATGTATTTGGTTTTGACCAATTCTGGCCACTTCACCTTGTCAGGCTTTCACCAGAGTTGTCCCCAAAAAGAGACCACACCCATATGGGTACATGGGGTGCCGTGGTGCAATGGTTAGCACTTTGGACTTTGAATCCAGAAATCCGAGTTCAAATCTCGGCGGGACCTTAACTTGAGCAACATGTACGTTCTTAGACGTGAAGAAGGCTGTACCGCTTGACTTTGATGAAATACCACATATCCAGTCAGCATGATTCCCTTCAGACCTGCATTGAGTTGTGAGACTAGTGTAAGTTGGACGTATAGGCCATGTTGTAGATTGCTTGTTTTTTGTGCTGCTAATGCATGAAAAGGTCCCATGCAACTTTTGCTCCATTCTATTGTGGGAGTGTGGCACACGCTTTCTATTATTTGCATAGGGCATTGCTAAATTCACGTTTTTTTGTCACCGCTTTGTCAACTTATGAAAAGATTTCATCAAAGTGATCCAGGAGACGAGACCACGCCCACTTGTGTAGAGACAGGGTTCTATGGTGTAATGGTTAGCACTCAGGACTCTGAATCCTGCGATCCGAGTTCAAATCTCGGTAGAACCTTAGTTTCACCATTTCCCATTTCATCAAAGTTGTCCGGGAGACCAGACCACGCCCACTTGTGTAGAGACAGGGTTCTATGGTGTAATGGTTAGCACTCAGGACTCTGAATCCTGCCATCCGAGTTCAAATCTCGGTAGAACCTTAGTTTGGATAATATCTACAGTAATATCTATGTATGGAAAGTTGCCCGGCCCAGGCTTGTGCAGATTGCCATTGATTAACAACGTTGTTAGAAGCGACATGTCATCCCTTTCGAGCGATAATTAATAATAATTAATAAAAGAAATTGCAATAGCCCCATTATTTTCAGGGAAACTGTGTGAAATGCTTATTACATAGCAGTACATACTTTGTTTGTAAATTTATTTGGTTTTGACCAATTCTGGCCACTTCACCTTGACAGGCTTTCACCAAAGTTGTCCCCAAAAAGAGACCACACCCATATGGTTACATGGGGTGCCGTGGTGCAATGGTTAGCACTTTGGACTTTCAATCCAGAGATGCGGGTTCAAATCTCGGCGGGACCTTAACTTGAGCAACATGTACGTTCTTAGAGGTGAAGAAGGCTGTACCGCTTGACTTTGATGAAATACCACATATCCAGTCAGCATGATTCCCTTCAGACCTGCATTGAGTTGTGAGACTAGTGTAAGTTGGACGTATAGGCCATGTTGTAGATTGCTTGTTTTTTGTGCTGCTAATGCATGAAAAGGTCCCATGCAACTTTTGCTCCATTCTATTCTGGGAGTGTGGCACACGCTTTCTATTATTTGCATAGGGCATTGCTAAATTCATGTTTTTTTGTCACCGCTTTGTCAACTTATGAAAAGATTTCATCAAAGTGATCCAGGAGACGAGACCACGCCCACTTGTGTAGAGACAGGGTTCTATGGTGTAATGGTTAGCGCTCAGGACTCTGAATCCTGCGATCCGAGTTCAAATCTCGGTAGAACCTTAGTTTCACCAATTCCCATTTCATCAAAGTTGTCCGGGAGACTAGACCACACCCACTTGTGTAGAGACAGGGTTCTATGGTGTAATGGTTAGCACTCAGGACTCTGAATCCTGCGATCCGAGTTCAAATCTCGGTAGAACCTTAGTTTGGATAATATCTACAGTAATATCTATGTATGGAAAGTTGCCTGGCCCAGGCTTGTGCAGATTGCCATTGATTAACAACGTTATTAGAAGCGACATGTCATCCCTTTCGAGCGATAATTAATAATAATTAATAAAAGAAATTGCAATAGCCCCATTATTTTCAGGGAAACTGTGTGAAATGCTTATTACATAGCAGTACATACTTTGTTTGTAAATGTATTTGGTTTTGACCAATTCTGGCCACTTCACCTTGACAGGCTTTCACCAGAGTTGTCCCCAAAAAGAGACCACACCCATATGGGTACATGGGGTGCCGTGGTGCAATGGTTAGCACTTTGGACTTTGAATCCAGAGATGTGAGTTCAAATCTCGGCGGGACCTTAACTAGAGCAACATGTACGTTCTTAGAGGTGAAGAAGGCTGTACCGCTTGACTTTGATGAAATACCACATATCCAGTCAGCATGATTCCCTTCAGACCTGCATTGAGTTGTGAGACTAGTGTAAGTTGGACGTATAGGCCATGTTGTAGATTGCTTGTTTTTTGTGCTGCTAATGCATGAAAAGGTCCCATGCAACTTTTGCTCCATTTTATTCTGGGAGTGTGGCAAACGCTTTCTATTATTTGCATAGGGCATTGCTAAATTCATGTTTTTTTGTCACCGCTTAGTCAACTTATGAAAAGATTTCATCAAAGTGATCCAGGAGACGAGACCACGCCCACTTGTGTAGAGACAGGGTTCTATGGTGTAATGGTTAGCACTCAGGACTCTGAATCCTGCGATCCGAATTCAAATCTCGGTAGAACCTTAGTTTCACCATTTCCCATTTCATCAAAGTTGTCCGGGAGACCAGACCACACCCACTTGTGTAGAGACAGGGTTCTATGGTGTAATGGTTAGCACTCAGGACTCTGAATCCTGCGATCCGAGTTCAAATCTCGGTAGAACCTTAGTTTGGATAATATCTACAGTAATATCTATGTATGGAAAGTTGCCCGGCCCAGGCTTGTGCAGATTGCCATTGATTAACAACGTTGTTAGAAGCGACATGTCATCCCTTTCGAGCGATAATTAATAAAAAAAATTATAAACCCCATTATTTTCAGGGAAACTGTGTGAAATGCTTATTACATAGCAGTACATACTTTGTTTGTAAATTTATTTGGTTTTGACCAATTCTGGCCACTTCACCTCGTCAGGCTTTCACCAGAGTTGTCCCCAAAAAGAGACCACACCCATATGGTTACATGGGGTGCCGTGGTGCAATGGTTAGCACTTTGGACTTTGAATCCAGAGATGCGAGTTCAAATCTCGGCGGGACCTTAACTTGAGCAACATGTACGTTCTTAGAGGTGAAGAAGGCTGTACCGCTTGACTTTGATGAAATACCACATATCCAGTCAGCATGATTCCCTTCAGACCTGCATTGAGTTGTGAGTCTAGTGTAAGTTGGACGTATAGGCCATGTTGTAGATTGCTTGTTTTTTGTGCTGCTAATGCATGAAAAGGTCCCAAGCAACTTTTGCTCCATTCTATTCTGGGAGTGTGGCACACGCTTTCTATTATTTGCATAGGGCATTGCTAAATTCATGTTTTTTTGTCACCGCTTTGTCAACTTATGAAAAGATGTCATCAAAGTGATCCAGGAGACGAGACCACGCCCACTTGTGTAGAGACAGGGTTCTATGGTGTAATGGTTAGCACTCAGGACTCTGAATCCTGCGATCCGAGTTCAAATCTCGGTAGAACCTTAGTTTCACCATTTCCCATTTCATCAAAGTTGTCCGGGAGACCAGACCACACCCACTTGTGTAGAGACAGGGTTCTATGGTGTAATGGTTAGCACTCAGGACTCTGAATCCTGCGATCCGAGTTCAAATCTCGGTAGAACCTTAGTTTGGATAATATCTACAGTAATATCTATGTATGGAAAGTTGCCCGGCCCAGGCTTGTGCAGATTGCCATTGATTAACAACGTTGTTAGAAGCGACATGTCATCCCTTTCGAGCGATAATTAATAAAAAAAATTGCAATATCCTCATTATTTTCAGGGAAACTGTGTGAAATGCTTATTACATAGCAGTACATACTTTGTTTGTACATTTATTTGGTTTTGACCAATTCTGGCCACTTCACCTCGTCAGGCTTTCACCAGAGTTGTCCCCAAAAAGAGACCACACCCATATGGTTACATGGGGTGCCGTGGTGCAATGGTTAGCACTTTGGACTTTGAATCCAGAGATGCGAGTTCAAATCTCGGCGGGACCTTAAAGGAGAATTCCGGACAAATTAAGTGTTATCTTTGATGTCTCGTTACTCACCTACCGATGTGAAAAGTAGCGTTCTTTTTTTTCATATATTCCCCTGTCGTCATTTTTTAAACACCCTCCGTTGTTATAATGGGAGCCGCTGGGTTAGTGAAGTTCGTCTATTATAACCGATGCAATGTTATTTTTTTCTCTACTACGATTCATTGTAGAGTCTCATGATAGTCAAACATGCGCTGAAAATTCCTGCGAGCCTGCCGTTAATGGCGAACGATTTAACACTGGTTGCTTGTTTCTTCCAGAACCTGGCAACTCGTGTTGCCAGAATCTGGAAACAAGCAACCAGTGTTAAATCGTTCGCCATTGACGGCAGCCTCGCAGATAGTTTCAACGCATGTTTGACTATCATGAGACTCTACTATGAATACTAGTAGTGAAAAAAACAACTTTGCGTCGGTTATAATAGACGAACTTCACTAACCCAGCGGCTCCCATTATAACAACGGAGGGGGTTTAAAAAATGACGACAGGGGAATATATGAAAAAAAAGAACGCTACTTTTCACATCGGTAGGTGAGTAACGAGACATCAAAGATAACACTTAATTTGTCCGGAATTCTCCTTTAACTTGAGCAACATGTACGTTCTTAGAGGTGAAGAAGGCTGTACCGCTTGACTTTGATGAAATACCACATATCCCAGTCAGCATGATTCCCTTCAGACCTGCATTGAGTTGTGAGACTAGTGTAAGTTGGAAGTATAGGCCATGTTGTAGATTGCTTGTGTTTTGTGCTGCTAATGCATGAAAAGGTCCCATGCAACTTTTGCTCCATTCTATTCTGGGAGTGTGGCACACGCTTTCTATTATTTGCATAGGGCATTGCTGAATTCATATTTTTTTGTCACCGCTTTGTCAACTTATGAAAAGATTTCATCAAAGTGATCCAGGAGACGAGACCACGCCCACTTGTGTAGAGACAGGGTTCTATGGTGTAATGGTTAGCACTCAGGACTCTGAATCCTGCGATCCGAGTTCAAATCTCGGTAGAACCTTAGTTTCACCATTTCCCATTTCATCAAAGTTGTCCGGGAGACCAGACCACACCCACTTGTGTAGAGACAGGGTTCTATGGTGTAATGGTTAGCACTCAGGACTCTGAATCCTCCGATCCGAGTTCAAATCTCGGTAGAACCTTAGTTTGGATAATATCTACAGTAATATCTATGTATGGAAAGTTCCCCGGCCCAGGCTTGTGCAGATTGCCATTGATTAACAACGTTGTTAGAAGCGACATGTCATCCCTTTCGAGCGATAATTAATAATAATTAATAAAAAAATATATAAACCCCATTATTTTCAGGGAAACTGTGTGAAATGCTTATTACATAGCAGTACATACTTTGTTTGTAAATGTATTTGGTTTTGACCAATTCTGGCCACTTCACCTTGTCAGGCTTTCACCAGAGTTGTCCCCAAAAAGAGACCACACCCAAATGGGTACATGGGGTGCCGTGGTGCAATGGTTAGCACTTTGGACTTTGAATCCAGAGATCCGAGTTCAAATCTCGGCGGGACCTTAACTTGAGCAACATGTACGTTCTTAGACGTGAAGAAGGCTGTACCGCTTGACTTTGATGAAATACCACATATCCAGTCAGCATGATTCCCTTCAGACCTGCATTGAGTTGTGAGACTAGTGTAAGTTGGAGGTATAGGCCATGTTGTAGATTGCTTGTGTTTTGTGCTGCTAATGCATGAAAAGGTCCCATGCAACTTTTGCTCCATTCTATTCTGGGAGTGTGGCACACGCTTTCTATTATTTGCATAGGGCATTGCTGAATTCATATTTTTTTGTCACCGCTTTGTCAACTTATGAAAAGATTTCATCAAAGTGATCCAGGAGACGAGACCACGCCCACTTGTGTAGAGACAGGGTTCTATGGTGTAATGGTTAGCACTCAGGACTCTGAATCCTGCGATCCGAGTTCAAATCTCGGTAGAACCTTAGTTTCACCATTTCCCATTTCATCAAAGTTGTCCGGGAGACCAGACCACACCCACTTGTGTAGAGACAGGGTTCTATGGTGTAATGGTTAGCACTCAGGACTCTGAATCCTGCGATCCGAGTTCAAATCTCGGTAGAACCTTAGTTTGGATAATATCTACAGTAATATCTATGTATGGAAAGTTGCCCGGCCCAGGCTTGTGCAGATTGCCATTGATTAACAACGTTGTTAGAAGCGACATGTCATCCCTTTCGAGCGATAATTAATAATAATTAATAAAAAAAATTGCAATAGCCTCATTATTTTCAGGGAAACTGTGTGAAATGCTTATTACATAGCAGTACATACTTTGTTTGTAAATTTATTTGGTTTTGACCAATTCTGGCCACTTCACCTCGTCAGGCTTTCACCAGAGTTGTCCCCAAAAAGAGACCACACCCATATGGTTACATGGGGTGCCGTGGTGCAATGGTTAGCACTTTGGACTTTGAATCCAGAGATGCGAGTTCAAATCTCGGCGGGACCTTAACTTGAGCAACATGTACGTTCTTAGAGGTGAAGAAGGCTGTACCGCTTGACTTTGATGAAATACCACATATCCAGTCAGCATGATTCCCTTCAGACCTGCATTGAGTTGTGAGACTAGTGTAAGTTGGACGTATAGGCCATGTTGTAGATTGCTTGTTTTTTGTGCTGCTAATGCATGAAAAGGTCCCATGCAACTTTTGCTCCATTCTATTCTGGGAGTGTGGCACACGCTTTCTATTATTTGCATAGGGCATTGCTAAATTCATGTTTTTTTGTCACCGCTTTGTCAACTTATGAAAAGATTTCATCAAAGTGATCCAGGAGACGAGACCTCGCCCACTTGTGTAGAGACAGGGTTCTATGGTGTAATGGTTAGCACTCAGGACTCTGAATCCTGCGATCCGAGTTCAAATCTCGGTAGAACCTTAGTTTCACCATTTCCCATTTCATCAAAGTTGTCCGGGAGACCAGACCACACCCACTTGTGTAGAGACAGGGTTCTATGGTGTAATGGTTAGCACTCTGAATCCTGCGATCCGAGTTCAAATCTCGGTAGAACCTTAGTTTGGATAATATCTACAGTAATATCTATGTATGGAAAGTTCCCCGGCCCAGGCTTGTGCAGATTGCCATTGATTAACAACGTTGTTAGAAGCGACATGTCATCCCTTTCGAGCGATAATTAATAAAAAAAAATATAAACCCCATTATTTTCAGGGAAACTGTGTGAAATGCTTATTACATAGCAGTACATACTTTGTTTGTAAATGTATTTGGTTTTGACCAATTCTGGCCACTTCACCTTGTCAGGCTTTCACCAGAGTTGTCCCCAAAAAGAGACCACACCCATATGGGTACATGGGGTGCCGTGGTGCAATGGTTAGCACTTTGGACTTTGAATCCAGAGATCCGAGTTCAAATCTCGGCGGGACCTTAACTTGAGCAACATGTACGTTCTTAGACGTGAAGAAGGCTGTACCGCTTGACTTTGATGAAATACCACATATCCAGTCAGCATGATTCCCTTCAGACCTGCATTGAGTTGTGAGACTAGTGTAAGTTGGAAGTATAGGCCATGTTGTAGATTGCTTGTGTTTTGTGCTGCTAATGCATGAAAAGGTCCCATGCAACTTTTGCTCCATTCTATTCTGGGAGTGTGGCACACGCTTTCTATTATTTGCATAGGGCATTGCTGAATTCATATTTTTTTGTCACCGCTTTGTCAACTTATGAAAAGATTTCATCAAAGTGATCCAGGAGACGAGACCACGCCCACTTGTGTAGAGACAGGGTTCTATGGTGTAATGGTTAGCACTCAGGACTCTGAATCCTGCGATCCGAGTTCAAATCTCGGTAGAACCTTAGTTTCACCATTTCCCATTTCATCAAAGTTGTCCGGGAGACCAGACCACACCCACTTGTGTAGAGACAGGGTTCTATGGTGTAATGGTTAGCACTCAGGACTCTGAATCCTGCGATCCGAGTTCAAATCTCGGTAGAACCTTAGTTTGGATAATATCTACAGTAATATCTATGTATGGAAAGTTCCCCGGCCCAGGCTTCTGCAGATTGCCATTGATTAACAACGTTGTTAGAAGCGACATGTCATCCCTTTCGAGCGATAATTAATAATAATTAATAAAAAAAAATATAAACCCCATTATTTTCAGGGAAACTGTGTGAAATGCTTATTACATAGCAGTACATACTTTGTTTGTAAATGTATTTGGTTTTGACCAATTCTGGCCACTTCACCTTGTCAGGCTTTCACCAGAGTTGTCCCCAAAAAGAGACCACACCCATATGGGTACATGGGGTGCCGTGGTGCAATGGTTAGCACTTTGGACTTTGAATCCAGAGATCCGAGTTCAAATCTCGGCGGGACCTTAACTTGAGCAACATGTATGTTCTTAGACGTGAAGAAGGCTGTACCGCTTGACTTTGATGAAATACCACATATCCAGTCAGCATGATTCCCTTCAGACCTGCATTGAGTTGTGAGACTAGTGTAAGTTGGAAGTATAGGCCATGTTGTAGATTGCTTGTGTTTTGTGCTGCTAATGCATGAAAAGGTCCCATGCAACTTTTGCTCCATTCTATTCTGGGAGTGTGGCACACGCTTTCTATTATTTGCATAGGGCATTGCTGAATTCATATTTTTTTGTCACCGCTTTGTCAACTTATGAAAAGATTTCATCAAAGTGATCCAGGAGACGAGACCACGCCCACTTGTGTAGAGACAGGGTTCTATGGTGTAATGGTTAGCACTCAGGACTCTGAATCCTGCGATCCGAGTTCAAATCTCGGTAGAACCTTAGTTTCACCATTTCCCATTTCATCAAAGTTGTCCGGGAGACCAGACCACACCCACTTGTGTAGAGACAGGGTTCTATGGTGTAATGGTTAGCACTCAGGACTCTGAATCCTGCGATCCGAGTTCAAATCTCGGTAGAACCTTAGTTTGGATAATATCTACAGTAATATCTATGTATGGAAAGTTGCCCGGCCCAGGCTTGTGCAGATTGCCATTGATTAACAACGTTGTTAGAAGCGACATGTCATCCCTTTCGAGCGATAATTAATAAAAAAAATTGCAATAGCCCCGTTATTTTCAGGGAAACTGTGTGAAATGCTTATTACATAGCAGTACATACTTTGTTTGTAAATGTATTTGGTTTTGACCAATTCTGGCCACTTCACCTTGACAGGCTTTCACCAGAGTTGTCCCCAAAAAGAGACCACACCCATATGGGTACATGGGGTGCCGTGGTGCAATGGTTAGCACTTTGGACTTTGAATCCAGAGATCCGAGTTCAAATCTCGGCGGGACCTTAACTTGAGCAACATGTACGTTCTTAGAGGTGAAGAAGACTGTACCGCTTGACTTTGATGAAATACCACATATCCAGTCAGCATGATTCCCTTCAGACCTGCATTGAG
Source organism: Gymnoscopelus braueri (assembly GCF_963280865.1). Lineage (NCBI taxonomy): Eukaryota > Metazoa > Chordata > Actinopteri > Myctophiformes > Myctophidae > Gymnoscopelus > Gymnoscopelus braueri. The sequence goes on along the minus strand of NC_137608.1, from coordinate 16,275,905 downwards.
TTGTGAGACTAGTGTAAGTTGGACGTATAGGCCATGTTGTAGATTGCTTGTTTTTTGTGCTGCTAATGCATGAAAAGGTCCCATGCAACTTTTGCTCCATTCTATTCTGGGAGTGTGGCAAACGCTTTCTATTATTTGCATAGGGCATTGCTAAATTCATGTTTTTTTGTCACCGCTTAGTCAACTTATGAAAAGATTTCATCAAAGTGATCCAGGAGACGAGACCACGCCCACTTGTGTAGAGACAGGGTTCTATGGTGTAATGGTTAGCACTCAGGACTCTGAATCCTGCGATCCGAATTCAAATCTCGGTAGAACCTTAGTTTCACCATTTCCCATTTCATCAAAGTTGTCCGGGAGACCAGACCACACCCACTTGTGTAGAGACAGGGTTCTATGGTGTAATGGTTAGCACTCAGGACTCTGAATCCTGCGATCCGAGTTCAAATCTCGGTAGAACCTTAGTTTGGATAATATCTACAGTAATATCTATGTATGGAAAGTTGCCCGGCCCAGGCTTGTGCAGATTGCCATTGATTAACAACGTTGTTAGAAGCGACATGTCATCCCTTTCGAGCGATAATTAATAAAAAAAATTATAAACCCCATTATTTTCAGGGAAACTGTGTGAAATGCTTATTACATAGCAGTACATACTTTGTTTGTAAATTTATTTGGTTTTGACCAATTCTGGCCACTTCACCTCGTCAGGCTTTCACCAGAGTTGTCCCCAAAAAGAGACCACACCCATATGGTTACATGGGGTGCCGTGGTGCAATGGTTAGCACTTTGGACTTTGAATCCAGAGATGCGAGTTCAAATCTCGGCGGGACCTTAACTTGAGCAACATGTACGTTCTTAGAGGTGAAGAAGGCTGTACCGCTTGACTTTGATGAAATACCACATATCCAGTCAGCATGATTCCCTTCAGACCTGCATTGAGTTGTGAGTCTAGTGTAAGTTGGACGTATAGGCCATGTTGTAGATTGCTTGTTTTTTGTGCTGCTAATGCATGAAAAGGTCCCAAGCAACTTTTGCTCCATTCTATTCTGGGAGTGTGGCACACGCTTTCTATTATTTGCATAGGGCATTGCTAAATTCATGTTTTTTTGTCACCGCTTTGTCAACTTATGAAAAGATGTCATCAAAGTGATCCAGGAGACGAGACCACGCCCACTTGTGTAGAGACAGGGTTCTATGGTGTAATGGTTAGCACTCAGGACTCTGAATCCTGCGATCCGAGTTCAAATCTCGGTAGAACCTTAGTTTCACCATTTCCCATTTCATCAAAGTTGTCCGGGAGACCAGACCACACCCACTTGTGTAGAGACAGGGTTCTATGGTGTAATGGTTAGCACTCAGGACTCTGAATCCTGCGATCCGAGTTCAAATCTCGGTAGAACCTTAGTTTGGATAATATCTACAGTAATATCTATGTATGGAAAGTTGCCCGGCCCAGGCTTGTGCAGATTGCCATTGATTAACAACGTTGTTAGAAGCGACATGTCATCCCTTTCGAGCGATAATTAATAAAAAAAATTGCAATAGCCTCATTATTTTCAGGGAAACTGTGTGAAATGCTTATTACATAGCAGTACATACTTTGTTTGTAAATTTATTTGGTTTTGACCAATTCTGGCCACTTCACCTCGTCAGGCTTTCACCAGAGTTGTCCCCAAAAAGAGACCACACCCATATGGTTACATGGGGTGCCGTGGTGCAATGGTTAGCACTTTGGACTTTGAATCCAGAGATGCGAGTTCAAATCTCGGCGGGACCTTAACTTGAGCAACATGTACGTTCTTAGAGGTGAAGAAGGCTGTACCGCTTGACTTTGATGAAATACCACATATCCAGTCAGCATGATTCCCTTCAGACCTGCATTGAGTTGTGAGACTAGTGTAAGTTGGACGTATAGGCCATGTTGTAGATTGCTTGTTTTTTGTGCTGCTAATGCATGAAAAGGTCCCATGCAACTTTTGCTCCATTCTATTCTGGGAGTGTGGCACACGCTTTCTATTATTTGCATAGGGCATTGCTAAATTCATGTTTTTTTGTCACCGCTTTGTCAACTTATGAAAAGATTTCATCAAAGTGATCCAGGAGACGAGACCACGCCCACTTGTGTAGAGACAGGGTTCTATGGTGTAATGGTTAGCACTCAGGACTCTGAATCCTGCGATCCGAGTTCAAATCTCGGTAGAACCTTAGTTTCACCATTTCCCATTTCATCAAAGTTGTCCGGGAGACCAGACCACACCCACTTGTGTAGAGACAGGGTTCTATGGTGTAATGGTTAGCACTCAGGACTCTGAATCCTGCGATCCGAGTTCAAATCTCGGTAGAACCTTAGTTTGGATAATATCTACAGTAATATCTATGTATGGAAAGTTCCCCGGCCCAGGCTTGTGCAGATTGCCATTGATTAACAACGTTGTTAGAAGCGACATGTCATCCCTTTCGAGCGATAATTAATAATAATTAATAAAAAAAAATATAAACCCTATTATTTTCAGGGAAACTGTGTGAAATGCTTATTACATAGCAGTACATACTTTGTTTGTAAATGTATTTGGTTTTGACCAATTCTGGCCACTTCACCTTGTCAGGCTTTCACCAGAGTTGTCCCCAAAAAGAGACCACACCCATATGGGTACATGGGGTGCCGTGGTGCAATGGTTAGCACTTTGGACTTTGAATCCAGAGATCCGAGTTCAAATCTCGGCGGGACCTTAACTTGAGCAACATGTACGTTCTTAGACGTGAAGAAGGCTGTACTGCTTGACTTTGATGAAATACCACATATCCAGTCAGCATGATTCCCTTCAGACCTGCATTGAGTTGTGAGACTAGTGTAAGTTGGAAGTATAGGCCATGTTGTAGATTGCTTGTGTTTTGTGCTGCTAATGCATGAAAAGGTCCCATGCAACTTTTGCTCCATTCTATTCTGGGAGTGTGGCACACGCTTTCTATTATTTGCATAGGGCATTGCTGAATTCATATTTTTTTGTCACCGCTTTGTCAACTTATGAAAAGATTTCATCAAAGTGATCCAGGAGACGAGACCACGCCCACTTGTGTAGAGACAGGGTTCTATGGTGTAATGGTTAGCACTCAGGACTCTGAATCCTGCGATCCGAGTTCAAATCTCGGTAGAACCTTAGTTTCACCATTTCCCATTTCATCAAAGTTGTCCGGGAGACCAGACCACACCCACTTGTGTAGAGACAGGGTTCTATGGTGTAATGGTTAGCACTCAGGACTCTGAATCCTGCGATCCGAGTTCAAATCTCGGTAGAACCTTAGTTTGGATAATATCTACAGTAATATCTATGTATGGAAAGTTGCCCGGCCCAGGCTTGTGCAGATTGCCATTGATTAACAACGTTGTTAGAAGCGACATGTCATCCCTTTCGAGCGATAATTAATAATAATTAATAAAAAAAATTGCAATAGCCTCATTATTTTCAGGGAAACTGTGTGAAATGCTTATTACATAGCAGTACATACTTTGTTTGTAAATTTATTTGGTTTTGACCAATTCTGGCCACTTCACCTCGTCAGGCTTTCACCAGAGTTGTCCCCAAAAAGAGACCACACCCATATGGTTACATGGGGTGCCGTGGTGCAATGGTTAGCACTTTGGACTTTGAATCCAGAGATGCGAGTTCAAATCTCGGCGGGACCTTAACTTGAGCAACATGTACGTTCTTAGAGGTGAAGAAGGCTGTACCGCTTGACTTTGATGAAATACCACATATCCAGTCAGCATGATTCCCTTCAGACCTGCATTGAGTTGTGAGACTAGTGTAAGTTGGACGTATAGGCCATGTTGTAGATTGCTTGTTTTTTGTGCTGCTAATGCATGAAAAGGTCCCATGCAACTTTTGCTCCATTCTATTCTGGGAGTGTGGCACACGCTTTCTATTATTTGCATAGGGCATTGCTAAATTCATGTTTTTTTGTCACCGCTTTGTCAACTTATGAAAAGATTTCATCAAAGTGATCCAGGAGACGAGACCACGCCCACTTGTGTAGAGACAGGGTTCTATGGTGTAATGGTTAGCACTCAGGACTCTGAATCCTGCGATCCGAGTTCAAATCTCGGTAGAACCTTAGTTTCACCATTTCCCATTTCATCAAAGTTGTCCGGGAGACCAGACCACACCCACTTGTGTAGAGACAGGGTTCTATGGTGTAATGGTTAGCACTCAGGACTCTGAATCCTGCGATCCGAGTTCAAATCTCGGTAGAACCTTAGTTTGGATAATATCTACAGTAATATCTATGTATGGAAAGTTCCCCGGCCCAGGCTTGTGCAGATTGCCATTGATTAACAACGTTGTTAGAAGCGACATGTCATCCCTTTCGAGCGATAATTAATAATAATTAATAAAAAAAAATATAAACCCCATTATTTTCAGGGAAACTGTGTGAAATGCTTATTACATAGCAGTACATACTTTGTTTGTAAATGTATTTGGTTTTGACCAATTCTGGCCACTTCACCTTGTCAGGCTTTCACCAGAGTTGTCCCCAAAAAGAGACCACACCCATATGGGTACATGGGGTGCCGTGGTGCAATGGTTAGCACTTTGGACTTTGAATCCAGAGATCCGAGTTCAAATCTCGGCGGGACCTTAACTTGAGCAACATGTACGTTCTTAGACGTGAAGAAGGCTGTACCGCTTGACTTTGATGAAATACCACATATCCAGTCAGCATGATTCCCTTCAGACCTGCATTGAGTTGTGAGACTAGTGTAAGTTGGAAGTATAGGCCATGTTGTAGATTGCTTGTGTTTTGTGCTGCTAATGCATGAAAAGGTCCCATGCAACTTTTGCTCCATTCTATTCTGGGAGTGTGGCACACGCTTTCTATTATTTGCATAGGGCATTGCTGAATTCATATTTTTTTGTCACCGCTTTGTCAACTTATGAAAAGATTTCATCAAAGTGATCCAGGAGACGAGACCACGCCCACTTGTGTAGAGACAGGGTTCTATGGTGTAATGGTTAGCACTCAGGACTCTGAATCCTGCGATCCGAGTTCAAATCTCGGTAGAACCTTAGTTTCACCATTTCCCATTTCATCAAAGTTGTCCGGGAGACCAGACCACACCCACTTGTGTAGAGACAGGGTTCTATGGTGTAATGGTTAGCACTCAGGACTCTGAATCCTGCGATCCGAGTTCAAATCTCGGTAGAACCTTAGTTTGGATAATATCTACAGTAATATCTATGTATGGAAAGTTGCCCGGCCCAGGCTTGTGCAGATTGCCATTGATTAACAACGTTGTTAGAAGCGACATGTCATCCCTTTCGAGCGATAATTAATAATAATTAATAAAAAAAATTGCAATAGCCTCATTATTTTCAGGGAAACTGTGTGAAATGCTTATTACATAGCAGTACATACTTTGTTTGTAAATTTATTTGGTTTTGACCAATTCTGGCCACTTCACCTCGTCAGGCTTTCACCAGAGTTGTCCCCAAAAAGAGACCACACCCATATGGTTACATGGGGTGCCGTGGTGCAATGGTTAGCACTTTGGACTTTGAATCCAGAGATGCGAGTTCAAATCTCGGCGGGACCTTAACTTGAGCAACATGTACGTTCTTAGAGGTGAAGAAGGCTGTACCGCTTGACTTTGATGAAATACCACATATCCAGTCAGCATGATTCCCTTCAGACCTGCATTGAGTTGTGAGACTAGTGTAAGTTGGACGTATAGGCCATGTTGTAGATTGCTTGTTTTTTGTGCTGCTAATGCATGAAAAGGTCCCATGCAACTTTTGCTCCATTCTATTCTGGGAGTGTGGCACACGCTTTCTATTATTTGCATAGGGCATTGCTAAATTCATGTTTTTTTGTCACCGCTTTGTCAACTTATGAAAAGATTTCATCAAAGTGATCCAGGAGACGAGACCACGCCCACTTGTGTAGAGACAGGGTTCTATGGTGTAATGGTTAGCACTCAGGACTCTGAATCCTGCGATCCGAGTTCAAATCTCGGTAGAACCTTAGTTTCACCATTTCCCATTTCATCAAAGTTGTCCGGGAGACCAGACCACACCCACTTGTGTAGAGACAGGGTTCTATGGTGTAATGGTTAGCACTCAGGACTCTGAATCCTGCGATCCGAGTTCAAATCTCGGTAGAACCTTAGTTTGGATAATATCTACAGTAATATCTATGTATGGAAAGTTGCCCGGCCCAGGCTTGTGCAGATTGCCATTGATTAACAACGTTGTTAGAAGCGACATGTCATCCCTTTCGAGCGATAATTAATAATAATTAATAAAAAAAATTGCAATAGCCTCATTATTTTCAGGGAAACTGTGTGAAATGCTTATTACATAGCAGTACATACTTTGTTTGTAAATTTATTTGGTTTTGACCAATTCTGGCCACTTCACCTCGTCAGGCTTTCACCAGAGTTGTCCCCAAAAAGAGACCACACCCATATGGTTACATGGGGTGCCGTGGTGCAATGGTTAGCACTTTGGACTTTGAATCCAGAGATGCGAGTTCAAATCTCGGCGGGACCTTAACTTGAGCAACATGTACGTTCTTAGAGGTGAAGAAGGCTGTACCGCTTGACTTTGATGAAATACCACATATCCAGTCAGCATGATTCCCTTCAGACCTGCATTGAGTTGTGAGACTAGTGTAAGTTGGACGTATAGGCCATGTTGTAGATTGCTTGTTTTTTGTGCTGCTAATGCATGAAAAGGTCCCATGCAACTTTTGCTCCATTCTATTCTGGGAGTGTGGCACACGCTTTCTATTATTTGCATAGGGCATTGCTAAATTCATGTTTTTTTGTCACCGCTTTGTCAACTTATGAAAAGATTTCATCAAAGTGATCCAGGAGACGAGACCACGCCCACTTGTGTAGAGACAGGGTTCTATGGTGTAATGGTTAGCACTCAGGACTCTGAATCCTGCGATCCGAGTTCAAATCTCGGTAGAACCTTAGTTTGGATAATATCTACAGTAATATCAATGTATGGAAAGTTCCCCGGCCCAGGCTTCTGCAGATTGCCATTGATTAACAACGTTGTTAGAAGCGACATGTCATCCCTTTCGAGCGATAATTAATAATAATTAATAAAAAAAAATATAAACCCCATTATTTTCAGGGAAACTGTGTGAAATGCTTATTACATAGCAGTACATACTTTGTTACGGGGCCAGAGCTCAGCTCTGGACCTGTTTTAATGTTCCCCTCTTTTTTCTTCTGCCACTTTTGGCAGTTCTGGCTGAACCGTGCATACGCTTTTTACGAAACTTGGCCATATGATGGTCATGAAAAACTATCAAGAAATAATTCTCACAATCTTTCGTCAAAAGGTGGCGCTATAGCAAAATGCCAACTTTGAACAGGTACAACTCATGCCCTGTTTGACCTACAGCCATGAAACTTCAATATACATATGCGTCTACTCATGATCAACAACTTTCACACTCTGACTTTTGACCTCTGACCTTTAGATCTCCCACCATTTTGAATAATATGAAAAACAGTTAAAACCTATCTCCTCCTGGGATTTTTTAGTAATCTGCACGAAACGTTTTACACATGAACTTTGAACCTATGCCGAAAAACATGTGCAAAAGATTTTCCATAAGTGAAAAAATGAAGCTTTAATGAGCCAATGAATATTGCAGTTTTATGACAATTATTCATCTGCCCCTAACACATACATGCAGACTCACATTTCTTTGAAACTTTGCGGTAATGTTGAGGGTCATTTCAAATATCACTGAAACCAATCTTACTCCAATTGGTCAAAGGGGGGCGCTATAGCGACTTTTTTGAAAATGCAAACTTTAAACAGGCAAAAGTCATGTCTCGTTTGGCCGACAGCCATTAAACCTGCTTACACATGTGCCTTGACTCATGAGGAACACATGTATCACGTTGACCAGTAAGCTCCGCCCTTAGATTGTCCGCAATTTTGAGCAGTTTGAAAAACACTTAAACCCAGGATTTTTCAGCTATTTGCGTGAAACTGTATCATCTGAGGGATCTCCTTTTTCACAGGTTTTTGTCTGTTGGTCCAATGGCTTCTCCCTTAAACGTGTGCCTCACAACCTGAAGGTTGCCAGTTCAAGCCTCACATGATGCAGACTCATTTAAGTTAAATTGCAAAAAACATGACTGTATCAATGAATACATGTGCAAACGGTAAAGATAACATGAAATGCTTATTTGAGAGTATGTTTTTTCAATGTATGACGTACTTCATTGTGAAAATAGCCGATCTACAATCTCACAACTTTTCAGATAGCAGCGTTTTGTGAGCTTGTAGATCGGCTGCTTTCACTGGTTTCGGTTTCGAGGAGACATACAATTTCTCTATTGGTAAATGGTTTGTGAACGAGTGATCTTAGTGTTAGTGAAACAGGGGCTTGGTTCATGACAGAAGGCAAAAGTTTATGATCTTCAACAGACAACTTCAGCCTGGATGAAGCTATAGCACTACAGGTAGTGTCTCAGCCTGTGAGTCTGAAGGTTGAGAGTTTGATTCCTGTCAATGGCAATAGGTTGAGCTGTCTGTTTCTCTCACTCTGTCTATCTGGCTCTGGTAGGTGGGTCATTACGGGGCCAGAGCTCAGCTCTGGACCTGTTTTAATGTTCCCCTCTTTTTTCTTCTGCCACTTTTGGCAGTTCTGGCTGAACCGTGCATACGCTTTTTACGAAACTTGGCCATATGGTAGATGGTCATGAAAAACTATCAAGAAATAATTCTCACAATCTTTCGTCAAAAGGTGGCGCTATAGCAAAATGCCAACTTTGAACAGGTACAACTCATGCCCTGTTTGACCTACAGCCATGAAACTTCAATATACATATGCGTCTACTCATGATCAACAACTTTCACACTCTGACTTTTGACCTCTGACCTTTAGATCTCCCACCATTTTGAATTATATGAAAAACAGTTAAAACCTATCTCTTCCTGGGATTTTTGAGTAATCTGCACGAAACGTTTTACACATGAACTTTGGACCTATGCCGACAAACAAGCAGCAAGGATTTTCCATAAGTGAAAAAATGAAGCTTTAATGAGCCAATGAATATTGCAGTTTTATGACAATTATTCATCTGCCCCTAACACATACATGCAGACTCACATTTCTTTGAAACTTTGCGGTAATGTTGAGGGTCATTCCAAATATCACTGAAACCAATCTTACTCCAATTGGTCAAAGGGGGGCGCTATAGCGATTTTTTTAAAATGCAAACTTTAAACAGGCAAAAGTCATGCCTCGTTTGGCCGACAGCCATTAAAGCTGCTTACACATGTGCCTTGACTCATGAGGAACACATGTATCATGTTGACCAGTAAGCTCCGCCCTTAGATTGTCTGCAATTTTGAGCAGTTTGAAAAACACTTAAACCCAGGATTTTTCAGCTATTTGCTTGAAACTGTATCATCTGTTTGATCTCTTTTTTCACAGGTCTTGTCTATTGGTCCAATGGCTTCTCCCTTAAGCAAGTGCCTCATGACCGCAAGGTTGCCGGTTCAAGTCTCACTTGATGCACACTCATTTAAGTTGAATTGCAAAAAACATGACTGTATCAATGAATACATGTGTAAACGGTGAAGATAACATGAAATGCTTATTTGAGAGTATGTTTTTTCAATGTATGACGTACTTCGTTGTGAAAATAGCCGATCTACAATATCACAACTTTTCAGATAGCAACGTTTTGTGAGCTTGTAGATCGGCTGCTTTCACTGGTTTTGGTTTTGAGGAGACATACAATTTCTCTATTGGTAAATGGTTTGTGAACGAGTGATCTTAGTGTTAGTGTTAGTGTGAAAGTGTTAGTGTTAGTCTGAATTATTTTTTCACTGGTTCCGGTCTGTTGGTCCAATGGCGTCTCGCTTCAGCATCAGCCTCTGGATCGCAGGGTCGCCGGTTCAAGCATCACCTCTTGCTGGATACTTTTCAATTGTAACGCACAAAACATGACTGCATCAATTAATGCATGTGCAACTGTTAAAGGTAACATGAAATGCTTCTTGGAGAGAGTATGTTTTTACAATGTATGACAAACTTCATTGTGAAAATAGCCTACAATCTCACAACTTTTCATATAGCAACGTTTTGTGAGCTTGTAGATCGGCTGCTTTCACTGGTTTCGGTTTCGAGGAGACATACAATTTCTCTATTGGTAAATGGTTTGTGAACGAGTGATCTTAGTGTTAGTGAAACAGGGGCTTGGTTCATGACCGAAGGCAAAAGTTTATGATCTTCAACAGACAACTTCA
>NC_137608.1:16004735-16265416 GCF_963280865.1 Gymnoscopelus braueri | reverse complement strand
TGTTTGTAAATTTATTTGGTTTTGACCAATTCTGGCCACTTCACCTTGACAGGCTTTCACCAGAGTTGTCACCAAAAAGAGACCACACCCATATTGGTACATGGGGTGCCGTGGTGCAATGGTTAGCACTTTGGACTTTGAATCCAGAGATCTGAGTTCAAATCTCGGCGGGACCTTAACTTGAGCAACATGTACGTTCTTAGAGGTGAAGAAGGCTGTACCGCTTGACTTTGATGAAATACCACATATCCAGTCAGCATGATTCCCTTCAGACCTGCATTGAGTTGTGAGACTAGTGTAAGTTGGACGTATAGGCCATGTTGTAGATTGCTTGTTTTTTGTGCTGCTAATGCATGAAAAGGTCCCATGCAACTTTTGATCCATTCTATTCTGGGAGTTTGGCGCACGCTTTCTATTATTTGCATAGGGCATTGCTAAATTCATGTTTTTTTGTCACCGCTTTGTCAACTTATGAAAAGATTTCATCAAAGTGATCCAGGAGACGAGACCACGCCCACTTGTGTAGAGACAGGGTTCTATGGTGTAATGGTTAGCACTCAGGACTCTGATTCCTCCGATCCGAGTTCAAATCTCGGTAGAACCTTAGTTTGGGTAGTATCTACAGTCCGGCACATATGGAGAGTTGCTGGGCCCAGGCTTGTGCAGGTTGCTTTGTCAAATTATGAAAAGATTTCATCAAAGTGATCCAGGAGACGAGAACACGCCCACTTGGGTAGAGACAGGGTTCTATGGTGTAATGGTTAGCACTCAGGACTCTGAATCCTGCGATCCGAGTTCAAATCTCGGTAGAACCTTAGTTTGGATAATATCTACAGTAATATCTACGTATGGAAAGTTGCCCGGCCCAGGCTTGTGCAGATTGCCATTGATTAACAACGTTGTTAGAAGCGACATGTCATCCCTTTCGAGCGATAATTAATAAAAAAAAATGCAATAGCCCCATTCTTTTCAGGGAAACTGTGTGAAATGCTTATTACATAGCAGTACATACTTTGTTTGTACATTTATTTGGTTTTGACCAATTCTGGCCACTTCACCTTGACAGGCTTTCACCAGAGTTGTCACCAAAAAGAGACCACACCCATATGGGTACATGGGGTGCCGTGGTGCAATGGTTAGCACTTTGGACTTTGAATCCAGAGATCCGAGTTCAAATCTCGGCGGGACCTTAACTTGAGCAACATGTACGTTCTTAGAGGTGAAGAAGGCTGTACCGCTTGACTTTGATGAAATACCACATATCCAGTCAGCATGATTCCCTTCACACCTGCATTGAGTTGTCAGGCTAGTGTAAGTTGGACGTATAGGCCATGTTGTAGATTGCTTGTTTTTTGTGCTGCTAATGCATGAAAAGGTCCCATGCAACTTTTGCTCCATTCTATTCTGGGAGTTTGGCGCACGCTTTCTATTATTTGCATAGGGCATTGCTAAATTCATGTTTTTTTGTCACCGCTTTGTCAACTTATGAAAAGATTTCATCAAAGTGATCCAGGAGACGAGAACACGCCCACTTGTGTAGAGACAGGGTTCTATGGTGTAATGGTTAGCACTCAGGACTCTGAATCCTGCGATCCGAGTTCAAATCTCGGTAGAACCTTAGTTTGGGTAGTATCTACAGTCCGGCACATATGGAGAGTTGCTGGGCCCAGGCTTGTGCAGGTTGCTTTGTCAACTTATGAAAAGATTTCATCAAAGTTGTCCGGGAGACCAGACCACACCCACTTGTGTAGAGACAGGGTTCTATGGTGTAATGGTTAGCACTCAGGACTCTGAATCCTGCGATCCGAGTTCAAATCTCGGTAGAACCTTAGTTTGGATAATATCTACAGTAATATCTACGTATGGAAAGTTGCCCGGCCCAGGCTTGTGCAGATTGCCATTGAGTAACAACGTTGTTAGAAGCGACATGTCATCCCTTTCGAGCGATAATTAATAATAATTAATAAAACAAACTGCAATAGCCCCATTCTTTTCAGGGAAACTGTGTGAAATGCTTATTACATAGCAGTACATACTTTGTTTGTAAATTTATTTTTTGTGCATATTGCCATTGATTAACAACGTTGTTAGAAGCGACATGTCATCCCTTTCGAGCGATAATTAATAATAATTAATTAAAAAAAACTGCAATAGCCCCATTCTTTTCAGGGAAACTGTGTGAAATGCTTATTACATAGCAGTACATACTTTGTTTGTAAATTTATTTGGTTTTGACCAATTCTGGCCACTTCACCTTGACAGGCTTTCACCAGAGTTGTCACCAAAAAGAGACCACACCCATATGGGTACATGGGGTGCCGTGGTGCAATGGTTAGCACTTTGGACTTTGAATCCAGAGATCCGAGTTCAAATCTCGGCGGGACCTTAACTTGAGCAACATGTACATTCTTAGAGATGAAGAAGGCTGTACCGCTTGACTTTGATGAAATACCACATATCCAGTCAGCATGATTCCCTTCAGACCTGCATTGAGTTGTGAGACTAGTGTAAGTTGGACGTATAGGCCATGTTGTAGATTGCTTGTTTTTTGTGCTGCTAATGCATGAAAAGGTCCCATGCAACTTTTGCTCCATTCTATTCTGGGAGTTTGGCGCACGCTTTCTATTATTTGCATAGGGCATTGCTAAATTCATGTTTTTTTGTCACCGCTTTGTCAACTTATGAAAAGATTTCATCAAAGTGATCCAGGAGACGAGAACACGCCCACTTGTGTAGAGACAGGGTTCTATGGTGTAATGGTTAGCACTCAGGACTCTGAATCCTGCGATCCGAGTTCAAATCTCGGTAGAACCTTAGTTTGGGTAGTATCTACAGTCCGGCACATATGGAGAGTTGCTGGGCCCAGGCTTGTGCAGGTTGCTTTGTCAACTTATGAAAGGATTTCATCAAAGTTGTCCGGGAGACCAGACCACACCCACTTGTGTAGAGACAGGGTTCTATGGTGTAATGGTTAGCACTCAGGACTCTGAATCCTGCGATCCGAGTTCAAATCTCGGTAGAACCTTAGTTTGGATAATATCTACAGTAATATCTACGTATGGAAAGTTGCCCGGCCCAGGCTTGTGCAGATTGCCATTGATTAACAACGTTGTTAGAAGCGACATGTCATCCCTTTCGAGCGATAATTAATAATAATTAATAAAACAAACTGCAATAGCCCCATTCTTTTCAGGGAAACTGTGTGAAATGCTTATTACATAGCAGTACATACTTTGTTTGTAAATGTATTTTTTTGTGCAGCTTGCCATTGATTAACAACGTTGTTAGAAGCGACATGTCATCCCTTTCGAGCGATAATTAATAATAATTAATAAAAAAAACTGCAATAGCCCCATTCTTTTCAGGGAAACTGTGTGAAATGCTTATTACATAGCAGTACATACTTTGCTTGTAAATTTATTTGGTTTTGACCAATTCTGGCCACTTCACCTTGACAGGCTTTCACCAGAGTTGTCACCAAAAAGAGACCACACCCATATGGGTACATGGGGTGCCGTGGTGCAATGGTTAGCACTTTGGACTTTGAATCCAGAGATCCGAGTTCAAATCTCGGCGGGACCTTAACTTGAGCAACATGTACGTTCTTAGAGATGAAGAAGGCTGTACCGCTTGACTTTGATGAAATACCACATATCCAGTCAGCATGATTCCCTTCAGACCTGCATTGAGTTGTGAGACTAGTGTAAGTTGGACGTATAGGCCATGTTGTAGATTGCTTGTTTTTTGTGCTGCTAATGCATGAAAAGGTCCCATGCAACTTTTGCTCCATTCTATTCTGGGAGTTTGGCGCACGCTTTCTATTATTTGCATAGGGCATTGCTAAATTCATGTTTTTTTGTCACCGCTTTGTCAACTTATGAAAAGATTTCATCAAAGTGATCCAGGAGACGAGAACACGCCCACTTGTGTAGAGACAGGGTTCTATGGTGTAATGGTTAGCACTCAGGACTCTGAATCCTGCGATCCGAGTTCAAATCTCGGTAGAACCTTAGTTTGGGTAGTATCTACAGTCCGGCACATATGGAGAGTTGCTGGGCCCAGGCTTGTGCAGGTTGCTTTGTCAACTTATGAAAGGATTTCATCAAAGTTGTCCGGGAGACCAGACCACACCCACTTGTGTAGAGACAGGGTTCTATGGTGTAATGGTTAGCACTCAGGACTCTGAATCCTGCGATCCGAGTTCAAATCTCGGTAGAACCTTAGTTTGGATAATATCTACAGTAATATCTACGTATGGAAAGTTGCCCGGCCCAGGCTTGTGCAGATTGCCATTGATTAACAACGTTGTTAGAAGCGACATGTCATCCCTTTCGAGCGATAATTAATAAAAAAAACTGCAATAGCCCCATTCTTTTCAGGGAAACTGTGTGAAATGCTTATTACATAGCAGTACATACTTTGTTTGTAAATTTATTTTTTGTGCAGATTGCCATTGATTAACAACGTTGTTAGAAGCGACATGTCATCCCTTTCGAGCGATAATTAATAATAATTAATAAAACAAACTGCAATAGCCCCATTCTTTTCAGGGAAACTGTGTGAAATGCTTATTACATAGCAGTACATACTTTGTTTGTAAATTTATTTTTTGTGCATATTGCCATTGATTAACAACGTTGTTAGAAGCGACATGTCATCCCTTTCGAGCGATAATTAATAATAATTAATAAAAAAAAACTGCAATAGCCCCATTCTTTTCAGGGAAACTGTGTGAAATGCTTATTACATAGCAGTACATACTTTGTTTGTAAATTTATTTGGTTTTGACCAATTCTGGCCACTTCACCTTGACAGGCTTTCACCAGAGTTGTCACCAAAAAGAGACCACACCCATATGGGTACATGGGGTGCCGTGGTGCAATGGTTAGCACTTTGGACTTTGAATCCAGAGATCCGAGTTCAAATCTCGGCGGGACCTTAACTTGAGCAACATGTACGTTCTTAGAGATGAAGAAGGCTGTACCGCTTGACTTTGATGAAATACCACATATCCAGTCAGCATGATTCCCTTCAGACCTGCATTGAGTTGTGAGACTAGTGTAAGTTGGACGTATAGGCCATGTTGTAGATTGCTTGTTTTTTGTGCTGCTAATGCATGAAAAGGTCCCATGCAACTTTTGCTCCATTCTATTCTGGGAGTTTGGCGCACGCTTTCTATTATTTGCATAGGGCATTGCTAAATTCATGTTTTTTTGTCACCGCTTTGTCAACTTATGAAAAGATTTCATCAAAGTGATCCAGGAGACGAGAACACGCCCACTTGTGTAGAGACAGGGTTCTATGGTGTAATGGTTAGCACTCAGGACTCTGAATCCTGCGATCCGAGTTCAAATCTCGGTAGAACCTTAGTTTGGGTAGTATCTACAGTCCGGCACATATGGAGAGTTGCTGGGCCCAGGCTTGTGCAGGTTGCTTTGTCAACTTATGAAAGGATTTCATCAAAGTTGTCCGGGAGACCAGACCACACCCACTTGTGTAGAGACAGGGTTCTATGGTGTAATGGTTAGCACTCAGGACTCTGAATCCTGCGATCCGAGTTCAAATCTCGGTAGAACCTTAGTTTGGATAATATCTACAGTAATATCTACGTATGGAAAGTTGCCCGGCCCAGGCTTGTGCAGATTGCCATTGATTAACAACGTTGTTAGAAGCGACATGTCATCCCTTTCGAGCGATAATTAATAATAATTAATAAAAAAAAACTGCAATAGCCCCATTCTTTTCAGGGAAACTGTGTGAAATGCTTATTACATAGCAGTACATACTTTGTTTGTAAATTTATTTGGTTTTGACCAATTCTGGCCACTTCACCTTGACAGGCTTTCACCAGAGTTGTCACCAAAAAGAGACCACACCCATATGGGTACATGGGGTGCCGTGGTGCAATGGTTAGCACTTTGGACTTTGAATCCAGAGATCCGAGTTCAAATCTCGGCGGGACCTTAACTTGAGCAACATGTACGTTCTTAGAGATGAAGAAGGCTGTACCGCTTGACTTTGATGAAATACCACATATCCAGTCAGCATGATTCCCTTCAGACCTGCATTGAGTTGTGAGACTAGTGTAAGTTGGACGTATAGGCCATGTTGTAGATTGCTTGTTTTTTGTGCTGCTAATGCATGAAAAGGTCCCATGCAACTTTTGCTCCATTCTATTCTGGGAGTTTGGCGCACGCTTTCTATTATTTGCATAGGGCATTGCTAAATTCATGTTTTTTTGTCACCGCTTTGTCAACTTATGAAAAGATTTCATCAAAGTGATCCAGGAGACGAGAACACGCCCACTTGTGTAGAGACAGGGTTCTATGGTGTAATGGTTAGCACTCAGGACTCTGAATCCTGCGATCCGAGTTCAAATCTCGGTAGAACCTTAGTTTGGGTAGTATCTACAGTCCGGCACATATGGAGAGTTGCTGGGCCCAGGCTTGTGCAGGTTGCTTTGTCAACTTATGAAAGGATTTCATCAAAGTTGTCCGGGAGACCAGACCACACCCACTTGTGTAGAGACAGGGTTCTATGGTGTAATGGTTAGCACTCAGGACTCTGAATCCTGCGATCCGAGTTCAAATCTCGGTAGAACCTTAGTTTGGATAATATCTACAGTAATATCTACGTATGGAAAGTTGCCCGGCCCAGGCTTGTGCAGATTGCCATTGATTAACAACGTTGTTAGAAGCGACATGTCATCCCTTTCGAGCGATAATTAATAATAATTAATAAAACAAACTGCAATAGCCCCATTCTTTTCAGGGAAACTGTGTGAAATGCTTATTACATAGCAGTACATACTTTGTTTGTAAATGTATTTTTTTGTGCAGCTTGCCATTGATTAACAACGTTGTTAGAAGCGACATGTCATCCCTTTCGAGCAATAATTAATAATAATTAATAAAAAAAACTGCAATAGCCCCATTCTTTTCAGGGAAACTGTGTGAAATGCTTATTACATAGCAGTACATACTTTGCTTGTAAATTTATTTGGTTTTGACCAATTCTGGCCACTTCACCTTGACAGGCTTTCACCAGAGTTGTCACCAAAAAGAGACCATACCCATATAGGTACATGGGGTGCCGTGGTGCAATGGTTAGCACTTTGGCCTTTGAATCCAGAGATCCGATTTCAAATCTCGGCGGGACCTTAACTTGAGCAACATGTACGTTCTTAGAGGTGAAGAAGGCTGTACCGCTTGACTTTGATGAAATACCACATATCCAGTCAGCATGATTCCCTTCAGACCTGCATTGAGTTGTGAGACTAGTGTAAGTTGGACGTATAGGCCATGTTGTAGATTGCTTGTTTTTTTGTGCTGCTAATGCATGAAAAGGTCCCATGCAACTTTTGCTCCATTCTATTCTGGGAGTTTGGCGCACGCTTTCTATTATTTGCATAGGGCATTGCTAAATTCATGTTTTTTTGTCACCGCTTTGTCAACTTATGAAAAGATTTCATCAAAGTGATCCAGGAGACGAGAACACGCCCACTTGTGTAGAGACAGGGTTCTATGGTGTAATGGTTAGCACTCAGGACTCTGAATCCTGCGATCCGAGTTCAAATCTCGGTAGAACCTTAGTTTGGATAATATCTACAGTAATATCTACGTATGGAAAGTTGCCCGGCCCAGGCTTGTGCCGATTGCCATTGATTAACAAAGTTGTTAGAAGCGACATGTCATCCCTTTCGAGCGATAATTAATAAAAAAAACTGCAATAGCCCAATTCTTTTCAGGGAAACTGTTTGAAATGCTTATTACATAGCAGTACATACTTTGTTTGTACATTTATTTGGTTTTGACCAATTCTGGCCACTTCACCTTGACAGGCTTTCACCAGAGTTGTCACCAAAAAGAGACCACACCCATATTGGTACATGGGGTGCCGTGGTGCAATGGTTAGCACTTTGGACTTTGAATCCAGAGATCTGAGTTCAAATCTCGGCGGGACCTTAACTTGAGCAACATGTACGTTCTTAGAGGTGAAGAAGGCTGTACCGCTTGACTTTGATGAAATACCACATATCCAGTCAGCATGATTCCCTTCAGACCTGCATTGAGTTGTGAGACTAGTGTAAGTTGGACGTATAGGCCATGTTGTAGATTGCTTGTTTTTTGTGCTGCTAATGCATGAAAAGGTCCCATGCAACTTTTGCTCCATTCTATTCTGGGAGTTTGGCGCACGCTTTCTATTATTTGCATAGGGCATTGCTAAATTCATGCTTTTTTGTCACCGCTTTGTCAACTTAAGAAAATATTTCATCAAAGTGATCCAGGAGACGAGACCACGCCCACTTGTATAGAGACAGGGTTCTATGGTGTAATGGTTAGCACTCAGGACTCTGAATCCTGCGATCCGAGTTCAAATCTCGGTAGAACCTTAGTTTGGGTAGTATCTACAGTCTGGCACATATGAGCCAGAGCCCCAAAATTGAGCAATGATTATCGAAAGAGTGGGCAAAACCAAACCTATATTAAATTGTTCATAGGGTCAATACGAGTAAATAAATATATGATAACCTTTCCACAGGAGCAGCTTTTTCATAGTTATCACACATCTTGTTATTTTCCCCATACATACATGACAGGTAAAAAAATGACAAAATAAAAAAAAAGAGTTATCATAATGAAACTTCCTGAGTTGATTACTTGCATGAAGACAATGATTTATCGTATTACAAGTTTTCTGAAATTGTGTATTTAAATATGCAAATTAGGCATTTAGTCCATGAGCCACAGCCCCAAAATTGAGCCAGATATTGAATATTCCCTCGTTAAAAACCTTTGACTCCAACATCTTAACAAAATGAAATAAGAATGTTGACTCTGGCTTTGTCCAATGTTCCAATGTTGATTCTGGAAAGTTATACAAATTCGGGCATATTTTCGTAATGCCTAATTTGTATATTTAAATATACAATTTCAGAAAACTTGTAATACGATAAATCATTGTCTTCATGTAAGTAATCAACTCAGGAAGTTTCATTATGATAACTCTTTTTAAAATGTTGTAATTTTTTCACCTGTCATGTACGTATGGGGAAAATAACAAAATGTGTGATAACCATGAAAAAGCTGCTCCTGTGGAGAGGTTATCATATATTTATTTACTCGTATTGACCCTATGAACAATTTAATATAGGTATGGTTTTGCCCACTCTGTCGATAATGAAATCTTGTCTGGCTCATGGACTAATATGGAGAGTTGCTGGGCCCAGGCTTGTGCAGGTTGCTTTGTCAACTTATGAAAAGATTTAATCAAAGTTGTCCGGGAGACCAGACCACACCCACTTGTGTAGAGACAGGGTTCTATGGTGTAATGGTTAGCACTCAGGACTCTGAATCCTGCGATCCGAGTTCAAATCTCGGTAGAACCTTATTGGATAATATCTACAGTAATATCTACGTATGGAAAGTTGCCCGGCCCAGCCTTGAGCAGATTGCCATTGATTAACAACGTTGTTAGAAGCGACATGTCATCCCTTTCGAGCGATAATTAATTAAAAAAACTGCAATAGCCCCATTCTTTTCAGGGAAACTGTGTGAAATGCTTATTACATAGCAGTACATACTTTGTTTGTAAATTTATTTGGTTTTGACCAATTCTGGCCACTTCACCTTGACAGGCTTTCACCAGAGTTGTCACCAAAAAGACACCACACCCATATTGGTACATGGGTGCCGTGGTGCAATGGTTAGCACTTTGGACTTTGAATCCAGAGATCCGAGTTCAAATCTCGGCGGGACCTTAACTTGAGCAACATGTACGTTCTTAGAGGTGAAGAAGGCTGTACCGCTTGACTTTGATGAAATACCACATATCCAGTCAGCATGATTCCCTTCAGACCTGCATTGAGTTGTGAGACTAGTGTAAGTTGGACGTATAGGCCATGTTGTAGATTGCTTGTTTTTTGTGCTGCTAATGCATGAAAAGGTCCCATGCAACTTTTGCTCCATTCTATTCTGGGAGTGCGGCGCACGCTTTCTATTATTTGCATAGGGCATTGCTAAATTCATGTTTTTTTGTCACCGCTTTGTCAACTTATGAAAAGATTTCATCAAAGTGATCCAGGAGACGAGACCACGCCCACTTGTGCAGAGACAGGGTTCTATGGTGTAATGGTTAGCACTCAGGACTCTGGATCCTGCTATCCGAGTTCAAATCTCGTTAAAACCTTAGTTTGGGTAGTATCTACACTCCCGTATTACATTTTGTCAAGTTATTAAAATATTTCATCAAAGTTGTCCAGGACACCAGACCACACCTATTTGAGTAGAAATGTTCAATTGAAATTTAGCAAAAATAGCATTTCTACAAGTTCACAATGCGTTGTAGTGTAATTTGTTGGGAACTTTTTCTTCTTCTTTGCTGTTTGTTGTATAACAAAGTATATACGTCTTTAATGTGTGACAACTTCAGTCTTCCAGATAAAATGGTCAGTGTGTGCTGATGCATGTCTAAAGTGTGTTTATTAAAAACAGAAACCCACAATATGCCTGTTAGGATAACATTGCAACCAGATGGTAGGCCTACTGTATGTGGGCTTTGTGCAGTAGGCTACATTCATTTGTATAATACTGGAAATACTGGAAAACATATAATGATTTGGAAACAGGAGGCTGAGAGACAATGATAAATCAGGGAAAGAAAACAGAGTATTAAACTTCAGAGAATCATGCTTAATTTTCTACTTTGTCGCACGACATTGTCGCATGCTGAAGGGCAATCTACAAGCTCACATGTGTTGTAGACTATACTACAACGAATAAATCAGCCTGTTCTATTGAGGGACTGTTACTGTTAATTGCATTGCGTTTCATGTAGCCAGTATACACAAACATCATTATAGGCTTGGCTTGTTAAAGTTTTGGGGGCTGAGGCAATTTGGGGAATTTGCATTGGATGGAGGTCCACACAAGAACAAAATGCATCACATTAATAATGATATTAATAATAACTTGACAAACGAATGTCTCTATAAGTAATTTCTAATATATTTCTTTCTAAGATAATATTTATTTTCATGTAGACTTAATGCAGGCCGCATAAAATATTTTTTATGGGCTGCACACTTGAGAAATCCCACTCTCAGCACAGTATGTTATACAGGAGAATATTGTGCGTGCTTGGTGTCAGTTATTTCTGTGATGACCCATGGTCTTTACTGCTGGTCTTCTGGGGTGGTCACGGAAGGGCATTTGGGGCGTCCAGAGGCTGGCAGAAGGTTTTCCCAGTATTCACGATGAGCTCTGAAACAGAGGAGGTATTGTGACGTGTTAATCTTCCTATCACACCAGCGTCAGGAGATGGTTAATTGATGGTTATCAGAAACCAGCTTCTGATTTTATTTACTGCCAAGAGTTTCATACTTGTACATTGTTTTTGCATGTGGTGCTGTGATAACCGAACTGTGGCAGTGGGGCGTGGGTTGTTGTCAGCTGCCAGTGGAGAGCATTTAAGATCTGTGATTAATTAATCAATCAGACCTGATCAGACCTCTGAGCTTTATTATGCAGTGAGTCTTACTTGGGACATGTGCCACATGGATAAAAAAAACAAAAAGTAATGCATGTGCATGTGAGATAAAACAGGCTTAAGCTCCAATTTATGTTTGAATTAAATTTGCTCTGTACTTGAGTGTGTCTTCCGCCGTATGAACTATTTAAACTAATTAATCCACGCAGTTGACGCAAGTCAACTCTTAAGGTCCAGTCACGACAAGCACTATAACTACGGTATAACGATAACTATAATTAAACCGTTTTCGATTTGTTATAGTTTTGGACTTTGCCATCCAATTGAGTTAGAAGGATTTATAAAATGATATTATACATAGACAGATATCGTCATTGTGCTTGGTATGATGGCTCTTTAAGTCATACTTAATACTTTGTACGATGGTGTTGCACGGTGAAAATAGCCTATCGACAAGTTCACAATGCGTGGCATCGGGACGCATCGTTTGTGATCTTGTAGATCAGCTATTTTCGCTGATGTACAAGCTCTATTTTCGCCAATAATTACATTCCAAACATAGGGATGCCAGGTTGAAAGTAGCAGTATCTCTTACTTGGCTCTGATCCACGGCTTGGTGTGCGTCTTCAGGGCAGCACCCCAAACGCCATGCTTCTCTGAGGCCGGTGGGAGGAAGCCTCTCTCTGAGGTCAGCTCCTCTGCTATGGCCCTGATGTGATAAGGCTCAAATCCACAGCAGCCACCGATGTAGCGGATGCCAGCATCATAAGCCTCCCTGGCATACTTTTGAATGTCCCAGCGGGTCAACCCCCTGGGCTCCATTGCTGTAAGAACAAGAACACCTGTTGTTATTCATGCTTCAGTTAGTTAGTTAATTGCAATTACTATACAATACATGCTGCTATCACAGATTGCATATTATAACGGTAGCATTCATTGTTATGTTAACATTGACAGGCTTAATTTAAAGGTGTGTGTGTTTGTTTGTTAAAAATATTTAAATTAGATTTCTTTGTTAAAAGGTTAATGCTATTATTAACTTTTATTATTATAGCAATAGCAATCATAGCTATAGAGTATTTGCTCAGTAACAGGGATTTCCCTATCTCTCCACCTCTTCAATAAACAGAAAATAAATGTTTAGGTCAAAATAAAAACGTTATCCCATCATTCCAGAGAGAGAACTCCACAAAGATCATTTGTCAGCTTCCAATTCCAAATTTGTCTGCTCACTTTTTTGTTTCATCACCGATTTCACTTGTTTGTCCTGTATTCTGTATGAGTTTTCCTCATTGGATGAAATTGGTATCCAGACCCAAAAATGTATATTCTGTTTACTAAAGAGTTGGAGAGAAGGGGAGAGCCCTGTAACTGGACACACACTCTATAGTATTGATTGGAATATTTATACAAAGCCATTTTTTTTTTTAAATAAGAAAAAAACATCACTACACCCCGTTTAATTTTGCTTTATAAATGTATATGTTTTGCTCTGTGATGACTGGCAGGGGCCTATTAAGAAGCCAATTGATCGCCGTGGCAACCCCAGCCTAGGCCTGATTTGGTGAATTTACCACCTCTGCCAAATTCCCCACACCTGGTATTTGATTAGTTAGTCCATGTTCTCCAGTCAGTTTGCACTTATCAGACATTCTCCACAGATGTTTACCACTTTACAAGGACTTTTCAACCTCTTATAAAGCTCTACCCACCTTTCCCCAATTCCCACAGTCCTGCTTGTTGTGCGTAGATGCACATATGTAAGTTTACTTTTTATGTGTTTACGGACAGGCAAATTGATATTTCGGTTGTATTGAAGCCTCCATTTTCCAAAGCTGTGTGCATTCGATGTCAGATAGTTAGATGAATCCAAACATGTTATTTACAGTATGTAAATAACAAAATAACGGCTACATACTGTAGTTCAGTACAATGACCTATACATGTGTTAACACTGACCAAAGGGAAACTCGGGCAGACGGAGGTATCCAGAATGGTTGCACTCAGGTGTGAGGAATCCCAGAGGTTGGATCATAAGATGGGCTTTGAGACCGGCCTTCTCCAACCCCTCCTTCATCAGCTTCACAGTAAGGAGGCATGATGCAGGGTCCAGGTGACAGTTTATTCCAACTATATCTGCTCCTGTAAGTGCACACGCACACAATACAAGAACAAGAGAGTGTGAGCACTTGATATGGAAACGATGATGGAAACGGTGGTGTGTGTGTGTGTGTGTGTGTGTGTGTGTGTGTGTGTGTGTGTGTGTGTGTGTGTGTGCGTGTGTGCGTGCGTGCGTGC
This sequence comes from Gymnoscopelus braueri, assembly GCF_963280865.1. NCBI lineage: Eukaryota > Metazoa > Chordata > Actinopteri > Myctophiformes > Myctophidae > Gymnoscopelus > Gymnoscopelus braueri. Next base: position 16,251,631 of record NC_137608.1, on the reverse strand, counting down.
GTGCGTGCGTGCGTGCGTGCGTGCGTGCGTGCGTGCGTTAAAAGTAAGAGAGGAATCTACGTTTGAGTCAGGCTCCCTGAAAATAGCCCATCTACAAGATCGGCTATTTTCGGCGAAGATATTTGGTGTAGCCATTAGGAATAGGGTCAACAAATGTCATACAAAATTCATATTTGTAGTCTTTTTGGAAACACTTCTTTTAGCTCCGTTGTCATAACAGCATTTGTATATACGGAAGTACCACTCAAATAGGAATGCTGTAGGGTCCTAGCGTCCAACGATATTTTGGAATATATCCTCCACAACACATTTCTTTTTTACATCACTTTTGTCGTGTGACACATCGTTTGACTCTTGTCCCTAGCATAAATTGGCCTTTAGGTCAACTAGGGTTCAAGTGGTTAAATCCTCTGCTGTACTGATGATGATTGTAATCCTCTGTATACGACTGTAACAGTCTTATATTAAAGTCATGACAAAACTGTAACTGCATGGTCTTAACTGGAAATAATGAAGCATGTCACTTGCATGTCAAAACTACCTAGAATTGAACAGCAAGAGAACAAAATAAATGATTTTAGCCACCCTAGCAGCAGGGCTCTATGATGTCCATCAAGTTTGTCTGTCTGTTCATCTGTCCGTCCACCGCTTCAATTCCAAACAACACAGAGTAGCTTGAAAACTACTGGCTAGTTTTCCATGGAATTTGCTGTGCACCTTCATGGTCCCCTTTGGATGACCCCTACTGATTTTGGTGACCCAGTGGTTTTTTATTCATTAGGACATAATATCCTCCACCTACACACATTGATTCATACCGCTGTTGAATAATGTGTGTGATTTTTTTGTTTTGTTTTGTTTAATCTCTCAATAGTTCCAAACGCATGCATGGGCCTGTGAAACTTTGGCATCATTATGTTTAAAAAAAAAAAACATCTTGGCACATAAATATTATTTCTGCTTTGCAAATGTATTGTTCTTATTCTATAGTATGTTTTTGTTGAATTGTCTGTATTTTGCATATTATGTACTGTAGTGTACATAATATGTTCTTCTGTACAGAGACAGTTTGATCCAATCCCTTGAGGAATGTTGGAACTGAGCTTATCTAACACGGGTCACATACCAGCCTTCACCAGCCTGACGGCACACTCTCCAGGTGGGACTCCATCAAGGTCTCCCTGAGGGGCTATGCAAAGCGTGGCTCCTATTGGTTTGCCACTGGTTTTCAGAACCTCCACTGCCCACACGGCCTCTTCTACATGAGAAAAGAACTGCAGGAGAAACCTGTGTTCAGTTATAAAGACTCTTCTGTAAAACACACGTTTGCCTCAATAACTCCACTGTCTCGCATACGCTGTCCTACTGTCTGTCTCTCCTACACTGTCTCCCTCTCAGCATTCCTACTATCTTTCTCTCCTACACTGTCTCTCTCAGCTTTCCTACTGCATGTCTCTCCTACACTTTCTCCCTCTGAGCTGTCCTACTGTCTGTCTCACCAGGCAGACTGTGTAGAAGAGAGACAGTGGGACAGCTGGGGGGGAGACTGTGTAGGAGAGACACAGAAGAGAACCTGCTGAGCTAAGAATCATCCATTCAGAATATTACAATGTTATTATTCACCTCCACCATTAAGAAGTCGATGTCCTTCTTGACAAATGCGTCCATCTGCTTCTTAAAGATTGTCTTCACCTCCGTCTCACTGTGGGTGCTGTTGTAGCAGGGCGTCTGGGACACCCCTCCAGCCACCAGCGCTCCACCCTCATTGGCCACCTCCCTCGCTATGTCACAGGCAGCCTCGTTGATTTGTGTTCCCTGTGTCAGAAAGGAAGAGAGGTGGGCTGTTCAGGAGGATGCCACCGGAATTACAGTGTCTGTGAGATTTACTAATGATGATTATGATAGTACTAACAGTGATGTTGGTGACGTTGCCACTGATCTCCAGTTTGTCATCGCTGCAGTAGAAGGTGAAGGTCTGAAGCACGTCAGCCCCAGCCCTGAGGAACTCCCTGTGCAGTTGACGAACTGTTGGTGTTCAGGTGTGTTGACCAAAGAAAAGCATTTTTTTTAAAACTTGTAATAAATACAAGAATCTAAGAGAAGGCCTTGGTATAAAAGTATGTTTTCAGAAGAGACTCAAAAGATGACACTGACTCACACTGAGTGAATGTGTGTGTGTGGGGGGGGGTGACAGCTTCTGACACGGCACACAAAAGTTGGTGGCAGTTTTTCTCAACCTAAACTGACTTTGTATTAACATCTTAAGGCACACACACACCCGTTGTAACTGGCAACGTTATGTAGATGATGCGAGCAATGTTTGGAAAGCTGTGTGCGTAGTAGGCCTACCTGCTTCAGGGTGCTCTACAGCAGCCTCAGGTGTCCAGTGACCGGCCTTCACATAGCCTCTCTTCTCCAACGCCCATACATAGCCTCCATCTCCTACAACCAGCTCCCCTGCATTCAGACGCTCTAAAATTCCCTGAAGGCAAGGCGAGTTTATTTGCATAGCAAATTTCAACGACAGTCCAATTCCATGCGCATAAAACAAGAAGCACATTATAAAAGGACATTTGAATTCAGTAAATGGAAGAAGAGAAGGAAAATAAGTCTTAATAGGAAACACCTATTCAGGGACGCAGAGCAAAAAACACAATATAAAAGGACATTTGAATATAGTAAAAACCAAAGAAGTAAAAAATAAGAATGAAAAATAAGAGTAAAATTACAGTGCAGAAGAATAATTTAAATTGGTATACCAAAACTGTGGTGCGTGCACACCTAGCCTGTCATGACCAGACTAATATTACTCCGTAGATATTAGTCTACAATCTCTGTGTGGAACCTGCATTTCCGAGGGGCAAATTAAAAAAATGCCCCTGGAGATAAACCCGCCCCATATTTGCATACTGGGCCCTGATTGGTCCCTCACAACTTCGGAGGGAAAGAAATCCAGACCTGCCAAGGGCAGATTTGTCTGGAACCAGGCTAGTGCACACCCTGGGGTGCGGGTGCATGACATGAATAGTGTAATGGTGGTGCTGGTGTTATAATTACTAAAAAATAAATTACATTCATTCGCTAACATGTTAATTCATACATACACCCACAAGTCAGTCTGTCTCTCCACGTTCAACCTCACTCTCCTTTCTTCATTCTCATTCGCTATAAGCTAACTCACACACGCCCTCATTCCCACAGTGCAACTTAGGCGGTCTTTTTAAGCAGACCAACATTCTACATGCTCAGCATTGTCAGCTATGTTCTGCTTCTGCAGCCTGTCAGTGTTCAAACTCCCTCCACCTCTCTGGCCTCCTCCCTGTGGCATTTAGTTTTCCATGTTAATGGATGAATCTGTGGATTGTACTGTGATGTGGTATCTTAACTATGCATTGAAAGGTTCAATGTTATGTTCATGTAATAACTGTATTTTAGGCTCTGCTTCGGGGAGTTTGTGATCTCAGATTCTGTGTCATGCTTGCGCAGATAATCTGTAGTCTCACAAGAGCAGAGTCACACCACCAATAAATGGTAAATGGTTAATCCTGAGCTCAAGTGTCTAACTGAAATGAAGGTCATTAATGCCAACATGCATAACTGGTTAAAATCAGAGAAAGTATCCGGTCCAGTAGTGGGGTATCTAATATTATCAGTCATGAAAAAGGAGCTGCAATTAAATCCTGGTGTTATATTTGCTTTAATAACTGCTGCTATGATTTTATAATGATTATTATACATTTTATTTATATTGCAGTTTACATTTGAAAAAAATCTCAAAGTGCTACAGTAAAGAATAAGAAAATTTGCAAAAAACACATCTAAGAAACAATGATAGCTTTATAGCCTACAGTATGTATAGTGGGCTCATTAATGCAAGCACAGTAATGTTCACAGGTTCATCTTTATATTATTATTCTCCCCACTTTTTAGAATGTGAGAGCTTAATTGGCCTATTTCATATTCTGACATGTTCTTACTTGATTAAAGGTGGTGCAGCTGTACATTGACTATATTGCCTTTTTTAAGGTGTTGGGCATTGGAGGTGCGTCAACTAGGTTGGGATGTAGAAGGTAAGAAGGGGGTGCATTTCCCAAGAAGTTTGGGGACTGCTTTTATTTTTTTTTAAAGAAAATAATAGAAAAAAATGTCAAACAGAAAGGTTTCTAGCTGTGGTTTTAACAGAGTTGCAGCAGACCTGCAGTTTTCTGGGAGTTTGTTCCAGATATTTGGAGTTTAAAAACTGGGTCTGCTGGGACATACAGCAGACCTGTCCCAGATTACCTTAGTCTGGTTGGTATCACAAAATATCAGAAATTGATTTAAATCCTGAACCATTCAATGCTTTATAAACCAATAGTAGTACTTTGAAATCAATTCTTTGACATACAAGGAGCCAGTGTAAAGAGATCTAAGAACTGGGGTGATATGCTACAGTTTCTTGGTATTAGAGCAGCAACATTCTGAATCAACTGCAGTTGTCTGGTCTATTTTTTTTAGAGAGACCTGTAAAGAAACAGTAAAGAAGCCTGCTGAAGATGAATGCATGGAATGCAAGATGAATGCATGGAATGCATGTTTTTTCTAAATCCTGTTGACACATACAGTACGTCCTTTAATCCATGATATATTCTTAAGGTGGTAGTATGGCTGACTTTGTAATTGTGTCAATGTGGCTGTAAACATTCAGGGCCGGCTGAGTCCATGACTACACCAAGGTTTGTTTTGGCTTGGCTTGTGTTTTTAGCTGTGCACTGACTTTTAATCAGTCTTCCTGGCTCCAAAAGCAAAACACAAAAACAACACACACACACACACACACACACGCTTTTTAACAAATTAAGAGCCATATACTTCATATTACCAAGAATAGTGAAAATAGCATATAATCGACAATTTTCGTAACTGATCTGCATGCAAAATAGTACAGAGTTTATAGAGTATAAACTGCTTCAGAGAGCCTTCCACTGAAAAGAACACTTGTGTGTTTATGTGAGAGCATTCACAATGATATTTTCACTTTCTTAGTAATGCATGCTTGATACAAAAGAAATAAATCTAAAATTATCAAGTCATTTTACTGCAAATATGTTTTACATCTTACCGTTTTAAAACAGGTTTGGGTCTTTGCATGAGGAAAATAATCTTTCACACAGATTTCACTGAATACATTAATGCATCATAATGTTTGTTTCTTTGACATACCTTCTTCATGTTCTCCTGTCCGTGTCAGGTTTATGACGTCTGCTTGCAAAAACAGGTTAGGTAGGAGGAATTTATACTTACAGTAGATTTGCAAGAAGAGTGCTTTCTTAGGCAGCCAATGGGATTCCTCATGCATGATGGTTATGCAACATGGCCTCTTTGTAATAAAGGCTAAATCACATGCACAAAGGGAAATTAACTTGGTTGGTCGCTCTCTGGGTAATAAAAATAATAAAACACACACATAAATACAACACAGCCGAGTAATTTTTTTTTGAGAATAGCCTACAATTATATTGAAATCTGCCGGCGGTTAGTAGAGTATGTAGTATGCATACAATGCTAGATAAATAAATAAAGATGCATGCTGGGCAGGGTCATATAAATACATACCATAGTCACAAATGCATACTGAACAATAGCCCCCTCTAGTGAAAAGAATGAATCTGTGGATCCAAAATGCTCTTACAGAAAGCCCTACATGATATGTGCAAAATTGTAATATTCTGCTCATATTGTCTCTCGAATTTGTTAATCCTTTCTACCAGGACACTCAGACCTTATCTATAGAGACAATTGTACCCGTTGTTCAGTGTCATCACATAACGTTGTTCTTTATTCACATTTGTAATGTATTCTTACAGTGTGAATATAGAGAGCACTATACAGTTTCTAACTGCTAATAAAGTATTCATTCATTCAATCAATCAATCAATCAATCAAAATGCAGTTTAATGCGTGAGTGAAGTCTCACAACAGTTATCCTTAACAGGCATGTGTCATGGTTCTGTAGTTTACATCCCAGTAGTCCATGTGCAAGTTTGGACATGTCATATGGGAAAATGTTCAAACATGTTCAAAAATACCAAAAGAAAAATAGTTTTAAAAAAAAGCAGATCTACAAGCTCGCAACGCATTGTGATGCAAAGCATTGTGAGCTTGTAGGCTATTTACACTATGCCTTGTATGACGACATATATAGGTCTTAAGTGTAAATCAGGGAAAGCTAATGGAGAATTAAACTTCAGAGAATCATGCTTACTTTATACTCCATCATACAACATGCTGAAAATAGCCAATCTACATTAAGCTCACAATGCGTCGTCGTACGACAAAGTACAATCAGACTTTAACACTTCTGCAGGAGGGACTGTTACTGTTAATTATATTGCACTTCATGTACCAGGTATTACACAAACATCATCATAGAGCAGGACCCCCAGGCAATCTGGGGAGCCTGCATTGGATGGAGCATTGGATGGAGTTTTTTTTTTGTCTTTTCCTTTTTTTGAGCCGCACTTTGAGAGTCCCACTCTACAGTATATATATACAGGAGAATGTTGTGCCTCTTTGGTTTTCAGTTACTTCTGTGCTGACCCATCATGGTGTTCACAGGTCTTGTGGTGTGGCCATGGAAGGGCATAAGGGGCGTCCAGAAGCTGGTAGAAGGTTTTCCCAGTATTCACGGCGAGCTCTGAAACAGAGGTATTTTCAGGTGTTATAATCTGCAAATCACACCAGCGTCAGGAGATGGATGAGCACTTGAGCAGTCTTCTCTTCATAATGTTGTTATAAATAACCAGTGGTGTAAAGTAACTAAGTACATGTACTCAAGTACTGTACTTAAGTACAATTTTGAGGTATTTGTACTTTACTTGAGTATTTCCAATTTCCAATACTTTTACTCCACTACATCTCAGGGGCAAATATTGTACTTTTACTCCACTACAATTATTTGAAAACTTTAGTTACTAGTTACTTTGCAGATATAAATCATTACATTATAAAACATACATTAACCACTTCAGCCCTATTTTATACCTAGGCTATTTGAAAATAGCCGATCTACAAGCTCACAATGCGTTGCACCGTGACGCGTTGTGCGCTTGTAGATCTGTTATTTTCAAACATTTTTGTACTTTAACTTTTGGTACTTTAAGTACATTTTGATACCAATACTTTACTCAAGTACATTTTTTATTCTGGACTTTTACTTGTAACAGAGTACTTCTTCATTGCAGTATTGATACTTTTGAGTACTTTTTCCACCACTGGTTGTTATAAATAACCAATATCAAAGACATTTCACTGCCAAGAGGTTCATACAAGTGGTGCTGTGATAACCCAACCGTGGCAGTGCGGTGTGGGGTTATTGTCAGCTGCCAGTGGAGATTGATTACCATGATTAATTAGTCAGATCTGTCGCTTCCGGCTCTCCTCGGTGCACCGCCTGACCGTCAAATGCCTGACTCTATAGTCAACCCGGTTGTGCGTCATACGTTGAGAGTGTGGGCCCAGTTCTGAAGAACCTATAATTATAGAGACCTCTCCCTGGTGAGTCCTGTTGCCTCTAACCATCTCTTTGTCCCATCACTGCAAGACTTGACATTTAACAACTGGCAGGGGAAGGGTATTAAATGGTTTAAAGATTTATTTGTAGATGGGCATTTTGCCTCCTTTGACCAACTCTCAAGAAAGTACGACCTACCAAGGTCACATTTCTACAGATATTTGCAGGCCAGACATTACGTGCGCTCTGTGTTACCTGGCTTCCCCGAAAAGCCCAATATTAATCCTATCGATCAATTCCTCCTTTTTGACCCGATGGCCAAAGGCGCTATGTCAACACTATATGACATAATCTCCAATTTGAGGCCTGCGCCCATGGTCAAGATAATAGCTGACTGGGAACATGATTTGGGGATCACGTTGTCCGCTGAAAATTGGGACTATATTTTCTCCTCCATACATAAGTCCTCACTCTGTGCAAGGCATTGTTTAATTCAGTTTAAAATAGTTCACAGAGCTCACATGTCTAAAGCCAAACTTGCAAGTAGCCTATATACCCTGACATACCCCCACCTGTGACAAGTGCAACAATACTGACGCAACCCTCATCCACCAATACTGGATGTGTGCGCAATTACAACCATTTTGGGAGGGTGTCTTCAATACCCTATCTACTATTTTACACCGAACTCTAGACCCAGACCCCCTAGTTGCGCTGTTTGGTACTGTTGGAGGGGAGGATCTCCCATTAACACGTACAGAGTGCCGTATGGTGGACTTCGCCCTGTTGCTCGCCAGACGCGCTGTTCTGCTCCGATGGAAGGATGCTGCCCCGCCCGTGCTCATTCAATGGCTTCGTGATATAATGTCTTGCCTTAAATTGGAGATGTTGCGATTCTTAATAGCCGGCTCCGAGAAAAAATTCTATAAGACCTGGGGTCCGTTCATGACTTTTTACCACAACACTCAGGCTGCATAGTGTGGCGTATGCCTGTTGCGACTGCAGCACACAGCAAACCTAAAATGTTTATTTTTTATTTTTTTATATCTGCTTTTTTCCTATTCTATCTGCTCTGATTAATTTTTGTGCCTCTTTGTTTTTCCTTTTATTTCAAATGTTCTCTTACAATTGTGCCTACAAGTCCTGGGGATTGAGGGTGGGGGGAGGGTGGGATAGGGGAATGTAGTATATGTACATTTTGTTTGTCTCTCTGTGATACGATATAAAAAATGTATGTACAGTATGCTTGCCCCTGGGCCTTGTACTAAAAACTAATAAAAAGATCTTGAAAATAATTAGTCAGTCAGACCACTTTCCCTGTGTTTTTTTCATACAGTGTGTCTTACGTGGACCATTTACATGGATAGAGAAACAGATTGGTGAAAAAAGACTGTACCCTGTAGTAAAGACTTGTGCTTGTTACAAGTAAAAGTGATGTTTTAAAATTTTACTTGAGTAAAAGTATTGGCCTCAAAATATAATTACACTACCGAAAGTAAAAGTACTCATTATGCAGAATGTCCCATTTCACAAGTTTTCGAAATGTTAAAAAAGTTATTTGAAAATAGCAGAAGTGATTAATGTAAGTTTTGTAATAATCAAAATCTACAAAGTAACTAGTAACTAAAGTTTTCTAATAATTGGAGCGCAGTAAAAGTACAATATTTGCCTCTGAGATGTAGTGAAGTAAAAGCATTGAAAAGACTTTAAAATACTTTAATAAAGTAAAAGTACCTCAAACTTGTATTTAAGTACAGTACTTGAGTAAATGCATTAGTTTACTTTCCACCACTGGAAATGCTATGTGTCGTTCCGCTGTACGAACTGTGTCAACGAATGAATCCAGTCCACAGAAACTGTTAAAAGTCTAATGACAAACTACACAGACAGAAGGGACTATTTTATACTTCATCGAACAATAGTGGTGCACATCAAAAATAGCTCTGAATGTGAGGTTGTAGATCGGTATTTTTGACAATAAAATAAATTAACATTAGAAATAAGGATGCCAGGTTGAAAGTGGCACATGCAGATGTAGCAGTGCAATAGCATAATTTCTCACCTGGCTCTGACCCACGGCTTGGTGTGCATCTCCAGGCCAGCACCCCAAGGTCCATGCTTCTCTGAGGCCGGTGGGAGGAAGCCTCTCTCTGAGGCGAGCTCCTCTGCTATGGCCCTGGTGTGATAAGGCTCAAATCCACAGCAGCCACCGATGTAGCGGATGCCAGCATCATAAGCCTCCCTGGCATACTTATGAATGTCCCAGCGGGTCAGCACCCTGGGCTCCATCGCTGTAAAGAACAAGAACAAACAGTTAATTCATTGTTTTTCATATTTCAGTTATACTCGCTATCACGGATCGCGCATAAAGGTTTTGGTCCAAGGAAGTGGTCAGAAATTGTTTTAAATTTGAAAGCATTCATTAATACGTTAGCATTGACAGGTCTTATTTAAAGGGGGTGTAAGTGATATGCTGTATGTGTTTGTAAAAGAAAAGAGGTGAGTTAAAAAGATAAAGCTCTATATTCTGATAGTAGTAATTGCTATAGAGTATTTTGTTCAGTAACTTAATATCATGTTACCGAATTTATCCAATCAGGAGAGACAACCCTACAAAGATCACTTCAGCTCTTGTTTCATCCCTTCCAATTTCACTTGGTTCTCTCTCCTGATTGGATGAAATTGGCATCCAGACTAAAGAGCTGGAGATGTGGGGAGACCCCCAGGCGTGGAGATCCGGGGGGGGACGGGGGGATTTGTCTCCCCCTAGCTTCAGATTGGACCCCCCAAAGTCCATTTTAGAATAATAAAAATACATGTTAAAATGATTCAAAATACTTATTTAATAGAACCTAAACTGACTTATGCATCGTAAGTAAGTAGTAATTAATAATGAAAAATGTACATAACACAGTGTCAAATTAGCTAGATTAGAGAAAAAAATGAAAAATAAACTCAAAATGTTTGACCCCCCCCCAGCCTCAAGACAGATTTCCGCCCCTGGAGACCCCTACTGAACAAACTTGTATAGCAATGATTGTAATTTGGAATATAGAGCTATTCAACACTTAAACAAGCGACAGTGTTACTGACCAAAGGGAAACTCAGGCATTGAGCCGTATTCAGAATGCTTGCAATCGGGTGAGACGAATCCCATAGGCTGGAGCATAAGATGGGCTTTGAGACCGGCCTTCTCCAACCCCTCCTTCATCAGCTTCACAGTATGGAGGCTTGATGCAGGGTCCAGGTGGCAGTTTACTCCAACTATGTCAGCTCCTACACACACACACACACACGCACACGCACAAAAAACAAGAAAGAGTGTGAAGAAAGAGTCTATAGTATGCTTTTGTTGAATGTCTGAATTGTTCATTTTTATGAATGAGTGTTCTGTGCAGAGCCAGTTTGATCCAATCCCATGAGGAATCGTCAATCAGAATCTGAACTTATCTTTTAGTTTGGATAACATGTGTAGGCCTATGTGCCACATACCGGCCTTCACCAGCCTGACGGCACACTCTCCAGGTGGGACTCCATGAAGGTCTCCCTGAACAGGTATGCAAAGCGTGGCTCCTACTGGTTTGCCACTGGTTTTCAGAACCTCCACTGCCCACACGGCCTCTTCTACATGATAAAAGAACTGCAGGAGAAACCTGTGTTATAACAACTCTTCTGGAAAACACACACATGCCCTTACCGTTTCAGCACAATGTGGAATACCCTTCCAACAAACAAAATCTAAAAGTGTAACTCCTTAGCCTCCTTCAAAACCGCCATAAAAGAGCACCTGCAATTTGTAACTGGCCCTAGAAAAGTCTTCTAAGCTTAACCCCAGAAATGACCCCCCCCAACTGTTTTCAGTACGTTCATTGCTTCTAGTGTTAATGACATCTTGTTTATATCGTATATGTTATTGTATGTCTTTAAATGTCTTCATGAATTGAATACCCACGACCACAATTGAAACAAGCCCCTAGGGCTTTTTGTGTTGTCCTTTTAAGAATCATTGTAAAACCGTACCACTGTACTGTTTGCAAACTGTTAATAAAGTATCCAATCAATAAAAAAAACGGCCTGTTTGCCTCCTCTGTCTCCCTCGCAGCTATCCTACTGTTGATCTTTCCTACAATGTCTCCCTCTCGGCTTTCCTATTGTCTGTCTCTCCTACACCGTCTCCCTCTCAGCTATCCTACTGTTGATCTCTCCTACAATGTCTCCCTCTCGACTTTCCTACTGTCAGTCTCTCCTACACGGTCTCCCTCTCAGTTTTCCTACTGTCGGTCTCTACTACAATGTCTCCCTCTTGGCTTTCCTACTGTCTGTCTCTCCTACACCGTCTCCCTCTCAGCTGTCCTACTATCTCTGTCCTTAACTGTCTCCTTCTCAGCTGCCTTAATGTCTGTCTCGGCTACACACTATTTATTTCTCAGCTGTTCTGTTTCTTTCTCTGCGAAACGAAGAGAACCTGCTGAGGTAAGTATCACCCATCAGAGTATTCAAATGTCTACAGTCCATTATTCACCTCCACCATTAAGAAGTCGATGTCCTTCTTGAGAAAATCCTTCATCTGTTTCTTAAAGATGGCCTTCACCTCCGTCTCACTGTGGGTGTCGTGGTAGCAGGGCGTCTGGGACACCCCCCCAGCCACCAGCACTCCACCCTCATTGGCCACCTCCCTCGCTATGTCACAGGCAGCCTCGTTGATTTGGGTTCCCTGTGTCAGAAAGGAAGAGAGGTGGGCTGTTCAGGAGGATGCCACTGGATATTAGGGACTGTTACAGTGTCTGTTATATTTACTATATAATGATGATGATTATAATTTTACTAACAGTGATGTTGGTGACGTTGCCACTGATGTCCAGTTTGTCATCGCTGCAGTAGAAGGTGAAGGTCTGAAGCACGTCAGCCCCAGCCCTGAGGAACTCCCTGTGCAGTTGACGAACTGACGGTGTTCAGGGGAGTTGACCAAAGAAAAGCAATTTGTAAAAAAACGTGTAGGATGTAGGATAGCCTGGTTTACAGTAAAGTCTGATTCATACTTCTTTGCATGAACGGCATCGTGTGCCAAAAATAGCCGATCTACAAGCTCACAAGGCATCATGGCTGTGACGAGTTATGAGCTTATAGGTCTGCTATTTTCACGTGCAACGGAGCATAAATTAGGCTAAGGATCTGGTACAGATTTAGGGTGTTTAGGACAGCCTGGTTTACAGTACAGATTTGGTACAGATAGATAAAGGGTGTAGGACAGCAATAAACAAATATAATAATTAAACTGTGAAAACAAACAACTTTCCACAGACTTGATCTGGCCAGTGATATTATCCAGGACATCATCATCATTAAATATATATACACTGTAGGTCTACAAGTTGTTGGAGTGCTGGGTTGCTCTTTAACAGACACACATAGAAAATGGTTTGACAGATTAACTGTGCTAGGGCAGTAGGCTCAGGAGGTAGAGCGGCGACTTGGGAATCGGAAGGTTCCCGGTTTGATACCAGCTATACTGTAGCTCCCCCTGGGCTAGTGTCGAAGTGTCCTTGAGAAAGACACTGACACACTCATTGCATGGCTTCCTCCGCCATCAGTATGTGAATGGGTCAATGTAATGTAAATTGAAAGTGCTTTGGATAAAGGTGTTAAATGTACCAGCTATTTCATTCAATTTTTGAAATAGGGCTTAAGTGTTTAAATGTGTGTGTGTGTGTGTGTGTGTGTGTGTGTGTGTGTGTGTGTGTGTGTGTGTGTGTGTGTGTGTGTGTGTGTGTGTGTGTGTGTGTGTGTGTGTGTGTGTGTGTGTGTGTGTGCATGGACCAGGCTTTCCAAGATAAACATTCAAAGTATCAACCGTTACTGCAGACTGCAGACTCATATTTGGAAGCCTGGGCCTTGTATATAAACTGATCACGAGTGGCCTGAAAATCGCTGGCATGACAAAGAGCAAAGCCAAACAACTTGCTAAATATTGCTCTGTTTCAGCTGTAATATACAGTTTGTCTGTGTGGAGGAGAAGGTGCTATGATGTAGCCTTAGGTGCCCATGAACTGTCTAACCCTGTTACATTTGTTTCCCTGTAAATTAATATTAATGTGTGTGAATTAGAATTAAAATGTGTGTGTGTGTGTGTGTGTGTGTGTGTGTGTGTGTGTGTGTGTGTGTGTGTGTGTGTGTGTGTGTGTGTGTGTGTGTGTGTGTGTGTGTGTGTGTGTGTGTGTGTGTGTGTGTGTGTGTGTGTGTGTGTGTGTGTGTGGTACCTACCTGCTTCAGGGTGTTCTACAGCAGCCTCAGGTGTCCAGTGACCTGCCTTCACATAGCCTCTCTTCTCCAACGCCCATACATAGCCTCCATCTCCTACAACCACCTCCCCTGCATTCAGACGCTCCAAAATACCCTGCACGCACGCACGCACAAAAGTAGAAAGTAGCAGATCGCTCACAACACTCACAATGTTCTAAGCTTGTAGATCTGCAATTTATTTTTTAAGCCTACAAAAACGCCCAAAAACATGCCCAAAATAGGGATGGCCAGGTGGAAAGTTGATTTCCAAGGTGAAGGTATGGCAGGGGTGTAAGTAACTTTTACTATTATTTTTTACTTTACTGGAGTATTTTCAATTTTCAATACTTTTACCTCTACTCCACTACATCTCAGAGGCAAATATTGTACTTTTACTCCATTACAATTATTTGAAAACTTTAGTTACTAGTTACTTTTAGATTTAGATTATTACAAAACATACCGGTACATTAACCACTTCAACCCTTTATGCATTTCGGCCATTTGAAAATAGCCGATCTGACTACAAGCTCACACGCAACGCATTGTATCTTGACATAACTTGTATATTGACATACCTTTCTCATGTTCTCCTGTCAGTGAAGGATTCTGTCTGCCTGCAAAACAGGCAAGGCAGGAGGAATTTATAGAAGAGTGCTTTTCTCTGCAGCCAATGGGATTCCTTGTGCATGATGACTAACTAGCCAGTTTATTATTTGCAAAGGGCAAAATCATTAACTCTGTTGGTTGCGCTCAGAGTTAATCAAATAAACAACACACGCACGCACGCACGCACGCACGCACGCACGCACGCACGCACGCACGCACGCACGCACGCACACACACACACACACACACACACACACACACACACACACACACACACACACACACACACACACACACACACACACACACACACACAAATACAAGTTAGAATAATTTGCAATGTTGCAAGTCCAAGTCCTAAACTTTTTGTTTCGAGTCCCAAACAAGTCCTAACCTTTAGTTTCGAGTCCCCAACAAGTCATAATGCTAATATGTAAAGATTTACATAAATCATGATTTTTCTGAATTTGTGTTTATTTTGAAACAAGGGTTCTTCCAGGCCAACAGAACGCAGATACTGTACTTTTAATTTCCTCCTTGAGGACAGGGTTTAAAGCGGCACTCTGTAACTTTTTTTGTATTAATAAAATGTAATTCTTTCCAATCTGTATAGAGTATTGATTGAAACCTTTATTTATTCTCGAAAAGAGCATTGAGGTTTACCCTCATTTGCAAAGCTGACGAGATTACATACACAAAAATCAACAATTAAGGCACATACAGGTATAAAACACAGAAACAACAAAATAAACCATAACAGAACATTTGTAAGTTCAAAACAATCACATGTTGAGGTAGGGAGATTTAAGAGCAGGTGATTCAATTGTCCATAGGGTATTGGGGCATTAATTTTTAGCGTGAGTTGTAGAGTGTTCCATGAAATAGGAGCATCAAAGCAAAAAGCAGATTTCCCCAGTTCAGACTGAACAGGTGGAACCTCAAGTGTAAGCCAGTCACTTGAGCGGGTCTGGTATTTTTCCATTCTAAAAGTGATGTAAGGTAGGGTGGAACCTTCCCATCGATAGCCTTAAAAATAAACTGATACCAGTGCCTATCTCTTCTCTCAGAGAGGGAGGACCAACCTAATTTCACCACTAATGAATCTAAGTGCTGAGTGATAAACTGTGTCTAGGGGTAAAAGGGTAGTGGGAGCAGCACTTCTATAAATTACATCACCGTATGTTAAAGGTTTCATGACGTTCAGTTTTACCACACATTAAAAGTCTTTGTCATGGTCCTTCAAACGTGTATAGAAAGTTTTAACAAAAAAATCCACTCCGTTGATCCATGGCAGGTGTTTTTCTCTCACATTTCTAAAGCCTTTTCAACTGCAATGAAAAAAGAAATCTTTGCCTGCGGGTGTCGCTGGTGAGGGATTTTGCCTGTCAATCATCGCCTCTGCTCCGCCCCCCCCAAAGGAAAGGATAGGGGAGGGGAGGGGCGAGGAGGAGAGTGGGCGGGATTAATCGGCTGTGACCTCACTGTCGAAGGGCCAAGCTCAGATTACTTTTCAGCCTAATTATTCAGAAAACCCCAGACCACAGAAAATCCACTGAATGTTCAAAGTTCAGATTTTTTGGGTGTAATTGAGGTCATAAAACCCCCAAAAAAAGATAAAAAATAATGAAATGAAAATGAATGTCATAGAACCTTTAATACAATATAACTTGTACTATCGGAGTGGTTGTATTTTGTCATTTAGATCATGTCAAAGGTCATGTCTCAACCTAGACACAGGATCTGACTCAAATTCAATATATCCCCTGAGCAAGCAGGTCTCTATTATCACAATGGTAAAAATGTCAGCACTAATTGCACAAGAAACCGCGTTCAAATCCGGGGTAGAAGAGGAAAGTTACATAGTGCAGCTTTAACCAAACTATTTTACTGTTGTGTTCCACAATAGACAATAGACTAGCTTTTTGCTGTGGATGAGTCGAGCTCTACTGATGTACACCGGTGTCCATGAACTGGGAGATTGGGGGCTATTGTGATGTGTTGCATACTGCGATTCTTGTATGGTTGCATTCCACCTCGTACTCTTTAAAACCGAAAGATATAATAACTGGAGTTGACAGGCCGGCAGCGACAGGCCGGCAGGAGTAAATGCACATGTGGATGTTGTCTGTTTGGTAACTACAACATAAGGTAGAGGGGGGGGGGAGTGCACCTTCTTCAAATGTCGATTGAAGTTCAAAGTAGTTGCAACTCCATTGGTGATTCTAGCACTGCATGCCTTGCATACTGCGATTCTTGTGCATTCCACCTCGTAATCTTTAAAACCGAAAGATATAATTACTGGAGCCCATGGGCCTGCAGGAGTAAACGCACATGTGTGTGTTGTCTGTTTGGTAACATACTACAACGCGTGAAGCACAGGTGCTACTACAATATGACACGTTTCCCCCCCCCCCCCCCCTGCCAAAAAAACAACTGCTTGATTCTCACAGTCCAAATAGTGTAATGTTTATTTTGTTACTGTTGACTCTGTTTTTGATCATTGCAATGCAGTCAGAGTCTGTTACTTATGTGGAACAGTTAATAACAAACACTGTAAGCTTCGTGTATAATGCTTATTTTGCAATGTTGACAATGCAATTAGTCCAGGGGCCAACACTGATATTTTCACTAATTGGTACCACCTAAGGTGACCGTAAAGTTTTTGTATTTTGTCTTCCTACATGTCTCTAGTTTATATTTTGGTATGATAACCCTTCCAATCTTGTAGCTTAATGGCAGTTATCACTACCTACCCCTATAGGAAAATGTGATGTATGTGAATCATTTATATGACTTCTAGACAATACTTTTTGGAGAGCAATGGTCTTATAAACAGTTGGCCCTAAGGTGATTTTACCAGTAGAATCCATTTCTGCTGAGGAAATGTTGGTATTGTGCATATTTAAAGAGATAATCTGCATATTTGAACACATTTGTGAAAATAATTACATGATAAAAACAATTACAGCTAGATATTTCAAAAAGTGGAGATACGTCTGACCTACTGGCAATGTGCACAAGCAATTTGGTGTGGATTGGCCCAATGGTTTGCAAGATTAGCTAGGACAAACTGCTACAAGCTGTAGTTGTAATAGCTGGAAGGGAATATGTAAAACATCATAAAGATTGTGCAATTAGTGACAAGTTTTAGATTTTTGGCATGGGGTTAGGTGAGGGTGTAAGGTTTTCAAAAAACACTGCATACAAGTTGGGCTGGCCCACTAGTGGCCGGTATGCATGCAGAAACTCCAATATTAGACGGGTCAGTATGGTTGAACCCCCAAATAATTGATACAAATTATTTTTTTCAATGGATTATGTTACTATTGGGCATGCTAAATAGCATACTAACAATCTAGGAATTTTTTTATTCCGGCAAAGGCGCCATTTTCAAGATGGCATCCACGACGGCTGCCGGGGCTATATCTCAATTACTATTCAACGTAAAAAGGTGGTTTTGATGTCTAACCCTAGGGTTTAGGACTCAAGGAATGCAACTGAATCTGTGAAATTACAGTTAATTATTTATAGCCAAATCCAAGGTGGCGTCCCAAGGTGGTGTCCCATTCTACTAAATTACTCAAAAACAACAAATTAACCTTTCTTATTTTTATTTTGTTATTGAAAATGAACAATATAACTCAAATTTGATATAGTCAAGTAAAGGTAAATGTTTTTGGAAGCATATTTCTATTACTAACCACAAAATCGTCAAGTAATCCAGTAAGCCAGGTTAACCAGCCCATTATGCAGTATGCACTTGTTGTATGCAGTAACTATTTATCATCATTCTCTGACTCCTAAACTATTGTGGAATTGTCACATTCCTTAAGTTGACACAGTCCACATACAGTAGTGCAATTCAGAGAAGTTGTGTCCCAAGACCAGCTGATGGCAGTTTTAAAGTGTATAACTTGGACCATTTAAAAGAAATCCTCAGACATATCAGGTGTTCTCAGGGGATATTCATCCATGCTGTGATTGGTTGTGACATAACTTCTCAGATATTTGGTGTTTGCAAAAAGACTGCTTTCCATAAGCTTGTAAAAGTTGACCCTCCTTCGATCTAGGGCAGTGTCTATCAACCTTTTTTGTGCCAAGGCACACCTGGCATAGCCAAAAAATCCCAGGGCACACCTAGATATACGGTATATATATATATAATTATATATATATATATATATATATATATATATATAAGGTGTATATATATATATACACACACTAGGGGTGTGCCGATTTGGGGGATATGGGGGAGAAAAAAAGCAAATGCAAACAAATATTTCTGTTTTTGCATTATTCAGACATGCAAACTTGTAGCTTTTCAGCTTCCACTAGCCGTTTTGAATCCAAATAGGGCAATAGTGTGACACCTGACCCGAAACAAAACAGCATGTTGTCACCCTTTTCACCTCGGGGCTGTTTGCATGCCTGATTATTATTATTGTTAAAAAAAAATGATATTTTTTTCAAACCTTCAAACGGCGCGGCACACCTCAGCAGTAGCCCCGGCCCAAAATTGGGACGTTTGCCAGGGTTGATATACACTGATCTAGGGTGGTCATAGCTGAATGGGTAGAGAGTCCCCCTGGGAAACTTAAGGTCCCAGGTTTGATTCCTGGCCCCAGCTATGTGTTGAGTTGTCCATGAGCAAGACACTTAACCCCTAACTGCTCCCTAGAACCAGTCCCGGCAGCCATCGGCTGGGTGAAGCTGAAATCAATAATGAATGCTGCTCCAGAAGCATTCATTCAAGATCATTCATTGTAACTTCTGCACTGCTTACAAGACACTCTGCTGCTTTTGTAGAAGATATGGACAACCATGTAGGCCTACTACTATCTGTGGACTATGTCAACTTGAGGAATGTCTCAATTCCACATAAAAAAGGAGTCAGAGGATGATGATGAATAGTGATTGTAGTCTGTATAACCAAACAAGTTCCTATAATGGGCTTGTACCTGCTTACTGGATTACTTGACAACAGTGTGGTTATTTAAGTAATTGTGTAAGTAGGTAATAGATATATCTTATCTTACGTCCCCCTTTCTAAGTTGAATAGTAATATAACCATTATAAGCTCCATCGTGGACGGCATCTTGAAAATGACGCCTTTCCGAAATTTACATTTTCCTAGATTGTTAGTATGCTATTTAGCATGCCCAATAGTAACATAATCAATTCAAAAAAGATGTTTGTATCAATTATTTGGGGGTTCAACCATACTGACCCGTCTAATATTGGAGTTTCTGCATGCATACCGGCCACTAGTGGGCCAGCCCAACTTGTATGCAGTGTTTTTTGAAAACCTTACACCCTCACCTAACCCCATGCCAAAAATCTAAAATGTGTCACTAATTGCACAATCTTTATGATGTTTTACATATTCCCTTCCAGCAATAACAACTACAGCTTGTAGCAGTTTGTCCTAGCTAATCTCGCAAACCATAGAGCACCGAAGTCCTGACGTCACTCGTTCATCCCCAGGTTTGCGGAAGTAATTTCTCTATGGAGAATAACATTGGGTCATCTTAGAATCGTCTCATATAAGAATTGTGGTCCAAAAATAAACACCGCGTGTCGGCGTTATTGTCAGGGAGGAGGTTCTGTATCGTTTATGATAGTCAGTCACTTATATTTGATACAGTCTGTTTCTGGCGAAAATGTAACTAATTCGGCGGAAGTAACATTAGCGTTTTCTCACCGTCAGTTGATGCTTCATATCCATAAGAGTCAACCCGCCGGGGTCATGTGTTTATTTTTGGAACACAGCTCTTATTTGACGCGATATTCAATACGTCTATGGGATTCAGAACGGGGGTGGAAAACTGCAAACCAGGTAGACAAACAAAGGATGTGTAAATGACGTCAGACTTCGGCGGTCTATTGGGCCGATACGATACGATACGATAATACTTTATTGTCAGTTCACACTGAAATTAGTCTTGCGACCCAGCAGCCATGTATGCAACAATAAACAGTACACACATTTGACATGACACAAGAAAACAAAACAAAATACATACATAAAGACATACAAAGACAAGAGCAATGTCCACCCCTCAGCCTACCCCAAGCCTACAACTCCTGATTAAGCCTCAATGTCGTCTGATGGACAAAGGACCTCTTCAGTTTGACCTTATTGTATGTAGGAACACTGTATCTCCTTCCTGAAGGCAGCAACCTATATTCTCCATACAAAGCATGGCTAGTGTTTGAAGTGATATTCCTTGCCAACCTTATCATACTGTCATTATATGTAGATGTATAGAGCCTCTGAAGTGGTTGTCCAACAATCTTTGAACAAATGTTCAGTTGCTGCAACAGTTGTGACTTTAAGGCTACAGACAGACATCCATACCAGGTGGTACTACAGTACTGAAGAACACTCATAATAACAGAAGTGAAAAAGAAAAGAAGAATCTGTCTACTAGCACCAAAAGATCTCAGGCGGCGAAGGAAATAGACTCTTTGCTTTGTCTTCTTACCCACTGATTCAATCTGGTCTTTCCATGACAGAAGGTGGCCAATTACTACTCCTAGGTATGTATACGAACATACCTGGTTGATCTGTTCACTATGAATAGTAATGGGGGATCTGTGTATCTCTAGTGGGGCACCAAAAACAATCTCCTCTGTCTTTTTTGTGTTAATGATAAGAGCGTTGTTATCACTCCACTCCACCACCTTATTTACTCTGTGTTGGTGCAGTCCAGGATCACTGGAACTATCCAAAAGAGAAAATCTGCACCAAATTGCTTGTGCACATTTGCCAGTAGGTCACAGACGTATCTCCACTATTCTTTTCTCACATATATATCACACTTTTTGAAATATCTAGCTGTAATTGTATTTATCATGTAATTGTTTCCACAAATGTGTTAAAATATGCAAATTATCTCTTTAAATATGCACAATACCAACATTTCCTCAGCAGAAATGGATTCTACTGGTAAAATCACCTTAGGGCCAACTGTTTATAAGACTATTGCTTTCCAAAAAGTATTAGTAGAAGTCATATAAATGATTCACATACATCACATTTTCCTATAGGGGTAGGTAGTGATAACTGCCATTAAGCTACAAGATTGGAAGGGTTATCATACCTAAATATAAACTAGAGACATGTAGGAAGACAAAAATACAAAAACTTTACGGTCACCTTATAGGTGGTACCAAAATCTGGCTTGGCCCCTGGACTAAATGTTGTGGCGTGTGGGTTTTGTTGTGAGGGTGCTTTGGGGGGCGTGGCCTCCCAAAGCCCCCTCCCCAGATGTGTGTTATCCTTTTAGCCCAAACGTCTGACTGTACCTCGTGCTGTTTACATTTCTGTCTAATAAAGTATTAAATCAATCAGAACCACCAGAAATCAGATAAGCTTAGCCGGAAACATTGGCACCTTTGTGTTTGTCACTCATCCGGCCACCAGGCGGCACTACTGTCTCACTACTAGCAGAGGACAACGCATGAGCACTGTTGCCAGATTGTGCTAGAGAAATAAGCAACCAGGTCTATGAAAACAAGCCCAAAAGAAGAATCTACTTGAAAATAGCCGATCTCTACAATAGATTATACATCGGCTATTTTCAAAGAAAAATCTTGGGAAAGGGTGAACATTTTGGAACATTTTCAAATCCACAAAATCTTGTATGGGGGTCTCTGGCACAAAATATTTTCAGAAGGTTGGGTCTACAAATGTATGGGGGTCCTTGACATGAAAATGTTTGAGAAACACTGGTTTAAACAACACTAGGAAACAAGCCCAAATAAGCAACTACGCTTTAGAAACAAACCCAAATAAACCGCAACCCGCAATATTTACAAGCAACATTACAGAAAAATAAGCCCAAAGTCGCTTATAAATAAGCCGACGTGGCAACTCTGAACACAACCTCTTCACTTCCTGGCGGGGTTCAGTGAGTGACGTCTACTTCAACCAATGAAAAGCATCGCAGTGTGAAACACTTCCTCTGTATTGACCAATAAGAATTGTCGCCCCAATGTTTTCAAAACGCTAACAGGCTGCTTCCCTCAGGAGAAGACTTTTGTTTCATTTACAAGGTAAGCAGTTTATCATTGTTTACATATGTAATAATAATACACTTTATTAAAGCACTTTTCATACAAAACCTGCAGCTCAGGTTAAACGGAAGCAAGCGAGAAAAGTAGAGAGTCATAACAGAGAACTCGGGTTTTTTACTAAAGAAAAGGTACATTAGTATTCAAAACGCTACTGCAACCTAAGTCGTTAATAAAGGCACTTCCATCCATATAATGTAGAAAGTGTGTTGCAACACCACGTGTTTTTTCCTCATCGCATAATGGATGAATAGTTGTCAAGATATCCAAAAAGTCAGTGTTGTAAATTAAGTACATTTACTCAAGTACTGTACTTCAGTAAAGTAAAAAAAAAAAAAACTCAAAACTGTGCTTGAGTATTCAATTTTCAATGCTTTTACTTCTACTCCCACTACATCTCAGAGGCAAATATTGTACTTTTACTCCACTACAGTTATTTGAAAACTTTAGTTACTTTGCACATTTACACTTTTAGCCCTATTTTGTATACATAGGCTATTTGAAAATAGCAGCTCTACAAGCTCACAACGCGCTGAGCTTGTAGATCTGCTATTTTCAAACAGTTTTGTACTTTTACTTTTGGTACTTAAAGTATATATTGATGCCAATACTTTTGTACTTTTACTCAAGTAACATTTTGAACTACACAGGCCATTTACTTGTAACAAGAGTATTTCTACACTGTGGTATTGCTACTTTTACTGAAGTAAAATATCTGAGTACTTCTTCCTCGGCTGGTCTTAACACTAGGTGCCTTATGTGTAAGTTCACGAGGTTGCATTTTCCTGTGTGTCCAATGCAGTGGTTCTCAAACCTTTCCATTTCAAGGACTCCCAATGTGGTGTGACGGACCCCGAAACTCAAGAGTGCACACATTTACGGGTCCATTTGGTTCCATTTGTACACAGACCGAGTTATATAGCCCTGTAAAAGTTCCAATTTTGGTTCCTAACGATATACATTTTGCTGGGGACCCCCAGACCCCTTCAAAGACCCCTCGGGGTTCCCGGACCCCACTATGAGAACCACTGGTCTAACGTGTTTATGCAGCTTGGAAACCAGAAGATTCTGGCAAAGCTAAATAATTTGATATGTTTTAGCAGTGGTGTAAAGTACATTTACTCAAGTACTGTACTTAAGTACAATTTTGAGGTACTTTAAATTTACTGGAGTATTAAAAAAAATCTGTACTTTTACTTCTACTCCACTACATCTCAGAGGCAAATATTGTACTTTTACTCCACTTCAACTATTTGAAAACTTTAGTTACTAGTTACTTTGCAGATATAAATTATTACATTATAAAACATACATCAACTACTTTAGCCCTATTTTATACCTAGGCTGTTTGAAAATAGCCTATGTACAAGCTCGCAACGCGTCGCGATTGTGAGCTTGTAGATCTGCTATTTTCAAACATTTTAGTACTACTCAAGTAAATTTTGAATTCCGGACTTTTACTTGTAACAGAGTACTTCTACATTGCAGTATTGATACTTTTACTTAAGTAAAACATTTGAGTACTCTTTCCACCACTGTGTTTTAGTACTGTACTACGGTCATTGCAGGATCGTATTTGATGTCCATGTTCACTTCACAGGTTAACCGCGGTCATTTGACATGGCGTCGGACCCACCAGATGACGTAGAATGCTCCGGCCTTATGGCGACTGCATCCTCCTCGAATGGATCTCAGCCCTGTCAGGGTCCAAAAGAAGATCAGAACCGCTTGGCGGTGAGGTGAGGTTCCCTTAAACAGACATGCATTGAAGACCCATTGCTCATCTATTGCATTTTGCAAGGTAGTTGTATTAATGTGTTTTTCATTGAAGCTGATTATATATATTTTGTTTTTCTTCCAGGATAGAGAAGCAGATGTCAAACCAGTGTTTTGAGATGGCAGTGAAGGTGCATGCAGGTACAGGAAGAAGTGTCTTAAGGCATTTAAGTGTGTGTGTGTGTGTGTGTGTGTGTGTGTGTGTGTGTGTGTGTGTGTGTTAATATAAAAAAAAAACATGTTAAATCTCACAACAGAAAGAAACAGAAGATCATGCAGTGAGCCGGAGGCAGAGGGAGGCTTGTGAGTGTCGGATGTCTCCATCTAAAATTATTTAATTACTTCTCAAATGATGCTTTATTACATAATTTACAAGATGTTTTTTTTATTTCTCAGGCCTGACCTTGTCAGTCAGCTGGAAGAAGCAAAGACGGTGCATTTTAGTGTGACCACTGCAAATCACAGGTATATCTCAATCTTGTAGAGTTGTGAAAATAAGCTTTCCTCCCATTTAATGAGAGCAGTGCTCTGTGTACTAGTCCCAGTAAGGGTGATGTTTGACATGATTTGTATGTTTCAGATCACAGATTTCGAACATCTTGGCAGAAAAGGCGTTTAAGGACGATGATGATGCCGAGGATCGGTGAGTGACTGCATTTATAGTGGTCTTGAGATAAGATATAGCATATATAGAAATATAATCAAAGAGCAAACATTTTCAACCATAACCTCATATCATTGGTCCTCAGGCTGCTTATAATATACCACAATTTATATCTACTCATTCTGTGTCTCATTGGTGGGCTATGGACAGTTCAGAGACTTACCTACCAATGACATCGATGTGGATTCTAAGCTAATTAATACAGCCATTTTCTCCCTGGAAAGGTGTGCTGAAATAGCATTCTGAAATGGAAGCAATTGTTCTTGCAAATGTAAGAAATTACATTTGAAATCGCTGAACCTCCCTACCTCACTGGTAGGCAGGTTTGTGAACTGTCCACAGCCATCCTATGAGAGACCGAGCAGTAGACAAATAGTGCCATCTTCTAATGAGCATTATTGAGGAGCAACTATGACGATCGCTTTAAAATGGGTGGGAAGTGGTCCTTTTTAATGTTAATTTAAGAATTGAAAATTAAAGCGACCAATAATTTACGAACCATAATCGATTCCACTAAAAGCACCAGCATTTGTCGCCATTTCCGCCAAACGGCAGACAATTCTTATCTGCACCTTTTTACCAATACCAAAGGAATCATGGCCCTTAGCTCTCATTAATGAATATGAAGAATCACAGAATACTGAATGGTCGGTTCAAACAACTAGGCTGGAGGGTTATATGCAAGTCAGCAAGTGTTTATTTTGGCAGTATTTTCAACTATTCTCAAACTGTAGTGATATATGAATCATCTACCAGGTAAGACTGGTAGATTCTTCCGACACTTGAGTGGCTTATTTCAAGATTAAACTTGTGCCACTACAATGTAAATACTATAGTAATTCTCAAAACCTTTTCTCCCCCAACAGTCAGCGCCAGCGGTGCCTGGTTCTACATGAAGATATACAACTTATTCAGAAGGTAAGTCTTCTCTGATGGCTGTTTCTCTGCACCGGTGTTACATTTATTGGAGTAAACCTTGTAAGTGTGTGTTTAAAGGTGATTTAATGTTGATTGACAGGAAACGCAAGATCTTGAAGAAAGAATCATAGAAATTCGGAAGCAGAAACTGAGTATGTCATCACCATTGAAATGTATGTTTTTAAATCACTACACAGTGAAATTCTGTTTGCTAATTTAACTCTGAAGAGTGTACAAATTGAACTGTAAGGGTCAATTTGGTTAATTTCTTTCTTTTAGTGCCCAATTATGGGGCGCTCGAGTGGCACAGCGGTAAAGTACCTGCCTACCACCACAGAGTCTATAAATTCAAATCCACCGCGGTATGTCTAATTTATATGGACACAATTGGCCCATGTTTGGGGGAAGGAAGCCGGACGGGGAGGGTGATACTTTGTGACAGCACCCGAAGATAAAAATAGCAAGACTCACCGTCTCCGGTTTACTTCCGGTATCTCCGTGAAGTAGGCGGACGCCTTTTTTAGGAGACTGGAAGCCGGTTGGAGTCTATTAAATCCAATGGAAGAGTGAACGTGAACCCAGCTTCTGAACCATTCTTTAGCCCCATGGTCACTGAACTAAATATTGGACCTGTGATCATCATAAGCCACACAATATTCCCCAGATATTCATAGTAAAATGGCTTTTTTCAGAGAGACAAATCAGGAGAAAATAAACTTTATTATCAACCTTTCTCTGTCCCAGCAACACACTCTCGCGGGATCTAGCACTAGTAAACATAGGACGTTTGCAAGATTTGCCGTCAGACGCCGGCGCCCACTTAGGAGACCATTTGTAGGATTTGTGTACCCTGTTGCCTCTAGTGGCTCCAATCGGGATGGTGTATCGTCATAAATTAACCATCTTTGCTGCACCCTACTCCTATGGGCTGGGGCGGCGCCTGTCAGTGGGGAATGTTGAGCGGGAGGAGTAGGACGAAGGCGTTACAATGTCGTCCCGGTGGGAACTCCTCACTGGCAGGTGAGCTATTAGGGTACAACCTGCAACTACCAATATTTACAAGCGACTTTACAGAAAAACAAGCCAAAGGTCGCTTATAATAAGCAGACATGGCAACACTGGCTGTGACACCTGAATATCTGCATGGGTATTACATGGTGCTTGTTAAGTGATTTGAATAGCAGTGATCTTGTAAGGTAAGTAGGCAAACTAATGTGACCCTTTCTGATTTCTGTCAGGTTGTGTTCCCACATTATTGATTTGAGCCCCCAAATGTGAAATTGAATGACTGACAGGAAGTGATCCCCAAATTAACACACCCCCTTTTACCCTTGGGAAACTTGTGAATAGAGTAGACACTTGGCCAAACTGGCTGCACCATGTTGGATTCGAACCCCTAGACTTCAGGGTTGTGGGCAGATACTTTACCCCTGCGCCACCGGTTCAATTTCGACACTCTTCAGAGATTAATTAACACTAAGAATTTTACTGTGCATGTACTGTATCAGTTTCTTTCTAAATAAATCCTTGTTTATAAGTGTGACTATTGTATCTACTTCATTTCTTAAATATTTATTATATATTTTTTAATAAATGTTTTACTTTGTAACTTATGCTAAAATGTTCTTGTACTTTCATATCCTTTTTTCTCTTTTAACATTTTTTGCTTTCTAGGACCACAATTGAAAATAGAAACGCAACACTAATATCGTAAAATGGAATGTTAATAATTATTCCTCAAGGTGCATATTATGGATATTATCATTAACTCCACAGAGCTGAAGCGGCTCACACATGAGAAGATGAAAGAAGCAGAGGATCTCATGAAAGAGGCAGACCCAATCCCAAAAGAGACAGAGTTAAATCTGCAGAAAGCCCTAAGTAATCTGGAGAAATATAATAAGATGGTTGCTGTAACACAGAATGTCCTACGGGTAAATGCACAATTTAATTCTGACAGTGTTTTGAGAATAACTGCATGTCATGATGCTGTTCTATTAACCACTTACTGTACAGCCATATTTTACACTTCGTTGTATGACGGTTTTGTCATAGGCTCACATTGCAGATCTGTAGATGTATTTTCACTATTTTTGAAAATATTTTGAAATGTTTGAACATGTTAAAATGACATGACCAAAATAGGGACTCAAGTTTGAAAGTTGTTCGTGTGTGTGTGTGTGTGTGTGTGTGTGTGTGTGTGTGTGTGTGTGTGTGTGTGTGTGTGTGTGTGTGTGTGTGTGTGTGTGTGTTTTCTCTGCAGGGACTCCTTCTTGCTTGTAAAGTGAATTGGATGGATGACCCCAACGTTTGTGACATTCTCCTTTCATTGGATAAAGCCCCCGCCTCTGAATAGGCCGTTTCAATTTCCCAACAGGCAAATACTCTGTGTATATATGTAAATACTAAATACAATTTCACTGATTTATTAGTGAAACTCTGGCTCTGTTCTCTTACCAGAGCCAGAGAACAGTGTCAGAAGCTGTTTGTTGTTTGCGTTTGTTGTTTGCGGTTTTTGTTTGCGGTTTTGGAGTATTAAATCTGCTAAGCTTAAGTGAATTTGTGGACAATGCGTTCTTATGCGTAAGAAATTGGTAAGACTTTATATTAAGCTTGGGTCTTAAATGCATTATAACCACATTTATAATGCATTATAATGCACTTTTAAGGCATTATAACTCTTGTTATAAATGGTTATAATTATGCATAACAACTTGCAGGTTTATGAAGTATAACTAATAATAGTATAATTTATAAGTGCTGCTCATAATGCATTATAAACTCGGTTGAGCAGCGAATAACTACCAGGTAACACTATGTAAAGGTTGTCTATAATGCATTATAATCACATTAATAATGCTTCATAACACACACAACTTATTTATAAAGACACGTAATAACTAAGTTATGTGCTGTTCCACTGAGCTAATAATGCATTATGACCAGCACCTATAATACGTTATAAATGTTGTTATAAGTTGTCATACATGATTATCAACATTTATAACAAGTGGTATAAGTGCATTATAATGCATCATAAATGTGCTTAGAATGCATTATAGGGCATAGCAGTGGTGGACATTTTCTGGTTCCATCGTTCTAGACCCCTTCATTTTTCCCATAAAGATTTCCCAAAAATATTTATATCAATTAATTTAAGCCTAGAATCAAGCCATCCAGGATCCTGGTGAATCATGACCATAAAACATTTGATTCTGTCTTTTTTTTTAAATCACAATCAAATGTTTTATGGTCATGAATCACAAGGATCCTGGATGGCTTGATTCTAGGCTTAAAATTATTGATATAAATATTTTGGGAAATTTCTAGGGGAAAAATGAAGGGGTCTGGAACGATGGAACCAGAAAATGTCCGCCACTGCTATGCCCCATAGACCCGACCTTTAAGTAAAGTGTTACCGCAATTGCACCACCTGACTCAATGGTTGTAGTCAGTGAATAAACACTGTCTACATTTATGTCACTGTCACTTGAGGGCAATTACTTTTTTCAATTTAACAAATGCAGTGAAGGCTACATTTTTTTCCACCCCATTTTTTTGTATCTAGCCAATTGAAAAAACACTGTCATTTATTTGCAAGTACTTTCAAAATTCTTGAAGTAAAATAAATAAAATTGACAGGTTGTCATGCACAGTTTGGTTCTCATCAATTGCTGGTGACCCGAAGGGATATTGGTGCTGCACAGTGAACAGAGGCTGGCTCTTGAGGTGCTGTGACTCGCTGCAATGATTGAAACAACCATAGACTGGAATTTAATTTCCGGTTATGCTGACAAATGAATAGACTGTGGATGGTGCTTGATCTGAAAAGCAAGTGGAAATGATAATGTAGCCTACTGTATGCTTACTATAGTATTCCCCCCCCGCTCCGGGGGCGGCCATAGCTGAGTGGTTAGTGAGCCCGCCTAGGGAACCAGAGCTGGCCCTGGTTGCCCCAGGTTCGATTCCAGGCTATCCCAGCATATGTGCCGATGATATGAAATTTGTCCCTGAGCAAGACTCTTAACCCCAATTGCTCACAGGTTCTCATTGGAAACAAGACCGCAAGGACTTTCATGAACGACCTGTTAAAAGGAATTATCCTTATCCTTATCCCCCCCTATTTAAAAACTGCTGGATGAGTGAGAACTTTCTTAAGCTAAATGAGGATAAAACAGAAGTTCTCATAATTGGCTCCAGTGAGCAGAGAGAATCAATAACAAGTAGACTTGGTAACCTGGCTGTAGAAAGTAACACCACAGTATAGAACCTGGGGGTTATTATCGATTCTGAATTGAATTTTAATACACACTTTAATCATGTCACCAATATTGCTTTCTTTCATCTTAGAAATATTGCGCGAATTAGAGACTATCTGTCGTTAGACGATGCAAAAACGTTGATCCACGCTTTTGTTTTCTCTCGGCTTGATTACTGCAACGCACTCTACTCTGGCCTGCCAAAGAAAACAACTGACAGATTACAACTTGTTCAAAATGCGGCAGCCAGAATTTTAACTAAAACTAGGATGAGAGAACATATCACTCCAGTTCTAGCTTCACTACACTGGCTCCTGGTTGTTTTTAGGATTGATTTTAAAATTCTTTTAATAGTTTATAAAGCTCTAAATGGTCTGGCACCTTCCTACCTCTCTGACTGCCTAGAGAGATATGTTCCAAACCGGGCCCTCAGGTCTTCAAGTGCTGACCTGCTCGAGGTGCCTACAATGACATATAAAAAATACGGTGAAGCAGCATTCTGCTTTTACGGACCGACAGTGTGGAATAAACTCCCATTACACTTAAGACAGGCAGCCTCTGTCGATAGCTTTAAAGCACAGCTCAAGACCTATTTCTTCACTCTTGCTTTTAGCTGATTCTTTGGTTGATTTTTTATTCCTCACTGTATTGCCTATTTTAATGTTGTTTTATGCCTTTGCTTTTATTTTAGTTTAGTTTGCTTTATTGTTAAATTGGTTCTAACTGTAATTGTATTCTTGCTCTGTAAAGCACCTTGAGCTGCATTTCATGTCATGAAAGGTGCTATACAAATAAAGTTATTATTATTATTTGTATTCTAATATGTATTTTCAGATTTTATTTGTATTCACTGTTGAGGAAGCATGAACAATTTGAACCAAACATATCTTGAAATTGCTTAGGATTACAATACCCAACAGTAGGCCTAAAAACATAACTTTTACTTTCAAAATAGGGGGGGGGGGGAGTGTTTACATTTCGGTAGGCCTACAATATAGTGTTATAAGTATTTACTGGGACAACAACTACTTCTCTATAGTGAGTGACGTGTGGGCTTAACACCAGAAAGAGATTACTGACCTTTCTCCCAAAATTCGGCTCAAAAAATGGAAAACGCATTCTGCTATGCTGCCACCAAAATGTGGAATGACCTACCAAAACATACCTACATAAAGGAGATTGAAAACTAACACTAACCTAAAATAATTCCTTTTTTGTCTAAATACAAATGATTGGTTAACAGCACAATTACATTTATAATACTTTGTCTAAAAGGTCTGTCCAAAAAAGTCCTTGTGGTCTTGTTTCCATTGGGGTCCTTGGTATTCAATTCATAGACATCGAACATAGAACATAGTTCTCCTTGAACACTTGATTGTAAAATCCCCTGACCCCCGCTTCCCGCCCCCTCCCCTACTTTCTCTGTAAATATACCTTATGATTCTACTGAGCTTTATTGTCTCCGCCACTGGCGAGAGAGTATGTTTTACCCCCTGTCCGTGTGTCCGTGTGTGTGTGTGTGTGTGTGTCCGTCTGTCACCAGCTAATCTATGGCATCGTTGGCCCGATCGCTCCGAAAATGTGCACACACACTCCCTGGATGCCAATTCAGAACTTCTGCCCCACATCTTTCACATGGGCCTGTTATAGCGCCACCAGGAGGCCGATTTGTACAAACCCATTTTTTTATATTACTCCTCCAAATGTTATCCAAAAGTCATGCAAATCAGTACACAGTATCACTATAGTCATGTGATCAACACGGATCTGTCCAATTTCCCATATTCCATCCTCATTGCCTAAGGTTGGCTTCCAAAGTTTGCAGGATTGGTCAGTTTTGAGCAAAAAGCCTCAAAGTATACACACAGCTTGCGATTTCCGTGAAATTTCACACGCACATTCCCACTAGGCCGAGGAAGAAATGCCACCCTTCTCACATTGGCCTGTTAGAGCGACACCAGCAGGTCTAATTTAGCAAAACACATTTTTGGAACAAAATGCCTCAAATCATGAATGCAGTGTCAATGCAAGAATAAATGGCACGGTTGGCACCCTTTTCACATTGGCCTATTATAGCGCCACCAGGAGGCCAGAATAACGTACCTGACCTGGCGGAGACCTGTGCTCCGAGGAGCACTTTTTATAGTTCCAATATGTTTTGTATATTTGTATTGTCTGTATTATATGTATTACCGATGAACTGAGTACAAAGGACCACAGTGGAAACAGTGTGTTATCCTTTTAGCATTATAACCTTTGACTGTACTACCTGTACTGTTAATAAGCATGTTAAAAAAGTACTCACTCAATCAATCAAGCTGATTATGAAATTATACGTTTATTTTTAAGTTGATCAATAATACATTCACTCCTAGAGATAAGTAAATCATCTTAGATGGGGGTACAAGTACACAATCCCTAAAAGCATGGCTATCTGTGCCTTTGCTCAACTGCACCTCCGATTATGGGTGTGCGCCTCAATTATATTTACATCTTAAAACTACCTTTGCCATATTTCTTGTAAACGTGTGTGTGAGTAGAATAGAAATGCAACTCTAATATCGAAAAATATAATATTAACATATCCTAAGGTTTTGATAGATTGAATATTTTAACAGTTTGCAATTTGTACTGAGGTATTAACAATGATTGTTAAAAGGATAACACAAAAAGCCCTATAGGGCTTGTTTCCATTGTGGTCCTGTCGTGTATTCAATTCATTAAAAAAGTGCATGTATATTATCTCCACTGAGCTGAATCGGCTCACACATGAGAAGATGTGTGAGCCGGCGTCGACCACAGGCGTCTCAATATGTTTTATAAACTCTTAAAGGTAGGGTTTAAGTGATATTTTTTGGTAAAAATGTTAAAGTACTATATTCTGATATATCATTGCTACAGAGCGTTTGTTCGGTCACAGGGGTCTCTCCATCTCTTTAGTAAACAGAACGTAGTACATTTTCAGGTAGGTGACAAAACGTAAGGCAATCAGGAGAGCGCACTGAAAATGCATTTTCTGTTTAATAAAGAGCTGGAGAGACATGGGAGACTCCTTTTACTGAACAAACACTATAGCAATGAGTACTATCAGAATATAGAGCTATTTAACACTTGTTTTAACCTAAGTAAATCACTTACCCCAGTGGATTTCAACCTTTTTCATGCCAAGGACCCCTAAATTGATATACTTTTGGCCGCGGACCCCCATCTGAAAATGTTTTGTGCCAGGGACCCCCAGAAGCAAAGATTTTAGTTAAAAATGTTCTCTTAAAAGATTTTTCAAAAATAGCAGATCTACAAGCTCATAGCGTGGCACTCAGTGCTGCGCTATGAGCTTGTAGATCTGCTATTTTTGAATAGCCAAAGCTAATTGTTCAAATGATTGTGACGCTAGGTTAACTGATTGAGAACCACTACCTTTAACACAAGGTGGGGGATCAACTGGGTTTATTTTGAAACTACAACGGACCGGAAGTTATGTGGTTACTCCGGTCGACTTGACGCACATTCTACAGAGCATCTTCCTCTGCGACTAAAAGAAAGACTGCCGCACAACAAGTAGACATACGTTTATTTCGCATATAAAAAAACACTTCAGTCTTAACTCAATATTTATTGAAGTAATGTAGAATGGCTTGCGCTTTTGGGAAGATTGTCGTCGGTACTTATGTGGAAATAAAGCGCAGTGATGGTAAGTTATTGTTTTCTCTCCCTCCCAGTGTGTGTTAAGTTGTTGGAGGATCTTTGTTGACCGTTGGACACACAGCAACAGCAACCGTTGTCGTTGTGACTGACTGCAGAGTCTGGGCTACTTAGCATTAGCGGCTACATAGCATTAGCTGTGATGGTGGGGCCCCAGCAATGTTGCCATCTCGGCTTATTATAAGCGTTTTTGGGCTACATTTTCTGTAAAGTTGTGAATATTGGTACACTGTACTTGCGGGTTGCGGTTTTTTGGGGGGGCTTGTTTTCTAAAGTGTACTTGCGTATTCAGGCCTACTTCCAAGAAATAATAATTATGATTTAAATCAGTGGTTCTCTGGTTCTTAGAATTAAAAAAAAAAATCCAAATATCCCACATTTTATTTCAAGAGTTGTTTTAAATAGATCTACAAGCTCACAACTTGTGAGCTTGTAGATCGGTTATTTTCAATTAGCCGATAACGTGCTCATGTGGCCTAGTTGCTTCTTTTTGGGCTTGTTTTCCTAGAATTGGTTGCTTGTTTCTCTCGCAAAACCTGGCAACACGACCGTTTAGCTGAAACATAAAAGCCCATGTTAACGGACGCGCACGGATGGCTAACCAAGCTAACAGCAGCTTGCTAGCAGGAGATTAGCGAGCAATGCCGGCTTCACATCAGTATACAGTTTAATATTAACATTAGGGTGTCTCTTTTAGCTGTTAGCATTATTTGTCCAACCCGGCTTCTTTGAGCCATTTGTCAGTTTGTGCAGTTTTCTTAACCGTGGGTGGTGGACTGGTGTTGTTAGTCCCATTGAATGAGATACAACCTGGGCAAGAATACATCAGTTCCACCCCGGCCACAGTGACATGTCACTTGCTTGCTGCAATACAGTCAAATATGACAATATGACCTATAAATGTCTGGTTGCCTGCCACAGTGGTGTGTGTCCTGTACACAAACTAGCAGCCACAGAAAATTCACTAGTACATGTGTCTGGTAGCCAGTGTTCCATTTTCCACTCTGGATGTAATTATGGGGCAAGAAAAATCTTTTCGGCCACCGGTTATAAAGTCGGTCAAAATGCAGATGAATGAATCATTCCACCACATACACACATTTTTCCAGCTGTTAACTGATGCAGATGATGCATAAAATACAGAGGGAGTGGAGTCAGGCCATTACTGGGATCATGGATATCTTGGAAGATGCACATATCATGGAAGGGAAGCACATAAAGCAAATAGACCCAAATTCTAAAGGATCTAAAGTTGGCTGTATGCCTGTTAGGCTGTTATCATAAATACATATCATGAAGTAGACTGTCATCCAAGAAGATGCTCAATTCACAACACACAGAGAGGCCTCCTGTTTTTGGTTGTTTGGTGCATAAACAGTTGCATAACTGAGGAATAGACAGGGAAGATAATAGAGAAAGGGAGAGGCTGTTCATATGTCTTGTTCTCCTGAATGTCTGCTTTATTCTGCCTGTTCTCTCTGGAGTGCTGTGCTCCAGGGCCATGCCAATGCCATGCAGCCAAAGATGAGCGCACGCAGTTCACGTCATCCCTGCTGGCCATCCAGTAATGGACTACACCCTGAGCTAGACTAGAGGATGTAGGAAAGCTGAATACAGCAGATATGCACCAGTAGATCTAACCCCTCCTCTCTTAAAGCAAAATCACACTTTGGTAGAGGTTTTGGTTGTGGTTGTGTAGTTAGTTACCTTGCCATGATGTATTTTCTTTCTTTTTCCTTTATTTTTTCAAGGAAGCCCATTGAGAGCAAGCTCTCTTTTTCAAGGACGCCCCCTGATCACAGCATATAAAACACAATGCATATAATGAAAAGCAATAACAAACATTTGAGCCACATTACAACGTCACAGCTGCAAATAAATATAGTGTTACATGAAAAACAGGTGCAGTCACTATGTAGTGTGTCCTCAAGAAGCACCCTAAATGTCTCTATTGAGACCAATCAAACCAGTTTCAGAGATTCCTGAAGTTTGTTCTATTTGCGTGGAGCATAATAAATGAAAGCAGTCTTTCCTTGTTCACTGTTAATACATGGACTGGTGTATCTAATAACTCCAAACTGTAACTCAAAATATTGGCGAGACATGTTCAGGGTTGCTCTGTTGATTAGAAATTGATATACCCCAAAATTGTCTCCTCATTGACTTACATTGCATGGTGAAACTGGTCTCAAAGTCACTCTTCTAGCACATAAACGAATGCAAACAATGAGATTTTTATTTAAAAAAACACCATGTTTTGTTGTTACACATTGGCAGAATCTGCGTTGTTTGCATTTGTTTATATGATAAAAGAGTGACTTTGACACTAGACCATGCAAAGTCAATGAGGAGACATTTGGAATGAATATATATATATATATATATATATATATATATATATATATATATTTCTAATAAACAAATCAACTATTGAAGATGCCAGGCCGATACACAAACTACAAAAAACGTAACAAAAAAAGTGTAATTTTACTTTCACAGTTGTTTAACAGCATGTGTTGTAATGTGTAGTTACAGTATGAATAGTCCTGTTGGCTATGAGTTTTGCGTTAACTTGGTTGTGGTGGTGTTGTAGTCCTTGTCCACACTTGTTCTGATGTTCACTGTTTGAGAGCGAGAGACAGAGTTGTAAGGGTGTTTTCTGTCCATGTTGTGGTGAGGGGGGATTGCCCTTCAGGGTGGGGTCAAAGGGAAGCCAGATTTGGTTATTACCACCTCCCCATCTGTTGTAGCCCTTCTGATTCCATCCTTGACATTCTCTCTCTCTCTGACTCTGTCAGTCATGTTGGCAGTGTTAGGCCTCACTGATGTCCCCCCCCCCCCCCCCCCTTTCATAGTGTTATCTACGCTCTGTATTATTGTTCTGCTGCTGTCTGTATTAACAAATAAATAATTATGTCATCTTGGATATGAGTTTTTGGAGGCATCTGGGACAAGGAAGAGAGCATGTAGTAATTGTTTTGTCTATAGATCCCACCACCACCTTGTTGTTTTCATACACCCTTAGTCTGGGTTATATCATGTTGTTTAATCTTGATGGTGGATTATTTGTTGCATTACTGTACAACATATTCGTTTAACTTAACCCTGACTGACTTGTTTGCGTCTCTCAAAGCAGAATGAAGGACCCCAGTGGAAATAAGTTGGACTTTTCTGCTATTGTTGTCCCTTTGGCTTTTCTCTCTTATATGCTGTTTTTAAGGTATATTCATCAAATAAAATCAAGCAGCGATTGAGAGAGATTTGGAGCTAGCCATTAGTTTAGAGGCTGTAGAGTCTAGATTGTGAAAATATTTCTACATCTATGTCATAGTGACATACTTTCTGGGACTGGTGCCTTTGTCAGCACAGTGGAACTGACGCTATAAGGGCTTTGTTATTGCTACTCAGGCTAAAGACAGCACCCCCCCCCCCCTCACACACACACACCTTTTGTGCCACAGACAGATGGGAGATGTCACTCACTCAACCAAGTTTCAGTTTAAAACAGGGACAGGGTAAACGGATAATATTATGTTGATCCAAGGCCCAGATCAGTAGACAAATAGCCACTGTGGCTAGAGGAAGTTGACTCTGTCTGACTTGGATGTTCACTTCCGACCTACAGGGAAACGGGATATGGGGAGAGCGAGCAGTTACTGTATGTCAGTGAGACTGCTGCTTTGTCGATACATTTTAATGCCATGTCTCTAGGCCTTTGACCACAACAGGTTAGACTTGATGCCCTGCATGCCTAATGTATGTGGTGCATGCAAACCCACCCCCGCCCCGGCGCCCCCACTGTCTGAGGTCCTCTGCCATCCTAGGGTATACACACTGTGCTCGGAGTATTGTCATAGGTTAGTCCCAACATCTTCCATGCATGTTCTGCAATGTCCTGTTGCACCTTATGGACATAGTCAGGAATCTTGCATTTAAAGATGTAAGCATGTTCGGCTGTCTACTATGTCAGTGGTTCCCAAACAGTGTGCCATGAGATAAGTCCAGGTGTGCCTTGGGATTTTGTGTCCATCACACATCATTATTGCAATATACAACTTCTACAAAAAGTAATTAATCATTTTATGACTTTAGTATAGCAGTACATTGTACACACTCATTTCCCAATACAGAGGTAAATTACACACAAGCACGCACACGTGTAGTTAAGGCAGGATAGGATATCAGGAAATGCACTTGCATGCCTTGTTTCTTTGTGTTTTGGTCAATGGTCAGTAATTGGATTTCTCACCTACCCTCTCCAAAGAAAGGCTGACCTATTTGACCACCCTTACAAAGGACATAATTCGATTATTTTATATAGCAACAGACATTTTAGGAACAGCTGCATCCTCTTGGCGTGCTATCTGGATATCAACGGGATAAATGTGGTTATTTATCATATTACTCAATCAATGTCTCGCTTAGGGGAGAGCGCCCCCTGGCATGATCACAGAAACATTTATTATACACTACCAGACAATTTATTGGCTGGATCAAGACCGCACCAGGTCTCGTCAGCAGGGTACCACCACCTGCTGATAAGGACCTGCAGTGACCTGGCGCGCCATTCAAGATTAAGCATTTTCCTTCCTCGCACCACATGCTAGGAGGGTGTTTCGGCGAGACTTCTCGCTCGTAATACTCAAATAACCTACGTTTGTAACCCAATATATCATATTACTCACTCAATGTCTCGTTTATGTAATAAACTCCTGTATTTCCCAGAAACGTATCTCGAAGTCCTGACCTGTCAGCCTATGGGGTTACCCCCTTGTCTGGAAACCCACACTGAGGACTGCATGCATCTGGGGAAGTGCAGTCACATCCGGTCTATAAAATCTGGTGAAGGTCAATGGTGAAGACCAACTTGCCACCACACAGATATCCTGAATAGTGATCCCTTTAAAATAGGCCCCAGGATGTAGACATTCCTCTAGTAGGATGCACATGCAGCCACTCCGGTGGCTACAGCCCCCTGCTAGAGTATGACCGTTGTATAGGCTAGGCTCCACTATCCAGTGGGAGAGCCTTTGTTTAGATATCAGTTTTTTAATCATACTGCTTGGCCCATGAGACAAATAACTGGTCAGACTTCCTCAGAGTCTCAGACCTTTCAATATACGTACTCAGCGCCCGGATAGAGAACTCAACCTCTGGTGCTCGCAAAAAGGGGGAGGGTGAAAACGCCTCCAATTCGACAGCAATACACTTCATAAGAGGGTACTTGGGCACGAAAGCCGGGTTAGGCTTCATGCCCACCCAAATGTTGTTATCAGCAAAACGAGTGCACTACGGCTGTACAGAGAGCGCATGAATATCACTGACGCACCTTGTAGTTGCCAAAGCCAGAAGTAGCACTGTCTGAGGTGACAAAAACATCATACCCACCAGATTCAACGGTTTGAATGGTGGTTGTGAGAGTGAATCCAGTACCAAGGCTAAATCCCATGTCCCATAACACAACGTGAATTCGAGCATTGCACGTGACATCGTGCGTGCTAATGCTGTGGAGATGATAGCCAAAGCGACCTCTCGCTCATAAAACGCTGCGTGTGGAGACATAGGCCCTAAATGAAAGTCCTTTATAAGTAGTTTGTAGCGTCTGCCTCTTCTGCCGTTGTCTGTGTGTGCGTGTGTGTGTATGCCAAGTGTAGCACGGCTAGAGATCCCATAGCCTGCAGGGCTGTAACCATGACGGAGCATAACTGTGACAACAGATCCCATAGCTAGAATCGCTGGTGTTTACATATGCTAATGGTCAACGCCCGAGTGCAAGTTCAGATCAATTGCTCAACTCACTGAGGAGAACCATGCGGAACTGACTGACAGAGGCTCCTAATAGGACAGGAGACCTTTGTGTTCTTCCAACAAACATTTGACCTGAGCCTACAAGGACATGTATCTGTCTAGTTCTACTGTACTCACAGATGCATGTGTGAACTACACCAGTCCTGTAGTAAGGACTGGTGAGAGAGTTATTTTGAAAGAGTCACAGTACTTTTGGCGGTGGAAATTCAACTAATGTGGTGTTATGCCCATTGCTTAATATGGATGCTAGGATAAGCAGTTCAGAGGTAAATATTTTCTCCTGAAATTGTATTTCAGATTGCATTTTCAGATGAACCTACACTTTTAGAGGCAGCCCCCACCATACATTAAAATGTTCATGAAATGTAAATTTGTAGACTAATGACGACAATACAAAAAAAGCCCCATTAGATGTAATAAAATTAGCATAAGTCAAGTCTCCTAAATACTGGATTCATATGTTTGCCGTCCGAGACCATGTTCATACTACTCTGATTAGTGTTCTTGTGTTGCTCAATACTGCCTAGTTGGGGGCTTGATTCCCATGGGGGCCACCTGTATGAAAAATGCATGTGCTTGTGGTACTGTTTGTCCTCATGCTTTGGCTAAGAGCATCCACCAAATGGCATATGTTGTGCTACTGTAGGTAAGTTAACTGAATGTGGTGTTATGTAACACCAGCCATTAGGAAACTCCTATACATTATTTAATACAATATTGTTTTGTGTGTACTGTCTACAACTAAATTATAAAATTGAATAATAGTGCATGTAAATTATTTGTAAATACAAGTCTATCTTTCCATTCTCCTCTGTTAGACTGTGTACTGTATCATATCAGACAGCTGTAGGAAAAGAGAATAGAGGGGAGCGCTCATGTCCTACTGCAACAGGTCCTGAGCTGGGAATCGAACCGACAATGTTTTGATTATCAGTGTCTTGGTGATCACTCATTCTTTCTTTCAAAGTGAGGACCGTTTCCAGCAGTATTTAAGCAGCTGTATTGAAGTTTGTCTGTCTTCCGTATCTCCACAGTGTTGCCGTCTCTCCCCCTGCCATACTATTGTCTTAAGTTTTTACTTTGTTTTAGATCCTTAGTTTTATCGTGTTATCCTTTCTGTAAAGCACTTTGTAACCCTGTTTCAAAAAGCGCTTTTAATAAACGTATTATTATATAAAGCCTAATCTATACGTCATGTTGGCTTAAAAATCAGTTTTGGGGGTCAAGTAACACTGACGTCGTATGATGATGATGATGCAAAAATTGGGGTAACTCTTCTTAAGTTGGGGCGTGGCATCATCAGACTGTGTGTGTGTGTGTGTGTGTGTGTGTGCGCATGTTGATGCAGCAGTCTACCGCTGTTGCCAGGGAAAGCTGTAAACCAACCTTGCCAAAGTCCAACAGCAGATTTATGCTCTGTCTGCAGTGCTACTCTCTAAGGTGCAGCAGGTCCCTGGAGCTGAAGATATCCATCCATGACATCCCAAGAACCTGGGAGCTGTCAATGTTATATCTACTGTATGTCTGTGACGTGAGAGACGAGTGTGTCCTATCCTCAAACAGGACACTGGTTGAGACTGCTGTTATTTTATGCAAAAAAAAGGGGACGAGACCAAGGCACTCTAGTGGAAAAGTTTAAAAGCTTTTAATAGTTTGGCTAATGCATTCTTTTTAATGGTGCAGATTAGGGCTGTCAGAACGAATTTCACTATTCGAAAATAATTCGAATCTGAAAAAAAATTAGAATATTCGAATGCTAAAATTGCCATTCGAATATAGAAAAAATATATTTAATTAAAAAAAAAAAACTACCAATGCGAAAACAAATGCTTTCATCATGTTTCTCCCTATAAATGTCACTTGTTTATAGTAACAGAGAAAGTTACGTTTTAAAAAGTTACGTTTAAAAAAATTATAATTATAATTAATTATAAATTATATAACATATTCGAAAATATTCGAATATTACAAATAATAAAGCATTGAAATTCGAATGGGATTATAGAGGAGAACTGACAGCCCTAGTGCAGATGCATTCCTTCCTCTTTTTCTTTATATTGGGTGATGTATCTAGGCCAGTAGTTCTCAAACTATTTTGTGCCAAGGACTCCCAAATTGATATGCATTTGGCCTTGGACCCCTATCTGAAAATGTTTTGTGCCAGGGACCCCCAGAAGAGACGATTCATGTAAAACAATATATATAGCAGATGTACAGTCAGTGACGTGCCGTGAGCTTGTAGTTCTGCTATTTTTGAATAGCCAACATATAAATGGATAAAGTGGTTAAAATTATTTGATGCTATACTTTTCATCATTTTGTATGCTTAATAAAAAAATGACTTTTTTGATTACTTAGTATCAATCAGACTTACAGTTAAATGCATTGCATTAGATGACAATATCCCATTAAATGAATGATATCACTTAATCATTGTGTTGGTTTATAATGACCTCCTCAAGACAAAAGATCTTTCAGCACATGAACATAAGGGTCCACTTTCTGAATTGAAAGTAACCATCCTGCCTAGCTTCTCGTCACACACATATCAAATTCCTATCCTGCTGTTTCTGTTGTATACAGTATGCTCGGCCACTTTGCTGTACGGCTGCTGGCTGGTGTAGAACCGTTGTGAATTAGAACGTTGTGAACTATTCCCCAGCTGACAACACTAAGAGCATCTCACTGCTGTTTGAATAATGGATACAGAATAACAGAGCTGCAGTCAGGCCTTGGGGTGACAATGTGACTTCTGAGTTCTGACATGATATTCACATCTCCATGTTGTCACATTCTTAAGCTCTATTTTATACTTTAACAAAATGTTAATGGCAAATCTACAAGCTCACAACGTGTCACATCGTCTATAATGGCATGCCCGAAATGGGACCGCCAGGTTAAAAGTGGTTAAATGCACTCAAATGCAGTTCCATAGTTTAGATGTCTATTTACTGAGATCAGGCTTGTGTATAACACAGGTTAATGGAGAAGCAACAGTCTTTGAGATAGAGGTGATTGTAATCACCAAATATACAAGCATAATATCTCTATATTGATTTTGTTTATATTGTCATTGAAATTGTAGACATTGACAATGATGCCCAGGCCTCCAAGGCTTAGGAAGGCTATGCCGGCCCATCAGCAGCTGGTGGGATTACAGTGCTGACAGGGAGTCATTAAAGGTTACCACCACCAAGCTGCAGCTGTGTCTGCCTCTATTCGCACTGATGCTGTCAAACAGGTGGTGATCAGACTCTAACCTCGCGTCACCAGGCCTTCCACCACAGAGGAAAGCCTGGTATTCATTCTAAAACTGAGCCTTGTGATCCGGTTTAGAAAAAAGGAAAAGAAAATTGCGTTCCGGCAATGCCATGGTCGCCAATGACCGTGCAATTAATTGGTTATTATCAGGTATCAGCCAAAATGTTAATACTGTGTATGTATCCCTACCCCTAACTGCTCCTGATCAGGTGGTGCCTTGTGTGGTCTGCCATCGGGGTGTGTGTGTGTGTGTGTGTGTGTGTGGTTGGGTGAATGTGAACTAGATTGTAAAACACTTTTGACACAGATAGATAGACAGATAAAGGCGCTATATAAATGCAGTCCATTTACCGTTTCTATGTTGTTGCTCAAACACAGCAGGAACATTGGTTCTGTTGAACTGTTTGTCTTGTGACTCAAGCGCATGCATGCATCACACAAACTGATCTTTTATGGACCACAGTCTGGCCTTCAGTTGTAGGCTTGTACAAGGGGGTTATACTACTGTTTATTTACAGAGCATTCCTTGGCAACTTACATTTTGGAACTTGGGGGTGAATTTTCATATTCAGCCTGGTGTCCACGTGTCCCTATTTTGGCCATGTCATTATAGGTGAAAATGAATATCTACCAGCTCACAAATGCATCGCAGTGTAATCTTGTAGCTTGTAGATCAACTATTTTCACAATTTTCTTTTTTAAATAGGGCTGAAGTGTTTAAAACCAAAACAGTATACATAGAGATACTACAAAGTTCAAATGAGATCTAGTAGCTAGCTAGCCTGTTAAAGCCAGGGTTCCCACGGTCATGAAATTCCTGGAAATATTTTGAAATTAGTTTTCCATGCCTGGAAAAGGTTTGGAACCAATTAAATATTATGGAAAATGTTTGGATATTCAATTATTCATAGTTTTTGTCTAACATTACGTGAAATAATGTAACATGTTAGAATGTAGTGCTGCGCTGCATGAGTGTGGCCTAATGTATATACCGGACGTCACGTGACGAAAATAAAATATCTACAAGCTAATGTTGCACTGTAAAGCTGGCTCCAGACCAATCCAAATCGGCCCGATTTTGGGCCGAATTGGCTTCGGGAAGCGTCGGCCAGTCGGTTAGGGGTCCGTCGGGGGGTCCGTCGGGACCTTTTCGGCCGACCCAGAGCCGACCGAACATGTTCAGCTTTTTAGCCGACTGGTAGCGCAGTGGCGGTGACAACAGAGGGCTGTCGGTGTTGCCAGATTATGTGAGAGAAACAAGCGACTGTCTAAGAAAACCTACATTCA
Source organism: Gymnoscopelus braueri (assembly GCF_963280865.1). Lineage (NCBI taxonomy): Eukaryota > Metazoa > Chordata > Actinopteri > Myctophiformes > Myctophidae > Gymnoscopelus > Gymnoscopelus braueri. Next base: position 16,207,497 of record NC_137608.1, on the reverse strand, counting down.
CTGTTTCTCGTGAGGGAGAGGGGGAGAGAAAGAGGGGGGAGAAAGAGAGAGAGAGGAAGGGAGAGAGGGGAGAGAAAGAGAGAGGGGAGGAAGACAGAGAGAAAGAGGGTGGGAGAAAGTGGGTGAGAGAGAGGGAGATACCAGGAGCGAGGGAGAGAGGAACGGAGAAAGCGGGAGGGAGAAAGAAAGGGAGAGAGACGGAGAGAGAAACGGAGGGAGGGAGAAAGAGGGAGGTAAAAAGCGGCAGAGAGAGAAGGAAAGAAAGAGAGAGGGAGAGACAGAGGGAGAGAAAAAAGGGAGAGTGAAAGATTGAGAGAGAAAGAGCGAGCGAGAGATTGAGGAGACGGAAAGAGGGAGAGAGAGAACGAGCAATTAAGTGAATTGCTTTCACCTGCTGCTGCTGCTGTGCGGAGTGTGCTACAGGGCATATCTCCGCCAAGCCAGGGTGACCTACCCAGGCTCATGAAATTCATATTCAGGCATAGTAGCCAATTAGAATGAAATCTGCAAAAACGGACTCATATACTGATACAGAACCATATATTGGCTATATATTATGGCTGTCGGGTGGAAATCTTGTATGTTCCTTTTTTATTATTATTTAAAAACCATTTAAAATCGTGAAAATAGCCAATCTACAAGCTGTAATTATTAATAATTAAGAAATACTATATTTTAAAGAGTGAAAAATCAACTAAAGTCATTATTAGTGCAAGTTCATTCACATTTCATTTGAATGAAAATAACTTGTGGGTAAAATACATTCTGTGAATCTAATGTGATTAATGTGACCCCTACTTCAGTCAGTGAAGTCCAGGGCTGAATGTGACATATTGAGACCTATATAACTAAATATTGGTCATTTGCCAACACATTATTTTGTGAAATAAATGGGTAATATTTCACAGATAGTTATACTATTCTTATAATATATTAAAATACAATCATCCTTAACCTTCAAGTTAAATGCATTATTTCCGTGGACTTAAAAATCATTTTTGGACTTAAAAATCTTTATTATTTTTTTGGATGGCCTTCCTGCCCTGGCAGGAAGGCCGGGCAGGGCCTTTGTGCCCTCCAAAAAATTACAACACCAAAGGCCAAGTGGCCTTGCCCCTAAAATGACGAAATTCCAGGCTTGAATGCAATAGATGTACTCTGAGTCTGTTACAAGTAAAAGTCCGGAATTCAACATTTACTTGAGTAAAAGTACTAAAGTATTGGTATAAAAATGTACTTAAAGTACCAAAAGTAAAAGTACAAAAATGTTTGAAAATAGCAGATCTACAAGCTCAGAACGCGTGCATCGCAACACGTTGTGAGCTTGTAGATCTGATATTTTCAAATAGCTTATAGGTATAAAATAGGGCTAAAGTGGTTAATGTATGTTTCATAATGATTTATATCTGCAAAGTAACTAGTAACTAAACATTTCAAATAATTGTTGTGGAGTACAAGTATAGACAATTGGAAATACTCCAGTAAAGTAAAAGTACCTCAAAATTGTACTTAAGTACAGTACTTGAGTAAATGTACTAGTTACTTTACACCACTGCACGTCAGTGAAGAAAAAACGCTGGGAACATCCCTAAGTGGCTTTGCAGGGAAACGAGCCCAAAGTCGCTTATAATAAGCAGACCTGGCAACGCTGGCAGGCTAAAAGTCAAATTAGCACATGAATGGCCAGTCGGCTGACAGACTTATGGCAACTTTTGCCAACCGAATACCAGTCTGTTGCAGTCTGGAGTAGTCTGCAATAGTCTGGACGAGTCTGTTTGGTGCGGAGTTGCCTTAATACGTTGTCGGCTTGTAGATCTGTTCTTTTTGTCACCTTTCGCTCGAGTCTGTCTTGCTGCATTGATAGCACACTGGTGTGAGAGCCTCATTATTGCACCGTATGATGATCGCTATGGGCCTGGAAATGGGATAAAATAAAGTTTTGAAAATTCATTGTAAAAAATGTGTGGGAACCCTGTAAAGCTGTTAGCCCACCTGACACCTGAGTAAGCAGTGTTTGTGACTCCTCCCACAGGGCGGATCCACCAGGCGATGGTGACGTCACTGAACGAGGACAACGAGAGTGTCACAGTGGAGTGGATCGAGAACGGAGACACAAAAGGGAAAGAGGTAAACCTCCAGTCCAGTCGTTAGCAGTCATGGGTCTTACCAAACCATGAATAATGCATCTGGAGAGACACTCAAGAGCTGTGGAGATTACACAACCAAGTGCACATTGTTTTACAGCCCAGCCTGACAACAGCCTCTCCTCTACCCTGACGCACACAAGCTCCCAGGGCCCGTGACTGGAGTCGCATAAAACAAACAAAATGTGTTTTGTAAAGATTGTCTTAATGCATTGTTGAATCAGTTAGAACTTGGGTTGTATTGCTGCCTGGCTATGAAATAAGTCAAAATGTTGTTCTCCATCTTTATTTGTTGCTTCTAACCAATATGGAGATTACTGTATCTGTCTGTCTGTGTCCCTTTTATGCCGACATATGGAGTTCTGTAAGAGAGAGAAACGGGTTCGCTTCCTCTGGATGCCTTTTTAGTTTAGGCAGTGGGTGCTCAGCTATACATATATATGATGACAGGATAACGGGCAATGAGTCGGGGAGTGACACGCAGCAAAGGTCCGTCAGGCTCGGGCATTGAACCCACGACTCGCTGTCAGGCTGCAACGGAGCCTATACGTATATGGTATGCGCCTTAACCACTAGGTCATCGGCGCCCCTACAATGTGACATCATATTGATGATGTCAGGGTAATCCATATGGGGATTTGTAGATGTATTAAAAGAATTGGAGATCCACTGATCCGACCCACTTCCACTGTGCAATACGCATGACAAGTTTGAGGTCGATCAGTCAGGCGCTTCTCGAGATACGCTGGTGACACAGATTTTGTGAATTTATTGAAGGATTGTCTATATCTACGAAATAGACAATCATACAACACCCTTCAAAAACATTTGCGATTTGATTTTGATACAGAAACTGCTGTGAAATCTGTGGCTGTTTGGATCCGAACACAATTGAGTACACTGAGTTATCACTGTAATTATCCATTTGCTGTGTTGATAAAGGTCTCCTCTCTCTGAACAGATCGACTTGGAGAGTATATTTGCTCTAAACCCAGATGTAGCCCCAGATGAGGAGATAGTCCCGAGCCCAGAGACCCCACCGCCTCCCACTCCTGTTTCTGTTACTAAAATCAATAAAATTGCAAAGGTAAGAAATGCCGCAATATCTGGCCAGGTAACAGCGAAACATACTGGTTGGTAACCTCCTCACCTTAGCTTGACCCCACAGAAGAGCTATAAGGACAACCCGTGTACAATGTTTGATTGCAGCTTTGTCATGCTAAACCAGTGGCGTGGCTCCACTTGGCTCGGACCTTAATACGAGTATTGGATCCTCTTAAGTAACTTGCTAATTGCTCCTGCTGAGTGCAGTATTTGTGTGTGTCATACAAAGGATCCATAATTATGCACAGGCAGCACATAACTTTACATAATGCTGGTATGGTTTTGGACTGCATGCATCCTACAGTAGCTACAGGTTTAACACACTTCCACATTCTTTTTATTTTAACATGGTGATGGAGCAGCACTATTAAGAACTAAACAGACTCCAGTAATCAGCAGTAATCTGATTCCTAGTCTTTGTCTATTTCTGTAGCCCTTCATGTACTTCATGTTAGCCATGGGAGTTCAGTCAGGCTCTGATAGCTGTGTGCATTCTCTCTGCTTTCTTTTTAACCACTTAAACCCCTATATTCAAACATTCTCAAAACTAGCTGATCTACAAGCTGACAACGCATGACATCGCATGACATCGTGATGCGTTGGGAGATTGTAGGTCTGCTTTTTTTTCTTTTTTGACTTTTCCCCCCGCTTATAATGACATGGCCAAAATATTGACACCAGGGTTAATGTGGTTAAGGGGCCAGGGCATGATCAAATAATAACAAAAAGTAAGAGTGAGAATCACCCATTGTTAACCCATGTTTGAGGTTCACAAGAGGACAATTTTCTTTGGCTCACGATGCGGAAATCAATCGACACAGAACAGTCAAAACTTAACAAAGGACTAATGACTAAGTACACCAACATACAGGGAGCACAGTGCAATGGGAACCTGCAGGGCATTCAGACGGCAGGATTATACGTTTCAAGCAAATGTTTTGGTTGAAATTAATACTTCAATGTGTATATGATGAAGAAGTATTGTATTACTATATTGAGTATGTGTTCTCTCTTCCAGAACCGTCGTACAATAGCACCGGCTAAGAATGAAGCTCCATCCAGAGATAACAGAGGTAGCGTTTGTCTCATCTGCTTGTATGACTGAAACTGTCGTCCTTTTTGATCGATTACACTTTTCCAACTGTAATGCATCAGCGATTTTGTTCCGCCAGTGTGGACAGTGTTCAGAGATATGATAAAAGAACACAACCCCCTGGGCGACTCGATTGCAGAGTGGTTGGGTTAGGTTGTTTATGGGTTGCCTCCGAGTGATGCTGCAGCTTTGATGGCTTCATAGATTCTTTAGAGCAAGTACAACGTTTCGACCCTAGCGAGTCTTCGTCAGACCTGATGAAGACCTGCTAGGGTCGAAACGTTGTACCTGCTCTAAATAAATCTACTGGGAGCTATTATACAGTGTGCGGACTTCCCTTCCTCTTCTTATCAGTGGTGGAAAGTAACTAAATGTTGAGTGAAATTAACTACAATTTTGAGGTATTTGCACTTTACTTGAGTATTTACAATTTCCAATACTTTTACTTGTACTCTCAGAGGCAAATATTGTACTTTTACTCCAGTACAATTATTTGAAATCTTTAGTTACTAGTTACTTTTTTGGTTTTGATTATTATTACAAAACATACATTAACCACTTCAGCCCTATACATTTCGGCCATTTGAAAATAGCGGATCTAAAAGCTCACAATGTGTCACAGAGATTGTAGATCTGCTATTTTCAAAAGATGTTACCTTTGAAAACTTGAAATGGGGAGTACTTTTACTTTTGGTACTTGAAGTACATTTTGATGCCAATACTTTTGTACTTTTACTCAAGTACATTTTGAATTCCGGACTTTTACTTGTAACAGAGTATTTCTATATTGCAGTATTGATACTTTTACTTAAGTAAAAAAAAATGAGTACTTTTTCCACCACTGCTTCTTATGTACATACATTTAGTTCAGCACCTGTGAATGTCTGTTAGGATGTGCGTGCTTCCCTCTGGACTCAGTTTCATAGATTCTTTGACTTCACTGTCATCACTGTTAAAATGTGTAAATTCATGTTCTTTCTTTGTCGCTTTTAGATCGGCTATTTTTGCCGAATGTTCGGCAATTATGAAATGCCCCGATTAGTGATGCTTAGGGTTCATTTGGTTAATAGACTTTGTGCTGTGTGTTGTTGTAGTGGTGGTGACCCGTGCCAGACCGCCCCCGCAGCCAGAACCAGCACCCCCTCCTCCCCCCGCCCAACAGCCTGCACAGCCTGCACAGCCAACAGCGGCTCAGACACAACAACAACTCCAGAACGGTAATGCAATATTCTATCATCTTCATTTGACCCCTCCTAGGGCATCATAATATGTGTTGTAAATGTGAAATCTGACCTCCAGGAACCTCATAGACCCCTGGTACCTGCTGGCTTTCTGTCCCACCAGGAAGTTAATTATATTGGATGTTGAAGCAACGTGGCAGATAAGAATCATCTGATTGTCACTAGAAAGCCACCTTAGAAAGGACAGAATTTTCTTACATTTTGGGCATGGTTTAATTACACAAATGAATACATTTCAGTTAATGGTTAGGCACTGTTATGATGGTTAAGTTTAGGCATGGATTTGGTGTGGTTAATACTCTAGGGAGGGCATTCCGACGGGACTTACAGTCCTTTTGTAGAGGTGACCACACTGTGTAGTGATGTCTGGGCTGCTTGTAGAATTTCAACGGTCTACCTTTTCTCACACCAGTAGAATGCACAATGTTTTTCTTTTTTTCTCACAATAATTCATGTTAATGCTAATGTCCTACTTAAATCTGTAGACGGTAGCCAGAGGTTTTGGAGCTGAAAATGTCAGGTACCCCACATTGTGAGTTAAATACATTCACAGTTTAACAGGTGGTTTGTTCTGTTTGTTTTAGACTCTAAAATTTAGAGGTATTTTCAGCCCACAGAGATTACACTTGTGTTTTTTTTGTTCTATCATTAGTATATATATTTAATTAAAAATGTCTTGTCGATCACGTTCATCACAGAGCCCTCACATCGGCCACTCTCCAGAAAGGAACAACTTAGTATGTATGATATCTGAACCCCCTAAACGCTTCATGGTGATTCTAAGGATCTGGGATCTGATTGTTTCAATGCTGGGGATGGATGTGGTTTCAGAGCTGTGGTGTGATAAGCTTATGGCACATTTAATTGCTCATTTATACTCCATCGCGCAAGGGTTTTGCCTTCCAAAAAGAACAGATCTACAAGTTAACCACATTATCCCTAGCATCCCTATTATCCTTGGCATGTCATAAAATAATCCATCATTCGGTGACAATAGCCAAACATTTGGCAAAAATAGCAGAGCTACAAGCTCACAGCTAGTCGTGACTCAGCGCGAGCTTGTAGATCAGCTATTTTCGGTGAAGAGATTTGGTGTAAAGAGAAAAAAGTAGGGGACCAAGTATAGAGCCCTGGGGGACCCCCGGTCAAAGAATTATATAAGTGGTTAATAATGCATTTCATCGTGGTATGACGTCGCAGTCAGTTGGCAAGCAACACCCTCATACTATGGAGTATAAATTAGGCTATAGAGCAAACACAATCCTTCCAGTAGACAGACACTGTCTGGATATTAGAGAGGACGGGCATAAACCCTGACTGACTGACATGTACCACTAACATACATCCCCATTCATTCCTCTCTGTAAAACTCCCATCTCAAGCAGTTCGATTTACAGTACATAAACACACACATTTACACACACTCAAATATATCACACAAAGTCATCAAAATGCTGTTCTGATGGTGGTGTCACTTAGATTTAGTAATTTGGGTCGATTGTGCCATAATCCATATAAGTCCCATATGCATGGGGCGGGGGTGGAGGATAAGCTTAAGGCACAATGGACTTAAATTACGAAATCTAAGTGAGAACACACCAGAATAGCATTTTGATGGTGTGTGGTAACCTTTGTGTAAAATGTGCTACGTATGAGCATCAGACTTCAATAACAATCATGAATAGGGCGATATATGTCAATAATTGAAAATTGTATTGCTTTCGAGGAATTTCGTGTGATTTTGAGGTTATTGAGTTATGTTTTGAGAGGCATCAGCCTTAATAGCAATCATGCATAGGTATACGTATATTGGAATAGGAATATATTGCAATAATGGAAGAAGATATATGGTTATAAGTATAAAGGTTTTCAGGAATGAAATCCTATCACGGTAAGAGTGACAAAGGACCCACATGTCAGAAAGGCTTTTATGGACCTTTATTAAAGTTGTCAGGCTTAGTCTGTGGCTGTGTTACTTAGCAGTGAGCCAGGGCTAATCTCTCAGTAGCTCATTAATCATAACCTCTGAAAGGAATCAAGTGTCTAAAATTCACCTTTCCTTACCTGCATTGTCGCATTTGCTTCTCACGGTGACTAATGGGTTTTTGACTAATCATATGCCTGTTACCACTAATCGTTGGGGTGTTTGCTGTGGAGATTTGGAATAACATGCTTTTGATTGGTTTGATTGTGACACAACATCCTATTCATTAACCCACCCTCTGTTATGATATTGTTGTTTCTATAGTGTTACTAGGCAATGAGTGATGAAGGATTTTAGTGTCCCTCTGTCCCCTCCATGTAAACTTCAACTGAGAACGGCAAAAACCCCAGAAGAGAAGATTTGTGTTAAAACAAAATCAAAATTCTTCAACATTTTCCCAAGGGACGAGCTGTGAGCTTGTATATCTGCTATTTTTGAATAGCCAACGCTAAAATCTAAAATGACACGGATCGCTTTCCCGGTTTTAGTGTGTTAAATGAGTAGGGCTTATTGTTCTTTTCTCGTCTCCTCCCTTCATGGCAGCGAGGAGGAAGTCCAACTGTGTGAAGGAGGTGGAGAAACTCCAAGAAAAGAGAGAAAGACGTCGACTACAGCAGCAGGAGCTGAGAGAGAAGCGAGCACAGGTACAGACAGACGCAGTGTCCTGCCTTGACTCCTCTTTTATGTAAGCGGGGATAATCCACTCTGAGCAGTGCGGTAATGGAAAAGTATTGCATGATGCTGCTGAGGCTAATTGCTGTCTTTGCCTCTGCGGTGCGCATTATGTTTTGATAACAGTTGTTTATCCCTGTCACTTATCATGACTACTTGCCAATGATTAAAATATAAGTACTGCAAGTATTTATTCATATTTGTCAGGCAATAAGCTCTTTAGAAACTTTGTTTTGGAACTATCTTCATCAAACTAGTTGGCAAGGCAATTTTATTTGTATAGCACATTTCAACAAGAAGGCAATTCAATGTGGTTTACACAAAACATCAAGCAAAGAAACCACAATTATGAAATAACATTAGGATGCATAAAACAAAAGAAGATGCCACTCTTAAAAAAATAAGAGTGGCAGCAGACCAGCAGTAGATTTCTGGGAGATAAAAACTAAATGCTTCTTCCCCACATTTATTTTTGGTTTTAGGGCCAAAGCAGACCTTTCCCAGATGACCTGAGAGATCTGGATAGTTCATGATATCGCACAAGATCAGGAATGTATTTTGGCCCTAAACCATTCAAAGCTTTATAGATCAACAGTAGTATTTTGAAATCACTTCTTTGACACACAGAGAGCCAGTGTAAGGATTTAAGAACTGGAGTGATATGCTCCACTTTCTTGGTACTAGTAAGGTCTCTAGCAGCAGCGTTCCTAATCAACTGCAGTCGTCTGATTGAAGTTTTTCTAGATCCTGCTGCGACATAAGTCCTTTAACCCGTGCTATATGTTTGAGGTGATGGTAGGCTGACTTTGATTGCAACGTTAACCTTTCTACTCCAACACATATGGAAAAGCAGAAATGAGTACCAGCTGAGTCAGCTGACTGTTGGCACATCTTTTACCACAAGTATCAACACAAATTATTTGTCTTCCCCAGAAATGTTGAAAGTTGAACTGAAATCAATGTTAGCTTTAAGCATAGTCTGTAGCAGGCTAAGTGAACTGTCAAAATAAATGCATATTGATGAACTGGGATGAGACCTCGGTTATCTGAAAATAATGCACACCGTCTGACAGTGCGGTGTGCGGCAGTGGCTCAGGGGTAGAGTGGCCGGTAGAGCGGCCGGATGGAAGCCGTGAGGTTTCCAGTTCGATCCCGGGATCCCCCAGAGTTAGTGTCGAAGTGTCCTTGAGCAAGACGCTGAACCCCTAATTGCTCCCGATGAGCAGGTTGGTGCCTTGCATGGTTTCCTCTGCCATCGGTGTATGAATGTGTGTGTGAATGTAATGCACAATCTATGTAAAGCTCTTTGGATAAAAGCGCAATATAAATGCACATTTTACCATTTATCATTAAGAATTGAGTATTCTCTGTGGCAATGGTATAAAATTATCAACTGTGTTGTTTGTACAACGCCTTATTATGTATTTCAATGCTATTTATAAGCAGCAGGAGAGATATCTGATTCTGTCACTGACTCTCTTCCTTGCTATGTTTCTTTCTCTCAGGAGGTAGACACCACCGTTCCTAACTATGAGATCCTGTGCATGATCAGGGATTTCCGAGACAGTCTAGACTACAGACCTCTGACCTCAGCAGACCTGATTGAAGAACACAGAATATGCGTCTGTGTGAGGAAGCGTCCAATGAACAAGAAGGAACTGACCATGAAGGACCTGGACGTGATCACCGTTCCCAGTAAAGACGTGGTGATGGTCCATGAGCCCAAACAGAAAGTGGACCTGACCCGCTACCTGGAGAACCAGACCTTCCGCTTCGACTACGCCTTTGACGACTCCACAACCAATGAGATGGTGTACAGGTTCACTGCCAGGCCTCTGGTGGAGACCATCTTTGAGAGGGGAATGGCTACCTGCTTTGCCTATGGACAAACTGGAAGTGGAAAAACACATGTGAGTACAGGGTGCAGTCCCGCTACCCCACTACGACCACTTCATTACGTTGGGTCTGACAGAAGCCCTTACCAAACCCGTATGTATATTAAACAGGCATAGTTGTTTATCCTAATGGGTGGCACCACCTCTGGCAATGACTCAGATGGTAGAGCACTAGAGCGGGAGCAGGAGGTAGAGCGCCTGGGATCGTGTGGTACGATCCCTGGCTCCTCCTGTCTGTGTGTCGAAGTGTCCTTGAGCAAAATATTGGACCTCGAACTGTTCTGGATGAGCAGGTTGAAGTAGGAAAAAGCTTGATATTATTGCAACCATTTACCTGTAGCCAGGAGCAAGTTGAAATGGTATATATATATACGTATATATATATATACGTATATATATATATATATATATATATATATATATATATATATATATATATATATATATATATATACGTATATATATATATATATACGTATATATATATATACGTATACATATATACGTATATATATATTTTTTTAAAGGTTCAGAACCCAAGATATGATGATTTGAAGATTTGCTGCTCCATTCACTCTTTGTTTAACTACTTACTAAAAAAGGCTGTATCTCGGCTCCTAAGCACTTTTTTTTTACAATGAATTTTGAATGAGTGAGTTAATGTAGTTAAGGCTAGGATAAGGATATGGGAGGGGTGTTCACCATGCAATAGCAGTGTGATGTATGCACAACCGTACACCAAATCCATCCCATCAGAGTTTATGTTGAAATCAGGTTCTGGGCAGTAAAGGCAGGACATGTCAAACTAAATCTCGGAACCATATCAGAGCAGCATACATGTTTCCCATATCCGTTAGGACAGACTAGTTCATGTGTGGTAGCTGTCATTTAGGGCTGCACTGTGTCATAATATCACAATATTGAGTAATGCATAATCGATTCAGAAAGGCTTAAATCTAATTGATTTCCCTTGCTCTACTTAGAAATACTGCCAATACCATCAACTTGGATGCAGCAATATTCTCTCATCCATTCAGGAGTCGTCGCCATGCTGGCTTGTGTTGGACATTTTTGACAAAATACTATTTTTGCCATGGACATACAATATAGATAAACACATAAAGAGCTAGCCCTAAATGACCATTACAGGTCTGTAACTCTGAGTGTGTACAAATGGAACCAAATGGACCCTTACACACACACAACCCCAGCACGGTTTCATAGTAAGCTCCACTTGGGCGGAGGTGCGCCGTCGGCGCGCCTCCTTCCGCGTTCGCAATCAGTGTCATACATATTCTGAAGAAAACCTGGAGACTGACATTCAGTAATTGGGTGTTCTGATCAAAATAAGAACATTATAATGGTGTGTAAAAACAAAATCAAACATTTGGCACAGACAAGGCCAAGTCTTGCCACGGAAACATGTGTCCGTGTACGGACATATTGATGACCCCTGCATCCATTCCACACAGATGGTAGTATGTTATTGATCTATGGTATGTGTTTGTGTGTTTCAGACTATGGGTGGAGATTTTTCTGGAAAGAACCAGGATTGTGCCAAAGGAATCTACGCATTAACTGGTGAGTGATTCTCTCAACTGTTCTCTGGGTCAGCTGATATGTTGTGTGTTGAGTTTTTATTTCGTGTCATATATGAAGGAAGTCGGCATGTCAAACATTATCGCCACGGTTGCTGCATTTATCAAATGCAAATTTCTTGTCATCTTTGTGAAAAAGTAAGGTTACACACAATTGCCATTGCCTGAGGCTATCCGGGCTGGCGTGTCAGCCCGAGCTGTAGCCATAGGCAGGCCAAATGCAGCTGGGCCCGAGGTTAGTTACAGTGATAATCTCTGTGTGTCATCATGGATATTAATATTCATATTCTGTGATGCAGCTCGGGATGTATTTCTCATGTTGAAGAAACCCAACTATAAGAAGTTAGAACTACAAGTGTACGCAACCTTCTTCGAAATATACAGTGGGAAGGTAAGTTTACATAAACAACTCCACATTTACAGTACATATTATAACACTATGAATCCTTGAGGGTACCTTTGGCCCTCGCAGCCACGGACATGCCGAGTAATTCATTTTCAATGAGAGGCGAGCAGGCAGGTAGCGAGGTACGGGCAATCTGAAAGGCGAAGCGACAAGCGCACACGGTCATTCCACGCACATGCCTGCCCGCGACAAAAGAGTTGAACTGTGTTGAGCTTTTTCCTACACCACGTGTTATTATAACGCGTCTATTCACATGAGGAGCGCAGTACGACCTTGCAGATCCAAATGAGTACGCAGGTGTCTGAAAAGCCCTATAAATCAACAAGTTACTTAAATCCTCGTGTCCCTATTTTGGGCATGTCAATATAGAAATGTTTCATATTTTTCAAAAATAGCAGATCTACAAGCTCACAGCTTGTAGATTGGATATTTCCGCTATTTGTTGTACAATGAAGTATAATGGGGCTTAAGTGGTTAATTGTGTGTACATATACTGTATGTGTGTGCATGCATAGGTGTTTGACCTGCTGAATCGTAAATCTAAGCTGAGGGTGTTGGAGGACGGTAAACAGCAGGTTCAGGTGGTGGGACTGCAGGAGAAAGACGTCAGATGTACCGAGGATGTTCTCAAACTCATAGAAATCGGAAACGGCTGCAGGTAACTAATCTACTCTGCTTGAGAAGTTCACATTAAAATAATTTCTTGGATTAATTGTCATTCATGGTGCAGCTGTTCATCTATTCTTCACAATATTTTCTTTCCTCTAACCCGGGCAACCCCTTTTGCCTCATTCTCTCTATCCACCACCTATTTTCTCTTCCATCTAAATGTTATTGAATTGTTTCTGTCTCTACGTTTATTGTTTTATCTTGATTTCACTGCTGTTTTACTTGTCCCTCCTTCACCTGCTCTCAGAACATCGGGTCAGACGTCGGCCAACGCCCACTCTTCTAGGAGCCACGCTGTGTTCCAGATCATTCTACGGAGGAAGGGGAAGATGCACGGCAAGTTCTCGCTCATCGACCTGGCTGGGAATGAGAGAGGAGCAGACACGTCCAGCGCGGACCGCCAGACTCGCCTGGAGGGAGCAGAGATTAACAAGAGTCTCCTGGCACTAAAGGTCAGGGGGCATGTGGGGACAGACGGGGCCTGGCACCAATCCTCTGTTACTAATAGCCTTTTTCTACCAAAATATAACACGCTTCCCATGAGCATGGTGATGCTTGCAGGGTTGCCTGTAACGTCGAAGTGTGAATGGCTGAATGTAATGCACATTGTAAAGTGCTTTAGATAGAGGCACTACAACTATGCTGACAAAATTGCCATTTAACCTTTTGCGCAAAGCCTTATATCATTTGAGGTCACCGCTCAGTAGGTCAGCCTCTAGTCTCCTTCAAAACTAAATATTTTAATTTAATCTGAGTGTACCTTTAAAGTGGTGGTGTTTGAAAAGAAATGAAAAGGTGTCTTCTTTCTGTCCATCCATCAGGAGTGCATCAGGGCTCTGGGACGCAACAAGCCTCACACCCCCTTCAGGGCCAGTAAGCTCACTCAGGTCCTCAGAGACTCCTTCATTGGGGAGAACTCCCGTACGTGCATGGTAAGTTCACTCTCCATTGTTGGCACCATGCTAATGCGTGTCCTACATTATATTGACGAGCATGAGCACATTTATACATGGAAGTTACATTTATATCTTCCGAGAGTGGATTATATATTAGACCTAGCATCCATTCAGACAATAAACTACATTTTAGACCCAACATCCATTCAGACAGTAGACTACATATTAGACCTAACATCCATTCAGACAATAGACTATACATTAGACACATGCATTCAGTCAGTAGACTACATTGGACCAGGAGGAGTGCACAAACATTTGCAGCAACAATCCAGAAATATTCATTCATGTTAATCGCGAGCCAACTAACCATTGTAATATTCATTCATTGTAATTCATTGCTTGACTGCTGATAACAGCCATGTTTGATTCATTCACATGTAAATATAGGGATCAAGAAAGAAAAAAAGTATTGCATAATGCAGATCTAAAGTCAGCGATGTGTGAGTCAAGACTCAAAACCCATGGGTTTTTACAAGGCACACCAAAGCCAAATCTTAAAAGTATATAAACAAATGCATGTAACACATCCCAGTAAACATAATGTTGATAACAGGTGCATACATTTATATGTATTTGAATTATCAATTACAATTCTGTAACTTTAAGATATCGTCAGCAACCAGAGTTTCGTTTTTTTCAAGTGCAAAATCCTGTTTGTATACTAGTACTGCCTTAGACAGTCTTAATCTGCATTCTTAACACATTGACTGCCAATCACGTAGATCTACGCGAACCGCTTTAAAGCCGCCACGTGCCAATCGCGTAGATCTACGTGAAGTGAAAAAAAAAATAAAAAATTTCACCCAAAGACCAAGGAGATATGATTAGTTGAAGATCTAGACTCCTATCCACCTCCTTGTTAACTTAAAACTTAAAAATGCTGTATTTCGGCTCCTGAGTACTTTTTTTTTTCCAATGAAAAACTCTGGCACTGGCTAAAAAAATATGCAATAATTCTGGCAGTCAATGTGTTAATGCCGGTCTTAATAGAAAAATCTAATAAAATGTATTAATAGTTGATGTACTGCTAATACATTTTAATGCCTTGTACAGATTTCTACCATTTCTCCTGGTATGACATCATGTGAAAATACCCTCAACACACTACGCTACGCTAACAGGTAGGAATGGAGAATAATTAATCAACTTTAACTGACCTTAAGGGAATTATGTCATGCCAAAATATATAAGCAGGTAGCATTGTAGAATAAAGTCATTCAGATATTGTTAATATGTGAGTTGAGTTACTGAAATCAGATGTCACTGTAATTAATTTGGTCTTTTTGACTGCTTGTGTTGCATGTCATTAATACTTTGAGTTGTCTTTCATCATTTTGTAAATGTATATTAGATAAATATGAGATGATAAAAGTAGTTTTGAGCCAACCATGAGGTTCCTGAGAGGAATTAATGACATTCTTATGTTGTAAGCTGATCTGAATGTGAAACAGGGTTCCCACGGTCATGAAGTTCCTGGAAATATTTTTAAATTATAAAATTTATGTTTGGATAGACATTGATTTTGGCTATTGATTTTGTTCATAAAAAAACATGTCTAACATTATGTGAAATACGTGTGGCCTAATGAATAGGCTACAGGACGTCACGTGACAAAAAATAATAAATCTACAAGCTAACAACGTACCACGGTGCAACGTGTTGTTAAATCTGTTAATTCTGTCCCTTCTGTCTTGGGGCATTGATAGCACACAGGCGTAAGAGCCTTATTATTGCACCGTATGATTGCTATAGGCCTGGAAATGTGGTAAAATACTTTGGAAAAGTTATGAAAAGGTTTGTGGGAACCCAGCAGATATATGACGTTGACCAGAAGGTAAACGTTACTGTACATCATTCAGTGTTTTCAACTAGGTTGAAAACGCATCCATCTGATTTCAGTACGTCACATAAATGTGAGGGACCAGGGATAGCTTGTGTGAATCTCCATAGTTCAAGTCTGACACTCTTTATTCCCTCTCTTGTTCTCCTGCTATCTTTTCCTCCTCTCCTCCTCCTCCTCCTCCATGCTCTGTGTGGCGTGCACGGCTGTGCAGAGTGAAGGAGTTTGGGATAAGTCCATCTGACATCCCCTTCTCTCAGGGCGGTCAGGGGTCTCGCCCTGAACACTCACCCACCAACACGTTTGATTACGATGATGACTTTGCTGAAACTTCTCCCAGCAGGTCAACATTCCTGAAAGCATGCACGCACACGCACACGCTCGCTCGCACGCACACACACACACACACACACACACTGAAACAAGCACACATACAACACACACCTACAAATGCATGCACACACGAAAGACACTTCTACATGCACGTATACGTCATGTATAGACATGCATAGTGCACACATGCAGTACATACATGTACACGCATCCCTACATGTACAGTACATTTACTGTACATGTACACACGCCCTTACAGTGCGCAAGTATACACATAAACACACTACCCACACATAAGCACAGTACACCACACACATTACATACACATAGACACACTACACTTATTAAACAAACGCACTACACACTCAGTACATGTACAGTACACACACACACACACACACACACACACTCTTCATCAGGGCTGGGCAACGTTTTTTAACAATAAGATCTACCTTCGCCACAAAGGGAAACCCACCACCGCTTTAACGTCTTAAGACAATAGTTTCATATGAATAATAAAGGCAAGAAAAAAACAAAGTGCTATTACGGTCCTTACACAACAGGAGCATTTATGTTGGGCCGTTTATTTGCATAAATGTAAACTGCTGTTTGTGTAATGAGTACTTCCACACAGAGCGCAAATATTAGGCGGGGGGAAAAGTGATGTAATTTCTTTTCGGAACGAGGTACATTTTTTAAAAATAAATTCTTCCTATTCTGCGTGGACATTGTGCTCTTTCTGAACTCATTCTCAATACTTTTGCGGCTGTAGCTGGGTGGTTGGAGAGGTTGTCTGGTAATCTGAAGGTCACCGGTTCACCCAACCTGCCCATATCTACTCGTTGGAAGTGTCCCTTAACCTCTAATAGCCCCCCAAGAGTACTCGTAATGACCATTGGAGCAGCCATCAGAAGCTGAAACAAAATGTCCTTATCGTATGATTAACAAAGGTCTCGCCCCCTTATCCCGTCTTGTCTCGTTAGCTGTTGTAGACAAATTGTAGTAGCCTAGTGACAAAGTAGCTATTACAAAGGTAACACACCCGGGTCCCGGGACCATTCCTGTGTTAATTTGCGCCATGCTGCCACGTTCAACCAAGAATGATGAGCGTGAATGGATGTTTTTGTTTGGGTTATCAAATTGCTCCACGATCGACCACAAAGCCCCTCAGGATCAACCGGTCAATAGACATGGTTGCCCATCCCTGCTCTATACATACGGTACACATAAACACACTCTCAGAGCATGTACTGCCTCTCAGCATTCCCTCCATTGTTTGTAAGTACTTGCTCAGCAGCAGCTGCTTGTCACTGACGACATAGTCACCGTTTCCTGACTTGACTTCCTTCCCGCCATCTGCAAGTCACCTCTCATCCTCGTCTCTTCTGCTTCCTTATTCATCCACTGCTAAGCCATGGATCATTTATTCCTTTGTTTTTCAGTTGTCTCATGAAAAAGAACTACTCACATGTGTGCCCTCAGCAGATGTCTTCTAATTAATCTGGGTGACGCTAGCCATAAACAGGCCGGAATAAAATGGATTACAGCTGTAGATTTTTTTTTTAATACTTTTTTGTTAAAAGTAAATTCTGCCCCTAGACTCTTACTGTACACACAGCCTTCATGATCACTTTCCACAACATACAAAGTCAAAACATTCTTCAGTTGCTACCTTACTACAGTTTCCAGAATGACTTGATGGTATTAAATATTTCAGGCCAGATTTTTTAATCAATTTCTTTTGTGGACAAGTGATCAAATAATTTAAACATGTATTAACAGCAGGGACACATTAGGAGGACAGTAAACATTAATCCATATTGTTGTGCAATCATTGTACTTGTACTGTTTGACTTGTGCATTGTGTGAGGTGTTAGCTTATGTTGAGTGAGATGAGCACATTGAAGGTGAGAGATGAGCCTTTGTTTGATTCAAGTACCTGCAGATAATCCCTCACAACCAGCTTTAATTAATTAGCAGTGCATCTGTACGTCAGGGACGGAGCAGCTCTGTCACACCTCATTAAACACAGGTTGGGCTGAGCGATATAGCAAATCCTTAAGTATGCTGGATTTTAATGTTGTGGATGGAATTGTGTGAAAAAAAAACTATATTGATATGTTAAAAAATATATATATATACACAAAATATTGTTGTTTTATTTGTATTTGACATTGTACAGTGAGAATAATTTACTGGTAGGATGGAAAACCAGCAGTATTCTGCTAAGATATAAAACCAGCGGTCCAGAGGACCTGGCAGGATAGGGGAAAAAAACAGCTGAACCAGGGGTCCTGGCAGGAAAGAAAACCAGTAGAACTAGGGTTCCTGGTAGAAGAGAACCAGCAGTACTGTAAGTCCTGTCAGGATAGAAAAAACAGCAGTACTAGGCTTCCTGGCAGAGAGAGAACTTGCAGGACTAGGTGTCCTGGTAGAAAACCAGGAGCAGAATTGGGGGTTTTGGTATGATAGAAAAGGAGCACTAGGTGTCATGGTAGAATAGAAAACCAGCAGGACTAAAGACCCTGGTAGGATAGAAACCCATCAGAACTAGGCACCCTGGTAGAATAGGAAACCAGCAGGATAAAAGACCCTGATAGGATAGAAAACCATCAGAACTAGGCACCCTGGTAGAATAGGAAACCAGCAGAATTAGAGGTACTGGTAGGATAGAAAACGAGCAGTACTTAGTCAACCCAGAGGACCAGGTTTTAAGAGTCATGGGCCAGAGAAGTCATGCTATGTTCTGTTGTCTTTGGGTTTGCATGGTACCATTGCTGTCATGATGCTCCCCATCACTTGTGTAACATGACTGCTGGCTCCTTGCCCCATAACCCTGCATCATCAACCAGCCGTACAGCCACCAAGTTGAGCACTGACCTGCGGTGTGTTGACGAACTGTCGTTTTATGTCCTCAGGGTAAAGGAGCTGACAGTTGACCCCAACCAGGTAATCGAAGGGGGTCGACCAAACATCAATGCAGTCAACCAGCTAGAGCTTCTGGACGAGGACTGGCTGAGCAGCTCGCCACAGAGAGACGACCTCAAACTGCTCTGTGAGCAGAATGTATGTCTTCTCCTCTCTTTAAAGGAACAGTCACTGGTGTTGATGGAATATCCATCAATAACAACCACTGACTATTTGTGTGTATTTGTAGATTGGTTGGAACGTGACAATGGAGAGTGGCTTCTTAGGTTGTAAATATTTTCTCAAAAGACCGTTACTTTTGTGTCATTTACACTGTCTCTCTGACTGGACTGGAATCTTCTGTGCCTGGTTGTACAGCGAGAGGCAGCAATACTGCAATGAGCATCTAGCCTGCCAGCCCTGGCAAAAAGAAAAAGCAGTGTTTCATTCATTCAGTCAGTCATGTTACATCAGTGAGCAAGCTTGCCAGCTAGACAATGTTATGGACATAATAAGGATGTTTTTCCGCAAGGATTCAGCCTCAATCACCATTATGAGTCATGTCTTCTGGATCATACTAAGAATAGTGATCTGATCTGAAATGTGACTTCATCCAACTGCTGACTGAATTAGTTTATATGCATTACATCCAAATGCTGACTGAATTAGTTTATATGTATTATATCTCTGCTGTCGGGCAGAAACCAGATATGTCCAAAATATTTACCTTTCAGGAAATGGAAAAAAAATGTTTTTAGAACAACATAACACAATACTGCCTCATCAAAGTTGGCTTTATACTTGAATGTGTCCTTATGTTATATTATCATCACTTTACCCAAATACAGCTCAAGTGGAGTTAGGACGTTTTTGACCATTAATTTGGAGATTTCTTTCCGTCTGACTTCGTCGTTTCTCCAAAAGTTCCTTTACTGGTGTCCTTTGATTATCGCACAATCAGTCTGTCTAATGAACATTAGCTTCATATTATACACCCTCCTCAGCTCCTATTGGTTTAAGGGCCCATTCAGTCTTCAGGCAGGTTGCATGATAAATCTTGAGAAAATACCTTGACTTTGATATTACATCATGTTTCTAACAACTTTTTTTTATATTTGGCTTGAACGGGAACAAAGGGGAAAAGGGTGGTGTTTATACAGTACCCGTATTAAGTGCAAGAGGGTTTCCATTCATATTTAATGTTTATCCGTTGTCCAATATATGATGTCTGCATGTGGTTGAGGACTTCCTGTCTGTTCATTCAGGAGGAGGAAGTGTCTCCTCAGCTGTTTACCTTCCACGAGGCGGTGTCTCAGATGGTGGAGATGGAGGAACAGGTTCTAGAAGACCACCGAGCTGTCTTCCAGGTCTCATAACACACACACACACACACACACACACCTCTCTCTATCCTCCCTTAACCCATTCAATCTGTGAACGCAGTAGGCTACTGTGTCATTTTAGATTTTTTGCTATAACCATTATTCAAAAATAGCAGATATACAAGCTCATAGCGCGGCACCGAGTGCCGCGCTACGAGCTTGTAGATCTGCTATTTTTTTGTGCAAATCTTTGAATATATATGTTTTTTTTTAAAGCGACTTTTTTAACTCAAATCTTTTGCTTCTGGGAATTCTACAAATGTCTTCTAAATCCACAAGACAATGGGTTTTAAAACTTTTAACACATAAATACGTGCAAACCCTGTACTGACAACAAGCCACTGGAGCTTTTCCAGAGAATTTGAGACTCGAATAAAACTAATTCAGCAAAAAGTATTTTGATTCTTTTTGTTGAATTGCCTATTTGGTTGATTTATTTTTCCTATGCAACCTATTGTTTCCTAATGTGCAACCACCACATGTCCTCTTAATCATTTTTTATCAAGTATTTTCATGTTTGTTTGATGTTTGTGCTGTCAGGAGTCAATCCGCTGGCTGGAGGATGAGAAGGTGTTGTTGGAGATGACAGAGGAGGTGGATTATGATGTTGACACGTATGCCACCCAGCTGGAACACATCCTGGACCAGAAGATAGATATCCTCACTGAACTTAGGGGTAGGATAAAAATACCTTCTAAATCATGACATAAGTTTTCTGAAAAACGTCTTATTTTTATTCAAAAAAAGAATAAAATGTCAGTGTTCCCGGCTTGAAAGGTATAACAACATATACAAATTTGTCGTACGTGAGCGTGGACATTGACATTGGGCCACTCGCTCAAAGGGACATTATTTGCCTCCATATTAGAAACATGCAATGCTGTTACATAAAGAGTCAAGGCATTACAAACACTGTCTCCAAACACAATTTCTAGCTGCTTTATGGCCTCTTTTACAATTTTTCTTTCTTCTTTTTTTTAAATAAAAAATAACCGATATACAATCTATTGTAGATCAGCACAATGTGACATGTTGTGAGCTTGAAGCATGTTTTTGCTATTCATCGTATGACGAAGTACAGTATGTATGGCTTAAGTTGATAAACCTAATCAAATCATGGCACTGGGATAAGACTGTTTTTGTGTGCATCTCTCTCTCTCTCGACAGATAAAGTGAAGTCATTCCGTTCTGCACTCACGGAAGAGGAACATGCCAGTAAGCAGATCAACCCCAAGAGGCCCCGGGCCCTGTAACAAGCTGCAGGGCCCTGTAACACGCTGTGGGGCCAGAAGGTTCCTAATGGCACCTAACAGAAAACAGAACCACTTAGCCTGTCTCTACCAGCTGTGAAATCAAACACTCTAAAAGGACTTCAGGCTCAATGAGTTGCATTTATTAAACCCCTACACACTGTTAAAGGAGACATCCGGACATTTTAAGTGTTATCTTTGATGTGTCGCTAATCACTCACCACTTGTTTCTCTCCCAGAACCTGGCAACTCTGTGTTGCCAGGGAGAGAAACAAGCAACCAGCGTTAGCTCGTTCTGCATTAGCGTTAGCTCGTCGGGGACTTTCAGTGCCTGTTAGGGTATCATGAGACTCCACAATGAGTACTAGGAGAAAAAAAATATCACACCCAGTGTGAAGTGGGCGGTGTCTTGCTGAATACTGAATGGAGTCAACCAATCATGTACAAAAAATATTGACATTATTGAAATGTTTAATACCCTTTCCACCCACAATGTGTGATTCACTTAAAAAAAAACATAAATGTGTTTTTTTTAAAGTGCATAGTCCTATTTATAGGGCTATGCACATGTGTCATGTTTCACTAGCCAATCACAGTCCTGAATAGACTGTGATTGGCCAATCACGGTGCAGGGTTAGGGGGGTACACTGGTGGCCAATCACAGCGCAGGATTGGGGGGTGCAAATATCCAAACCTCACATATAGGGGCGGTTTCACCGCCCCAAAACAGACTTTGCATCGGTTATAATAGACGAATTTCACTCTTACACGGGCTCCCATTATGCCACGGAGGGGGTCGCGAGACTGCATGACACGGGACTCTCTGGAATAACTCAACGTCCATTTCAATGATGGTGAGTGATTAGCGACACATCAAAGATAACACTTAAAATGTCCGGATCTCTCCTTTAACCACTTGGACCCTGGCGTACCTATTTTAGGCATTAATTTAATTTTTTTTATTTAAAAAAAAGCAGATCTACAATATCACAACGTAATGAATTTTGAGCGTGTCGATAGTCTATTTTATAAATAATTTCAATTTCTTTTTTTATAAATAGGGTTTAAATGGTTAACAGATAATGTAGGGAGAAAAACAGCTGTTCATGCTCTTGCTGGTGTTAGAAAAAAAATCATGGGGAGGGAAGACATCTGTAAGTTCCCACCTTTTTTTTAGAGTTGATTTGAATTTTTAATGAACGTTTAGGATCCCTTTTTTTCCCCACCTTGGTTTTTATTTATTTTCTTTTGTACTTGTTTGTCTTTTTTATTGGGATGGACTGCCTGTTGACTGTTTCAGAGGAGGTCCTGACTGAAGAGACTTTCTAAGGTTTACGGTTCAACTCCCACCATTTAAACGTCCTTCGCTAGCTCTGGCCGACACGTCTGCATGTGAACTCTGCAAATACCCCAAACCTTCTATGACTTGACCTTTATTTCAACTCAATCAACACAGTTGTCCGGCATTGCTGGCATTGCTTCTGAAAGTGTCAGAAACTGTGAGACAACGTATGGATGGACACTGTTCTTTGCAGTAAAGGTTAAGTATTGGAACCTTACGCCATCCTTTCCATCCATTGTTTTGTGTTTGGCGCTGTCGGATCGGCGCTGTCTTTAGGTCCAGTGTCTTGTTTCTGTGTTCCGTTTCAAACAGTTTGGAAGAAACATCATGTCTCAGATGTGTCCACCTTCCTGTGTATAGATCACTTGTTTACCTGTAGTTAACTTCAGTCTGGTGCCATGTCATGTGTGGCAACCGCCTGTTTAAAACTGTAAACAATAGAAAAGAATGTTCTCCCCCCATCTAACATTTTCTTATAAAAATAAAATAAAATTAGAACGAAAATAAACAAGCAGGTGTTAACAACTTTATAGTGAGTGCTGACATGTGCGAGGCATTCCTTTACACCATTCGGGCTGAAAGGCAGCATTATTTTCCCCATTCACTGCACCTTTATTAATCCTCACTCCAACATGCTCTTAGCCCCCCCCCCCCCCCCCTCCCCCCTCTCTCCGGAAAGGACATCAAGGTCTGTTCATACAGGAGGCATCGATTTTTATTTGGGGGGGGGGTGCGATAACATACAAAGTCAATGCAAGGATGCAAATCAATACAAGTTTGCATTGGGCGGCGACCCAACTTAAGCAAAGTGTGCTTCGCCATTATCGTCTCGACAGCCAATCGGCGTGCCTTTCTAGATAGAATTAATAGTTCATTAATTTTGACACAACAATCATGAAACTGTCTGCAACTCACTGGAGACATTTAGACATGCACTCCACAGCTGGGATGGTTTAGCTGTAGTTTATATCCTGTCACCGACCCTAGCCAACAGCTATTTTAGTCAACCATGTAGTTGCTCAATCTAGATTAATTTCACAACTACAACTGATAGTACAAATGTCAAAAACAATTTTATTTATCTCAAAAATACAAAATAAAATAGATAATTGGGTGCCCTGATCACTGCTTAGGGCACCCACTTCAGGTCAAAGGACATTTCTGCAGTCTGGGCTTCAACAACTGAGCTGTCTGTAGTGTCATTTGTGGATTCCTTGGCCTGGACCACTGTGGGTGTAGATGGCACTGGAGAAGATGGCAGAACAGGGCAGGGATACACAGTGAAGCTCAGGTCTGGTTCGGGAGCCTGGCTGGAGGGAGAAGTGGGTATGCACTGGTGAGGGTGGGTATGAGCCAGGGTGAGGGTTAGGAGTGTGTCTACGGTGATCAGGGGAGGAGTGGTTGAGAGAACAGAGGTGGGACATGGCAATGGATTGGCGCGTCACTCTACCGCAGGGAAAAGAAGCCTGAGGGATGGCAGCACTCGGGCGGCTCAACGATCCTGTCCGTTAAGCTGGGCTTTCCGCCTTTTAAGAAACCGCCATTGAAGACCATGGTGTCTGTGGCTTCAGACACTTGGATGCTGGGGTTGTCCTCCGTGCCACCAGCAGCCTGGGCAGCTTTCTCTCGATAGTTTCAAACTTTTAATATTTGGTACTGTTTCCATAGTAGGTGTACAGTGATTGACAGCACTTGCGTCATTTGCGAAAAGGCGACAATGCAAACCAAAACACACAAAGCAACTAAGAAATATCTTCACTCCTGTGTGAACACACTTTCACTGCACTTCCCAAGTTCCCATTATCCCCCTCCTGCCAGCAAACACGCCCAAAGATATATACACGTAGATACCACATTGGTTGCTGCTGCTCATTTGAGCGATATGTCAACAGGGCTGGCATATTGGTTAGAGCAAGCCCTGCCTCCTAATACATGTATGCCTCATGTATGTCAATGGAAGCAGGAGTTCTCTCCACACTTAAAACCTCACTGAATTCTTACTCGATTTTCAAGTGGTTTGGTTTGTCACAAATGTTAGACATGTAGTTATTATTAGCCCTGAAACATGACTGTCATACAAGCGTCATGTGAACCATGGCTAAGTTATTCTATGATATGGGATACTTTGTTAAATAAAAACATTTCCATACCAACATTTTACATCTAGATAATCCATCTATAAATTTGCGTTCGTGTGTATTTCAAGAACCGTCTGACCGATGATATGGCGTTCTGCCTAGAGTGACCAGATGTCCCGGTATGTCCGGGATTGTCCCGCTTTCAAGCTGTGTCCAGAGTCCCGACAAATATCTATCTCTAAAACACTAATATGTCCTCGTTTTCAACCTTCACTACGAAATAGTCCCGTTTTTTGCCACAACTTAAATTGTTTTCAGTGGTTGCAAAGACTGTTTTCATGTTCTTTTCATGTAAACATGCTCACCTAACCAATCAGAAAACATTAGCAAATGCATTGCTTGTCTGAATTCAATGCTGAGGCTGATTTTTGTCATCAGTCGTTGCCTGTATGCAACACCTATGGTGAACGTGCACATTGACTTAAGGGTCCCGGTTTGAGGGACTGAATATTTGGTCACCCTAGTTCTACCCCAGTGGCCAATGTGGCGTCTACGTACTTACGGTATGGTATGTCTATGGGCTGTGCCGTAATCCCATTCCCACCCTCTCACCCCATCAACACATTCTTCCAGTCATCCTCCCAGGTGGGCAAGTGTGTTTTGCCAGCTTCCCCCTCCCTTGCACATCCTAAGGTCGAACACACCAAATCCTACAAATGGTCCTCGCATGGCTGCCAGGAATCATGTACTAACCACACTATCCGGTGTCTCCATCCAGTGGGCAGCCATGGTGCTGCACGTGCCCACAACTGTAGGATATGCCCAGACAATGAAAATAAATGTTGTGACATGTTCAGAGAAAAGGTGCATAAATATCACTCAAGTTGTTGCTCAGCACTATTGCTGCCTGAGGAAGTTAAAGGGAAGCTTTGGCACTTTTTCAACCTAAATCCCATTGTTCTGTGGTGATGAGAACTATAGTGTGGCAAAAAAATACTGTCTAATGTGTGTGTATATATATATATCTCCATGAAACGTTGACGTCAAACACGTCAGCATTTCACACATTATTGATCTCCTCACATCACAACAATGGGAGTTAGGTTGAAAATCTGCTAAGTTTCCCTTTAACACTCGAAATGTGTTAAGTTGTCTTCTCTGTATGTATATAGCCGGTCTTGTATCTGAAAGCCTGGTCTCACGTAGTCGACAACAGCTCTCTGTATACTGATATGTCTGGGGAAATCTAAATTGTAACGAACTGCTTTGAAACCAATCCTGATACCATTCTTTGGTTCTGTGAAGCTGTTATTTTTGTACATTTCCTAATGGTTTCCACCCAGCTTTAGCATAGTCATTGAATTTAGAAGTCACCAGATGTATCAGTAGGCAGAGATCTGATCGTCTGGCTCTGTGAGACTACTGAAAGTCTAATCAAAACGCTGTAAAGGGGATGTATTTAAGCCTGTTAATAAATTAGTGTTTTTTGGCATTGTACAGTGGCTTCCTTTTTCACAATTTTCGCCCAGCTGTTAAGCATGTATTGAGTTTGTAAAAAAAGAACACTTCGGGCTAGCAGAACACCTTCCAATTGCCCACTCGGGCCATGAAATAAAACAGCCCCATGCACTAGAGAGAAGAATGAAAAGTTCTACTATTGTTCATTGCTGGAGTTGCAGCTGACTTTAAAGTTTCTAGGTGAAAGTGTTTTTTGAGGTTCCAAAATCTTCCATTGGCCCCCATTATACATTTCTTAACTTTTAAAGGAGTGTATCTCTAAGACCATGAAACATTTCAAAGATTAATTTTCAGGCAAACATGTCCACAGTAAGATGAACATTTAAAGTTTGAATGGGGTTTGTAGGTGTAAGTATGTACAGACTAATAGCCTGCCAAAGAACCAGTTATTATTTTCATTGTGGATTTTATTTATTTCATTGTGGTATTTATTTATACATTTTTGACCTATGGACTTCCATAAAGGAGTTTAAATACCTAGGGTCAACTATCCAAAGCAATTGGGAGTGTGGAAGAGAGTGCAGGCAGGGTGGAACGGATAGAGGAAAGTGTCAGGAGTGATTTGTGACGGAAGGGTAACACTAGCAAGAGTGAGAGGCAAGATGTATGAGAGAGTAGTGAGACAAGCCATGCTGTACGGCTTGGAAAAAGGCACTGACAAACACAGGAGGCAGAGCTGGAGGTGGTAGAATTGAGGAGGCTACAATTCTCATTAGGAGTGACAAGGATCGGAAATTATTTCATCAGTGCAGGTTAGAAGGTTTGGGGATAAGACAAGAGGCGAGGTTGAGATGGTTGGACATGTGCAGAGGAGAGATATGGGGTACATTGGGAGAAGGATGCTGAAGATGGAGCTGCCAGGCAAGCGAAGAGGAAGGCCAAAGAGGTTTATGGATACCCATTTAGGAAAATGGCTGCCATGCTCACCAGGGTGCAAATTTGATGGCCTAATATCCAGTTTTGTTCCTAATATATCTATATCAAAACATTTAACGACAGGTTAGCTATGCCGCCCCACAACAAGTCTACCTGGCTACACTGACCCCATGCCAATGATCAAAGACATTGCACATCAATTTACAACAATCTCAATATGAGCTCCCTTTATTTATTTTTTACATTTCAGCATTGATGGGGTCAATACAGTATGTGAGACAGGTCCTGGTCCACTCAGGCAGGAGTCCACAGAATTTCCAACAGTTTAGAAGAAGTCCAGTAGAAAGATCAATGAGGTCCCCAACCAAAAAGCACTGTCAATCATCATCTGTTTTTTCTATTCGGAAGGATGAGATTCAGGCCAGCTGACCATATGAGGATGAGCTATAAAATTATAATTTAAAGCAGCACTATGTAACCTTAACAAGTATATAGCATATGTCCCACAAAATTATAAAGTTACATGTTAATGCAATAACAATCATCCTTCCATAAATGGACGGGGGGGTTCCCTGCTAGGGGCTTAACTGTATTACTTTGTACTGTATAGGGGAGACAATGAGTTTCATCCTGGCATTTGCCAAGGCACCAAGGCAGAACTGCCAGTCAAAGCGAAGACTGGCCAATCACAGCGCGTCCTTGCCGGACATGCTTGCAGAGAAGTCAAAGACGTTGGCTGCCATGTTATTTGTGTCCAAAGTGGCCACTGATACCCCAAACTACATAGTGCTGCTTTAATATACTGTATACACAATCAACAGTATTATAAATTAACATCCTCCAGTCTGAAGCATCTATGAGAAGTGGATCTCAGCCGAGTTGAATTTAGGCATCTGAAGTGGAGCCCGACAGAAATGGATGTAGTCGACCCAGCAGAGTTGAATTTAGCAGTCTATGTGAAGTGGATCCCAGCAGCGTTGAATGCATGGAGCAGTCTGGAGATGAAGAAACATTGACATGAGTGCATGAAATAAAAAAAATATGTGATCATGTTGTACCTAACGTTATTTACAGACTTCTGAATAAGTAGAAATAAATCAGGCTAAATGAGAAGTTTGCTGTTAAACTTCATATAACAGCTGAGGTAATGAATAGGTTAATGCAGCCAAAGGAGGGGTTGAAATTAATCCAGAAATCACTGATACTGCCTCAAATTAAAATAAATCAACAGAGTTATTTGTCTGCCAGACACGATTAATGTGAAGAAGGGGAGGTCAATCACACTTACACCATGAAGTCATCAATGTCCATTGAACGAGCTCTCTTCTCACTGAAGTCTACCTCCTGCAGAACGCTCTCAATCTTCCGAGTAATGCTGAAATCTGCTGGGATTTCCTGGTAATTATAAAAAACAATTATAGCGTTTTAGAAGAATTGTTACAAATGACCAGAAGAAGAAATAAAATAGAGCAGAATGAATGTAAAAAATTGCAATAAGACTGAACAGAAAGAGTCGATTTGATCTTGAGCAAACCAGCTAGTGAATAAATGGAACTTAAAAAGTGTTTGGTGTTGATGTAAGAGAAGCTCAGGTGTCGCTTGTTTACTTACCACGGTGTGCAATGAACAGTAGATTCTATAGTTCTTCTCCAACAGCTGTTCGACTGCGGTAGATCTGCAAAGTCAAACACAATCCTAAGTTAACTCCCTCCGTGTGGCTGGTATTTGGGATGTGTGACAACTTCAGACAAATTCTTACTTGAAAGATGCGTTGAGCGTTTTGTTCTTTCTCACAAAGGCGATTCTCACCAGGCCGTCCCACTCCTGTTGGTGGGGAAGAAAAAAAACGATTTAAAAAAAGTGATTTCTGTCTGTATCCACCTGTTTCCGCGGGAATTTACTGGAGCAAAAATCCTGTGTGGGAAACATCCTGCGGGGGGACGGGAAGTAGGAAATAGCGGCTCAGTGTGTTTACATTTGCCAGCAGAACGTAGCTGTACGAACGGGCCTTTTGCATGTAGTTGAAGCGCAAGGGGGCAGGGGGCGGGGGGGGAGAGAGTCAGCGCACTGAAGTCAAGGCACAGACTACTGTGTTGTTGACGGACAACGGATGCACGCTTATGAGAAACAACACAAATAAAACCTGGCAAAACAGTTGCGTGCATTAGCGCAAGATGAGGATAAATGATTCATTCAGTCTAAATGTCCAGCAACTACTACCAATACTTTTGTATTTGAAACCTTACATTTCTCTAAATATTATAAACTCTTAGGACAGCCTAATACAAATATAATTTATGAAAAGGCTACTATAGGCTACAGTGAAGTCGGACTGAATGACTGAAACGTTTTTTCTTTTTTAACTCTCTTGGTGATTATCTGGCACAGTAGTTGTGGATTAGCAAACTGGACATTAATGTTTCCTTTTCGCGTGCGAATTACTGGACATTTAGACTGAATGTTTCCTTTACCCTCATCTTGCACTAATGCACGCAACTGTTTTGCCATGTTTTATTTGTGTTGTTTCTCATAATAAGCGTGCATCCGTTGTCTGTCAACAACACAGTAGTCTGTAGTGTGCCTTGACTTCAGTGCGCTGACTCTCTCCCCATGCACCGACCCCCCGCCCCCTTGCGCTTCAACTACATGCAAAAGGCCCGTTAGCCAGCTGCGAACGAGCTACGTTCTGCTGGCAAATGTAAACACACTGAGCCGCTATTTCCTACTTCCGGTCCCCCCACAGGATGTTTCCCACACAGGATTTTTGCTCCAGTAAATTCCCGCGGAAACAGGTGGATAGAGCTGGTCTGTGATTCAGCTGTATGAAACCACATCAGCTTTCCTTTTTGTCTTCCCTTCAATGAGCCCTCAATTTCTGATGTACAATAAGTGAGCCTGTATGGTCCTCAGCAAGTTAACCACTTAAGCACTCTTCGTATGACAAATAGTGTATACAGCCTATCTACCATCTCACAATGTATCGGTTACATTTTCTTTTTCCCGCCTATAATGACAATAAGAAGCCAGGGGTTAAAATAGTGAATGCAGCCACTGTCATTTCTACTGCAATACTGCATATCGACAAAAACAAATGATCATGACTTTTGCAAAATATCCAGAATGCAATCCATGCTACGACACGCAAGCATTTTTCCATTTTCAGAAGATGGAGTAATGCAAACGTTTGAATTAAAGATGTCTTCCAATATATGATTTGATGCAGTCCTGACTGCGATTGTACGAAGCACCACAACAGATGCTCTCTGAAACATCTTCCCTTCTAGAAAGAAGAATACTGAAGCTTATTGTAATATGGATTGCATTGATCACAATCAACCTTTTTTTCTATACAATTGTGACACCCTAATAGTTACTAAGCCTGGAAATAAAGGCTCACCTGAAAGTTGATTGGAGGAGGAGGATTCTTTGGTTCTATTCTGACGACACTCGACTCCACTTTAGGAGGAGGACGGAAGTTATTCCTCCCCACCTGTACAGAAGAAGAAAAAAAACAGCCATTTTAAGACGCAAACCTCAAACTCAACTCGCAGTCCAGTCAGGCCAAAAATCTGTGGTTAAAACACATCCTACAGTGGCTAAAATAACCAGTATCTAACAGTTATACTGACCTTCATGAGGTGGTCAACACGGGCCAGAAGCTGTGTGTTAATAGATAAACGACAGTATAGTTTGTCTCCCGGCTTGGCAACAAGTCGCATAGCAAACTCCCTCTGAAACATCAACACTGCACACCTGAAAAACAATAAATAGAACATGAGGAACTGAATACTATCTACTACTATACTGTATCTCGGTGTGACTACAGTCTCTGTTGTCTGTTCTGCAGTCCTGTTGTACTAAATATGAGGCCTGCATGTCCATGTACCATGTCAATGGTTGTTAGTGTAAATCTTTCAAATTTCATTTTGTCTCTACACCAAACTTAAATTATGCCTGTGTCAGTGTTTCTGAGATCAGTACTTCATTCAATAGTCTTATCCAGCCTCTGTATATTTCTTACCGGAAAAACGGTCTGTGTAGAAGCAGCTTGAAGACAAACGGTGATGAAATCTGCACAAGAGATGTTTTTATATTAAACCATATACCAGGACCTCATCTACAATGGAACAGGAGCAGTTTTCACTTGGTAACTGTACCTGGTAAGGCAAATTGGCCACACAGATGTCAAAGAATGGCAGATCTGTTTTCAATACGTCTCCTACTAATATCTGCAGTTTAGCCTGCAAGGGTCTGTTGGAAGACAAACAATACATGGTCAGTAAGTACACTGACAGAGTAGTCATATAAGACTTTTGAAATTACAGTCACTGAACAAGGCATTTTACAGAAAAGCTAAATAAAACATCAAATCAGCCAGCAAAAAGCAAGGACAAATAAAAGCATTGCATTGGGGGATATAATGCCATAATCAGAATGTTTATTGGCCAAGTATGTTCACATACGAATTTGACTTGGTGCATTACTCGAACATAGAAGGAAAAGAAGAGTATAAAATGGTATGGCATAATAAAAAAGTAAAACAATTTTAGACTCAGGTAAGAGTGGGCAATCTGACAAGCGGGCGCACTCCCATGTTGTTCGTGCTCGTCTCGGGCACACGTCCACTGTCAGAGTTGAACCATGTTGAACTTTGTTCTACACGACACGTAGAAAGTAACACATCTATTCACATGAGGGGCACAGTGCGACCCCGCAGATTCAAGCAGGTACGCAGACGTAGTGCCGTTCCCCATGTTAAAAAGCCCATAACGGTCCAATGTTCTATAATCCAGTGACATATTATTCTATTTTCAATGTTTGTATGTATTTTGCACTGTATTTGCATTTTCTTTATTGTATGCAGTCAATTGTGAGTCTCATGGACTTTAGCTGCATTTACAAAAAAAAAGTCTATTATGCATACATATATTGTGATACTGTAACATAAATCCTATGATCATATGACAAAATAAAAATACCCACGTGCACTGTACTCTCTTCTGAAGCTCAGCTACCAGTCTGGTGTCCAACTCACAAGCCACCACCTAAATAAAACAAAATTAAATTAGCTCAAATAAATATTTGCAGTGGGACAGCTAAAGAACTTTTGAAGATATGTTATTTTTTTTTTTTTTTAAAGATTATTTTTCAGTTGTTCTCACCTTCTTCACTTTCTCCAACAGCTTAACTGTCATGTTTCCAGTACCAGGTCCAACCTCCAGACACACATCTGTTGGCCTGAGAGCAGCCTGCAAAGAACACCACAAATCATTATACTCAAATAATCCTGACTCGGATGTCTAAATCACTGTTTCCCAAACAGTGGGTCGGGACCCATTTGTGAGTCGCAGATCCATTTTCATGGGTCGCGAGTGAATATCCTTCACTCACGTTAAGTTGAAAACAAATTCAAACATTTTCCCCCAAAAAATGTAATAAAATAAAAATAATCAAAGAAATTCCCTAAATTAGAAAACAAAAGGTTTAAGAAGTAGTGAAAACAGCAGATCTGAAAGCTCGGAACGCGGCACGAAGCGACGCATTGTAGATCTTGTAGGTCTGCTATTTTCACTAGTTTGGGTCCCGGGCAAATGTCCAATTTCTCTTTTGGGTCTTGAGCTAAAATGTTTGGGAATGCAAGAAGATGGGTTTGCATGATGCCTCACAAACACATCAATAATGGAAAACACCAACCTTTTCTATGATACTGTTGACAACCAGTGGATTCTTGAGGATGTGCTGGCCAATGCCAGTGTTAAACATGATCCCTGCAACACAAACATGTACTGAGACTCTACTAAGACAAAGGTGTAGTAACTTCATAAATAATAACAATAAACATTTAAGCAAAGTCTTCAATAATCCCTTAAGAGAACATTAACCACATAAGAACCATTATATACAATGTTGTCCCGTGGAAATGGCAGATCTATGAACTTGTAGATCTGCTAGATCTTAGCTATTTTTGCCATTTTTGGACATGCCCAAATGCTCGATAACCCCCATCGCCTTGGGCAGGGGTCTTCAACAGGGGGTCCGGGACACCTAAGGGTCCTCAGAGTTACTACAGGGGGGGTCACCAAATCTTTTGAGTGATACGCTATTTTTCTTTACCAACTACTTGAACCCTAGCATCCCTATTCTGGGTAGAACTTAAGCCAAAACAGCAGATCTACTAGCTCACAACGCCTTGTGCTGAGTTTGTAGATCGGCTATTTTCGGCAAAGAGGTTTGGTGTAGAGGGGAAAAAGAACAGACCAAGTACAAAGTGAAAGGTCAAGTTTACTAAGTATTGACGGTTTGGGTGGTTAAATGTCTGAAAATACACATTAACATGAATCCAACACTGATGACAGTACTGTCAAACAACAGTCTATGAAGCCATCTATGAAATCTATGAAAAAGTTGAATCTATTCGGTAGCCTTGGATCAAGAAAACTCTCATAGATGTATTTTATAGAGTCTGAATTTTACTTTCGTATCTATTCTATGATATGTCAAAATCAATCAAATACATATGATATTCTTGATCCAAGGCTACAATGTAGTGGGGGTCCCTGCTTCATCTCTCCCTCAGCTAAGGGGTCCATGACCTGAAAAACGTTGAAGACCCCTGTGTTGTTTACGATCGTAAACAAACGACCCCCATATCGACCCAATGTGAGGTGAGTTTAGTTCAGGATTTAGTAGTCATCAGTTATTTGTAGTGACTGAGCATAACGTCAGCTGATGGATATAATACATATATAATTAGACTTCCTCTCCACGTTCTTCCCTTACGACTTTTATCTTTTGTTTTTAATTCAGCTGCTATGAGAGACTTGAAGGTTGCTGACCTAGAAATACATTATTATGGACCAGCTTGTGTGTTAAAGCAGCTGTTGATAGTTAGCTCAGGTTAGCAGAGCTATAGTAAACATAGTATAAAACGTTACCTTGCTTCTTCACCTCCTTGTGTTGTCTACTTCTCTTCTCTGCTTTGACCTTCGGCATCTTTTAAACCCGGTATCACTGCAGGTTAATGTTGAAAATGACGAATTATTGAATAAAGGCAGTTATTGTTATTTCTGTACAAGAGACACACGTGCAAATTTCACTCTTCTTCTTTTGTGGTGACGTAAACAGGATGTGCGGGTCTTCTTCTTCTTGTTCTATGGAGTTTAAAGGCAACTTGCACATTAGTGTCACACTACTGCCACCCTCTGGAGATATTTAACTTTTATGGTCCAGTCAGTCAGATATTTCACAGTATGTTCTCTTCAGAAAGGTGGTCAAATCAAAGGGTCAAATACTTCCTGCCTTGTCCATTTTCTTCTACTACACAATCGATTCTCAACCCGTCAACATTTATTGTGTTAATTTTCTTTTAATAATTAACTTTAGTTTTACAATGGAAGTGAATAGTGGTCAGATATTTATGAGAAGTCATACATCATAAATACAACATAGATGACTGTTGTCTCTGACTGGCCACATGACGTTTGAGATAGGCTACACTTGTCTTTTGTGGTTTTTTGTTGTTGCGTTTCATTTATTTTATTTACATAAATTTAAGACTTGCGTTACATGGTTTGCCACTAGAGAAAGCATTAGCTGTTGTCCACAGGAGATGACCTTTCTGCTCTGAGCTTTGTCATATTAATGCAGATGTGGAATAAATCTTGTTAACACGTGCCTGAACAGCTAGAAGAGATTAATTTAGAGGAGACAACTTTCACAGAACAAATGAGTGGACTATTGCAGCGATACTGCAAGAACAAAGACACTTACTGTGAATGTTTTTTGTTTGTTTGTTCATGACATATTCTTGTTTAGCTGCAGCATGTCATGGAAAATGTACACTTGTTTCTTGAGTTGATTTTTAATCTTTGTTTCGTTGAATTGTGTAATTAATGAGGTTCAGAGAAAAGGTACATAAATAAGCACTGCTGCTACCTGAGGAAGTTAACACTCAAAATGTGTTGGTGTATATAGCCGTTCTTGTACCTGAAATCCTAATCAAAATGCGGTAAATGGGGTGTATTTAAGCATGATAATAAATTAGTGTTATTTGGCATTGTACAGCGGTTTCCTTTCTATTATTTTCACAATCTTCACATTTTACCCAGCTGTTAACCATATATTGAGTTTGTTAGAAAAGAAAAAAAAACTTTGGCATTACATTTTCCACTCAGTACTAATTAAAGCGTGATGTCATGAAAACGTGAACTCCAGATTACATGAATACATCGACTTTCAAGCTTTTCAGTTTAAACATCCATTTGATTCACATTCACATAAATATCCCTAGAAAGGCTTACAGTGGACTATACACAATATACAAATGCTTGATTTTTCATTTGACAATGCTTCACATGACAAAGAGGGTAATAAATCTTCTTGCAATAAACTAACAGCAATTATTGTGTTTCAGTGACAAATTTTCAAGTATAACAAAAGGCATTGAATATTGCAGCTAAAACAATCTATACAAGATAATTTCACAGAAACTGATCCACAATAATGAAAGTTACGATGAAAGTTAAGACCTAGGACTGCCTTTTCCCCTCAAACATACAATTTGCTTGGGATTAATGTGTTGACATTGTGTAATTGATTAATTACCTCCCAAAGCTTCCAATTTACACGTGTAGTGGATACAAAGGTTACAATCAGTCATTTCCTGATTTGGTAAAAACAAGGCCTCTGTGGACCAAAACGGAATAAAAAGTAGCCAGTGGAATGCATGAGGTGGGAACCAGGCTTGCGTGAGGCGGGAACCACGTTTCCATTACCACTTTGAGGAGATGCTTCATACCAGTGATGGTGAGTATATACTGTATGTACACGGTTACATGCCTCCACAAGTCTTGGAGCACCATCTCCCATAAGCTTAAATCTGGTGTTTTGCAGCGTTTCATGGGATTCTACTGGTCCTCCCCATAAAGATGTGCCATTGAATTGATCAATGTTAAAGTCCAATAAAGCAACCATTTGTCTCGTTGTGAATTGAATAGTTTACAATGTTCACCTGAAACCTTTTAGTTTAGCCTATTGCAAGTGGCTAATCCATAAGAGAAACTCCACAAGGTTTCACATGGCCAAACTCAAACTCGAGCCCCCCGTCATGCAGGCTGCGCTCATTGGCATTGTCAAAGCTGTTTTTTCCATGGATCTGTTTGAGATGCTTGCGGAGGACAGGCTTATGAGCAAACACCATGTCACAGTAGTTACAGCGGTGGGGCTTATCGCCACTGTGCAGGTTCAGATGGTCCAGCAAGGAGCACTTCTGGGTGAATGTCTTTCCACAGATCTTACACTGGAAAGGTTTGATTCCCGCGTGGACACGCATGTGACGGTGCAAGTTGCCCTTCTGCGTGAAGGTCTTGCCGCACAAGAGGCACATGAACAGCTTGTGCATCTTCAGGTGGTTGGCATAGTTCTCTAGCTGTCTGAAAACGCGAGCGCACTTGGGACACTGGTGGTACCACTGCAGGGGTTTGTCATAGCCCCTCTGGTGACTGCCACCCTGTGTGACGTGTTTTCCTGCGGGAGGGGACGCGGGAGGAGGGCTGAGCGGGAACCCCGACATGGGTGGCATTGTCATGTCACCGGCACGAGTGTCCACGGTGGAATTGATCAGTGAGTGCTGGGGTTCGGGCGAATGTAGAGCAGCCGGGGAGCTGCTGGGGAAATGACCAGAAATCGAGTTTTCCGATAAATCGTTCACAGATTCTACCTTTACTATGGTGATGCCACTGTCCACTGCATCCCGGCGGATGCGTCTGCTCTGAGTTGGGGGAGGTGTTTTGGGCTGTATAATCACATCATCATCGTCATTGTCGTCATCATCATCATTGTCACAGTCATCCTCCACCTGCTCCACCAGCCGTTCCTTCTCATCCTGATGTACAGTCTGTGTCTGAGAAGGACACTCCTGCTCTTGCTGGCAGGGCTGAGAGGAAAAACCCTCCTCCTTCCTCCTCCTCTCGCTCTCTTCCCCCATCCTCCCCCTGTCAGCCTCCTCCCCCACCTCCAGCGGGCGTGGCGGGGGTTGTGGCTTGATGAACTTGCTAAGGGCCTGGGTACACTGCTCCACAATGTGGCCCATCTGGAGGAAGCTGGCCACCGTCAGGTAATGAACCAGCTCCAGCTCGGGGAACTCCAGCTGGCCCGTGTAGCAGGACAGCAGCAGCTGTCTTCCCACCTCCGCCTCCTGGATCATGGAGATCTGCACCTCCCCAGAGTCCTGCTGCAGCATGAACTGGTCCCTCAGGAAGGACGAGCCCGCCGCGAAGACCACCTTGTGACCGGGAACCTCCAGCTCGTTGACGTGCACCGTGACGTCACAGAAGCGCCGCTGGAGACGAAGGAGGTTCATTTTCTGCAGCATCGAGTCGCCAAATGTGGGGAAGCGGAACTGGAGAATCACCTGGTTCTGGTCCATGATGATGGGGCGTTCGGCGGCACACACCTGTTCAGCACAAATACAGCAAGTGTATTATCTCATTGGACTGCTGGTAATAGGACTGACACCTCCAATATCGATGGTGGACTGCTTTGAACCCATTAAGACCTGAGGCCGATTCTACAAATGTCTTCTAAATCCCAACAGTTTTCTGAAAAACTCATGTTGCTATATCAGTGGTGCTTAAAAGTGGGTTTTGTCAAGGACCCCCAAAACTATTATGTATTTGGCTGCTGACCCCCATCTCAAAGTATTTTGTTCCAGGGACCCCCAGAAGCAAAGATTTGAGTTAAAATTTTTATTCCAAAAATATATTCAAAGATTTGCACAAATGTTCAATTTTTTTCAAAAATAGCGCGGACGCGCTATGAGCTTGTAGATCTGCTATTTTTGAATAGCCAAAGTCTAAAAATCTAATATGACCCAGATGCTTTTCCTGGGTTAATAACCAGTATAAACAAAAAACATTATATAAGTGTTACTTTTATTTTCATAAATTAGATTATTTTCAGACTTTCCAATAGTTATACTGTGTGGTCTAGGCAAGAATACAATGGTGGTGTGTGCACCATGCAGTAGCATGACTGACATGACTGTGGCCCATAGACATTAAAACTGACGAGCATTTAGGCTTACAACTCTAATATAGACTGAAAACGTTGTTAATGCATTGCTTTAAAAGTCTAGCAATTATTTAATGGAGACTGGAGACCATTATTACAGGCACGATTTACATAAATAATTCCGTGCATAAGAAATAGATGGAGCTGCTGCTGCCATTCGTTCAGCTATGAAATTATAACCATGATGGATTTATTTATAAAAAAGCAGTTTTAGAACATGTTTTTAGATCAAAGTCTGTCACTTTCCTGGCCTTTGTAATGAAGAGCATAAAGTCATAATAATCCATAAGGATGCTATGAACCGCCTCGGATAGAAACAGTCTAACGTTATTATATGCGTTACTATAGATTATATTATATATCTACGACATTATTATTACAATTATGGTCATGTATTTTCACTTGAGGCTAGATGTGATAACAAGTTATATTTTACCCGGTTTTCCCCTATTTAAGGCAGAATATCTCGTCGATATGGAGTGGTTGTTGCTCCGGAAGAGTAAGTTATTCCCATTTAAAGGG
This sequence comes from Gymnoscopelus braueri, assembly GCF_963280865.1. Classification (NCBI taxonomy): domain Eukaryota; kingdom Metazoa; phylum Chordata; class Actinopteri; order Myctophiformes; family Myctophidae; genus Gymnoscopelus; species Gymnoscopelus braueri. The sequence goes on along the minus strand of NC_137608.1, from coordinate 16,168,614 downwards.
ACAGTCATCGGATTTTCTTCTTTCTTTTCCTTCTTCTTTTTTCGTTTTTTTGTTTTTCGTTTGTTTTTCATAATAAGCTAACAATAATCACTTACAACGTTTACAGGCTTGATAAGAAACAATTTATTATAAAACGCGCACGCACGCACGCACGCACACACACACACACACACACACACACACACACACACACACACACACACACACACACGCGCGCACACACACACACACACACACACACACACACACACACACACACACACGGAACAAACACAAAAATACACTAAACGCGAAGGAAAGCCTGGAGATCGATGGCTACACTAAACGTGACCAGAGGTCAGAATGTGTAACCAAAGTACAAACAAATTGCTATTTGTCAGATAAGATAATAAATTATATGAATTCATTCATTCAATGCGTTACAATTGTATATGCACAGATGTGCATGATAATAGAAACGTACAAAAGCTTATGAAGTCTTCAGCAAATTTTTATATGGGACATTGAATTTAGTCTGAGATTGACAGAAAAATAATCTGCATATACAAGTATATGGTGAGAACAGGTTGGCAAGCGCAAGACCTGCATCCCTTCAATTCATTTTCATTTGAAAATCCAAGTAATACAGATGCAAAAATAAGATCTGCATCTACATCTGGTATGGCAGCAAGTGCAGGAGGTTTTGGGTCACCATGAGCGAAATGGGAGCACTGTCCAGCTTGGTTGACTTAGCAGAATCAGTAGAATATTTTGTCCCCCCATAAGATCTCAAACAAAGACCTCACCAGGTCCACATGCATCATAGAACAAATGAAACAGAGGTGGTTGAGGTGGCTTGGACATGCTGAGAGAATGCCAACATCAACCAGGTGTTGAAAGTTGTCCTTCAATGTACCCCACAAGGCAAGATTGATTGAATACTTTATTAGACAGAAATGTAAACAGCATGAGGTACAGTCAGACATTTGAGCTAAAAGGATAACACAAAAAAGTCCTGGGGACTTGTTTCCATTGTGGTCCTATGTATTCAATTAATCAACACAGCATAAAAATAACACCAAAATACAATATCATCAACAAATATAAAACACTATATGTACCAAGTAGAAAAGGATTCCCATAGAATCACCTTTCTATGGGAAAAGTGAGTTTACCTCCTATTTTGGCCTCCTGAAAGATGGATTTTTCAGGCCTGTTTTGAAGGAATGGTGTCAGGGCATTCCACACTTTGGTGGCAGTGCAGTAGAAAGATAATTTACCCATGTTTGTTCTATAGTTGGGTGGTACCAGATCGTTGTTGTCGCTCCCTCTAGTATTGTGGCTGTGGGTGTCACTCACTTTAGTGAGGTAGTTAGTCAGGTATGAGGGTATTGAGGGCATTGAGGGCAGAGCCCCTTCGACTATCTTGAAAACCAATCCTATTTTTAATTGCTTAACCCTGTCTTCTACCCTGAGCCATCCCAGACTAGCAAAGTGTGTTGGAAATAGGTGGGTCATGGGCCCCAGGCCAAGAAGTAGTCAAATCAGTTTGTTTTGGGAGGTCTGAAGATTAGTCTTTAGTGACATTGGGATGTTGGAGAACCAAGAGGTGCAAGCATAGTCCAAGTGGCATTGAATGAGGGCTCCGGCAAGAGTCCCGAGATCACTTTTGTTGCCAAAGAAGTCCACATGGAGAAGAACAACTGAGAGTGAACAAAAAACAAACAAAAAAGATGGGAGTTTCATGAGAGTCCAAGGCCAAGGAGCGTGCTGGGTGGCAACCATATGCTCCTCTCGGAGTGTAGAGTTTTCAGTATGTATGAGGCAAGATAGGCGGTGTCATGCCTTCTTAAAAAACCTGGAAGACAAGGTACAAGATCATCAGGAGATTAACTAACATTATATAACATTATATGTTTAACTTCTGTGATCCCTGTGCGTACAGTGGTGGTATAAATACTATTTACAGATCAATAAATATCTGATCATATCTGGTAATACATAATGTAATAAAGCATATGCAAAACAAATAGGCAAAACCGTTTTAACAATAGAAATAACTTTTTTTACTACAGTTTACTAAGGTCGGTCGACAGACAGATAGTACGTACAGGACAGACAGACAGACAGACAGACAGACAGACAGACAGACAGACAGACAGACAGACAGACAGACAGACAGACAGACAGTACATACAGACAGTACATACAGTACAGACAGACAGACTTACCAGATGTACGTATATCCACCAAAAACCACCAAGGCAATCAGTCCTATTGATCCAGCAGCTGACAGAGATGACACCCTCATTACATAAGATGTACCTGGAACAAGAACCAAAATACATGAGGCTAATTTGTCATATCTACTCTCGCACGTTTTTTGTTTTAAACTGCCTACTCTACCCAGTAAAGGCTAAAACTGAGTCTTGCTTAGGCTAAAAATGAAACTTTTTAGTTGAGTTTTTAATAGCTTGAATTTTAATGTTGTTCTAAAAGTGTGAGTATTATTTAGTTTTTGTCAGTACTGTTGCACCTTTTAATTGTAAATATTTTACTTTAGTACTGCATCTGTACATACAAAAGCTTATGAAGTCTTCAACACATTTTTATATGGGACATTGAATTTAGTCTGAGATTGACAGAAAAAAATCAGCATATACAAGTATGTGTATGATATGTGGTATACAAATAAAGTTGCCTTGCCTCAATTTATACTTGTCTTGAGTGTAAATTGAGCATAAGTGTGTTTGTATGACTGTGACAAAGTGTCTGTTTATTTGCATGTCTGTGTGTTCATTTCCACTGATTATATTTCAGATCTATACGAAATACTTTCATGTTTTTCGTATAATATATTCATAGATTTTGAAAACAAAATTCATCATGTAATTCAAAGAAAAACTTCTTCACCTACTTAGTATATAATATTTTCTGAATATTTTCATAGGACAAAGGTTTACTTATATTTTGGAAGGAAACTTCCCAAATATGCTTACCTCTTATTTTAGCCCAAAGAACACAGGAACTTTTAAAAGCCTGGGAGAGAGAGAAGGTAAACATATAGGTAATTAATGCCACTGTTTGTTTTTATCTTCAGTTATTTTATAAGTTCTTTGACGACTGGGGATGTCATTTTCATTCTATAAAAGTATTTACAGTGAAATCAAGAATTGTATTTACTAAACAACTATTGGACCAACCCTTTTCCATTGACTGACAGCTCTTAGGATGATGTAATAGTCCCTGCCATGCTCCAGTGGAGCATTGTAGAAGCCATCATAGTAGAGACCATCTCCCACAGTGAAGTTCATTTCTTTTCCAACATGTCTGATGTGGAACTGGGCAGCGACATACTGCGCTTGGTACTTCCTTTTGTTGGAGAAATCCGGGCTCCCAGGGGCGTTACAGTCAAAAACCATAGTCCCCTCGACTGACAGCACAAACACCTGGTACAAACTGAGAAAAATTAATAATGTCTTAGATTCACAAAACCAAATCATGGATCCAAGCGGCCAAAATTAGGCAGGGATAAGGTAAGAAGCTCAGTCATCCAGGAGAGACTCGGAGTAGAGCCCGGCGCCACTGCTCTTCTTAAGTGAAAAGGAGACAGTTAAGGTGGTTCAGGCATCTAGTACGGATGCCTCCTGGGGGTCTCCCTAGGGAGATTTTCGGTACACATCCAGCTGGGAGGAGGCGACAGGCAGATTATATGTCCACGCTGGACTTGGAACACCTCCGGTTCCCCCAGTTAGAAATGGCTAATATGGCAAATGTAATATAGCTATTGGTAACACTTTAGATTACAGGCCACCATTTATGATGTCATTATTTAAATTACAGGGGTACTTATAAAATAATTATTGAGTACAATAATTGATTATAATAATAATTTCTTGTGGGAGGCTCCCACAGAGTTTAAAAGTGAGGAATGGTGGTTTTATCATTCTATTGCACTATTGTCACAGTAGCCTACTTCTTTTTGGAAGTAGGCTATATTATAAATAAATACATGGTGGAAATTGTGTAACTAACCTACAGGATAGGATCGTTTATTTGTTTAGAAGTCTATTCGCTTATGTCCTTTTGATTGGCTATAGTAGTATAATAATGGATACTTACTACAGTACATGCTCAAAATCTAATCTATTAACATCAAAAGAATTGCATAGTGTACGGTCGCCTCAAGAAAATCAAGTCAGGAATCTTGTGTAAGGGTTACCTGATTGGGTCCAGTGTGCTGGGGGATCTGTACAGCTTTAACATCGGCAATGGAGTTTCAAATTCTTCATATGATATAACTGGTGCTCTGGGTACTGGAATGAAAGGAAAATAATACTATAGCTGTGTTAACGCGTGGTTTATCTTAAACTAAAATCCTAGTATCTTACAAACATCTCTAAATATCTGATTTGTCTGTTTTACTTTTACATGAAGAAATCATGTAAAAGTTGAAATGAGATAAGCTAACCTACAGTATTAGCCCAAGAGGGTGTCATGTGTGTCAGCAGCAATACAATAATGTAGCTATAAGCTTATATAGAAAATAAGGAAATGAGTCAGAACAAAACAAAGTAGAACATTGTACTATACCATGTAAGCTCGTATTAGCTGTGGCTACAGTTGTGAACTTTGCAGAGAGTGCAGTGATGGAGATGGTATAGTTTGTGACAGGCAGGAGATTAAGACAGAGGTCCAACTGGTCGGCCCTGGAGCTGAGAAGGCGCTTCCTCCTATCATGAAATGACCTCTGATACTCTCTGGAGCCCATGTATATCACCTGTGGTAGTTCCACATAAAGGGTCAGTTTATGGCGCCAGACAGTGATGAATCGATACCTTGACGCTTAGGAGAGTCAAGTCAAATCAAACACATGTCATACACAGAAACACTTCAAATACAAAATACAAAAAAATACAAAAGCACATACAAAAAAATGTAAGTGCAAAATAGTACAAATATGCAAGAGAAAGGCTCATCAACACCTATTCATTAATAAATCTAATAACGTCCTGACTTACTGTATAATCTTCTGTATCCTCATCATATTTCTCTGCTTTCCACCGCAGACACTTCTCATTAAAAACAATCAAGTCATTGATTGCTGGCTTGATTTCTGTAAGATATATGAACATTGCTTTTTTTAAATAATTTCAATAATTTTGTAAATAGGTGAGCTGAGTGACTTTGCAGTGGAACACTAACATGCTCTCACCCATTGGATCTATAATTTGGAGATCTCCGATTGTGGCTACGCAAGAGTATAGTATAGTTGGTAGCAGCACCTGACCGCAAGCATGGCCACAAAGGTTTTGTTTTTCTTGATTTACTATCTTCCCCACTCACCTATACCATTGGTTCTCAAAGTGGGGTCCCCCAGCAAAACTAGTTAATATATGGCGTCACAATCATTTTAGCCACTTTAACCATATTTTATTGGCTATTCAAAAATAACAGATATACAGGCTCGCTATGAGCTTGTAGATCTGCTATTTTTTGGCAAATCCTGGCACAAAAATATGTTTTGAGACAGGGGTCTGCAGCCAAAAGAAAACATCATTTAGGGGGTCCTTGACATGAAAACTTTTGAGAACCACTGACCTATACATCTCAAAGTGGCCTCCTGCCACTTCCCAGTGCTTCCACACACAGAGAAGTTACTGCCCCTCCAGCTGTGGTGGCCATGAACACACTGATGCATCACCACACTCCTGTTGTGCCACGCCACCTCTGAGTTGGCAAGGAACGGCGCTGGACCACACTTGGCTTGGAAAACATTGGAGAAAGGGAAAAACTGTGATAATCAAATCATGACTGAATAATTTAATTTAGATATTGACTGATTAATTGATTGATTGATTGATTCATGTATTGGTTCATGTATTCATTCATTTAATTAATTTGATGAAAGCAAATTATAACCCTCTTAAGCACTTTACTACTGCTCTACAGTGTGGTCCACAGTGGAACGAAATAAGAGAATGTAAGCAAATCACCAAATAATGCACTACAACCATATCTTAAACTGTAAGCCTTGTATGGGTCGGGAGATGTAATTTGAATACATATTCATGTCCATTGCGTTCAATTAGTATACCCTGTGTCTTCCAGTGCAACAAATAAAGCCTTCATCTGGTGATAATTAACACATCTCAATCTCAGTCTCAACATGTCTCACAACATAAAGTTAGTGTTCACTCCATACTTAGAAGACTCTATTTCTACTCTAGAGAACAGAGACAATTCAAATTTGGTGCACATTACCCCAAAAATAAGTAACGTATGCTGGGCAAATGTGTGGCGATTGTGAGCTTTCTGCCATCTAAAGGCTAAAGGACCATAGTTGTCAATAAGGCATGAGATGAATCACATTAAAAAATCAGAATAAAATAAATTACTTTTTATAGACCACCTTTTGAATCAAATTCAGTTTGAGATATGGTTACTATACCTTTGCATTTTATAGACACTTCACCCCATTTTCCTGACAATGAACATGTTGAAATATTATGTCCACTCTCATGGTAAAATCCGTCCATACACTCATATAAAACCACGCTTCCCGGTCTGCTGGAATGCTCCCACAGCAAGTTAGTTAGAGGAAGGGTTAGTGGGGAGCCACAGCTTATCTCTGCATGTAGAAATGAGTTTGCCTATAGGTTATTAACATGGACAGACATACCACATGTACAATGTTTGTCCATTTAATGGTAATTAGAATTTGCACCTTCGCACCACAGGTCAATATCCTCCCAGAATCCATCTTTTCCACACACAGAGTCATTTTTGACACTTGTGGTGTAATGTCCTTCATCACATTGGTAATAGACCACACTACCAATGTGTGAATTGTTGTTCCATAGAACTTTAGCGTGTGGTTTAAATACAGGTTCGCCACATTTAATTTCTAAAACAAAAAACAGTCACAAGTCATTCTTATTGTATGATAACTTCTACCATAATGTTACGCATATTGAAGTAAAAGGTTTAATTAAGGCTAAGCTGTAACACAATCCTTCCATTTGATTGTCAAATACTTTATAAACTGTTTCAAGAAGGAAAAAAATCCATGAAGGTCCATGAATCTTAACCCTCCTGGACAAATATTAGGTTTAATAATATTATCACCTTCACAGAGCATAGAGGTCAAATCCCACTCTCCACAGGCAGAGCAAATTGACACATTTCCTTCTCCAATGCTGCGATATCCAGAGTTACACTGATAAAACGCCTGAGAACCCACTGAGATGTTTTTATCCCACATCATAACCGAGTTAGAGATGGCAGGAGGCTCACCGCAGACAACTTCTACAGCCATGGAGAAATTATATGATTTCAGCATAACCAAATGAATATCTTCCATGTTTTGGCATCAACTCATTCATGCACAAGTCAAGTATTGTATCACTTAACATTTAAGATTTGTGTTTCTACATGAATCAATGTTGCTCATAATTTGTCAATCAGATGAAGATTGTTGACACAACTGTGCAGAGAACTGTACATATGTCCAAATGCCCTAAGAGAAACTATTCACTATGAATATAAGCTAATGATGGATTCACATTAAAACCACAGCATGGTGTAGTGGTTAGATTGACTGTCCCATAGTAGAGTGTGAACATATCCTTGAGCAATCTAGTTTGAAAATCAACTCATTGTAAATCACTCAGGATCATCAGTTAAATAAATGGATATATAATTATTATAATGTTATGATATTAAGATCTCACATTATTTGAAAAGAGCAGAGAGAACGTTTGTGTTTCCACATTTCGGAATTAAGTGTTACCTTTGCATGAGATGTTTGGCTTTGTCCAATAACCATTTATTGTGCACAGCGAGATACTGTTTCCTTCCTCATTATAAAATCCAGGTTTACAGTAGTAAGACGCCAAGGCTCCTGGAGTGTAGCTGCCATTCCATACTTGCCCAGTGTGAGGCAGTATAGGAGGATCCCCACATAATATCTCTAAGACAGTGAAAGATCAGCAGAAATATGCATAATTTGAAACAACTCCAGTGCAACATCTTGACATTAAATCCCTAAAATAGCTTCTAAACCTTCAGATAATTGTAGGGTTGTTTTAATTACCTTGACATGATAGTGTCGGCTGTGTCCAATAACCACTTTCATTACATACTAACAGGTTATTTCCTCCTTTGTTATAAAAGCCCTTTTTACAGTGATACTGCACAGTGCTTCCAGGGGTTGAGCTGCCATTCCAGACCTGTTCAGTAGATTCAATGACAGGGGGACTCCCACACAAAATCTCTACAAGAAAATAATGTGCCACATGATGCACCACAGCAAGATCATTTCAAGACCAATTCAACTTACTTCAACCAATGGAGGAACAGAGGGAGAAGGTTTTCTTCAGAAATCAAAAACTTGACTAAATAAATGTGTTAAATCTGTATATGACTGTACACTCTGTCACTGTTGTTATAATCTGCTACTTTTAATTGCCTAATTTTTATTAATTTGTCCTTCAACCATGCACCTTTTGTACATACAGTATGTTATTATGTCTGCTGCTATCTTCACTGCCTCATCCCACTGCTCTTTTTACCACAAGCATGTTGATATCTGATCAGTTATCATGTTTCTTTTTTCTTTCTCTATCTCTTTCCACCTTTCTTGAAACCGCAATCACGGAACTTGTACGGCTATTATTTTCACCCACTTCTTTTACATCTATAAACCTGCGATGTGACAATAAAGTTGAGTTGAGAAAGCCATTGCCATAAAATTATCTTTAGTCCATTCTGTAATCTAAGTATTGAGTGAAGACTTTATAATGCCCAGTAATAAAGCCCAAAATGCAGAAGCAGGGATCTTAACCACCTTATTTAACCCCAAAAAGTATTTTCTATCAAATACATTTATTTATTTCTGTCGCATTCCTGAGCCAATAATTTGATGACCGGCAGAGACTCAAAGAGTCTACATTGGGTCTCCTACCAGAGACTCCGTCGTTCATCAAATTATTCACTTAAGAATGCAACAAAAACTAAAAAATCTCCATGATTTTTTTTTTGTTTGTGAACTACTACTTTAACCATTAAGGTCACTGCTTCTGCACTCTCCCGTGCCTCTGTCTGCAGTCATTGTAAATTGTTCAAGATAAGAGCAGAAGCTAAATATATAGAATGAAACTATTATTATGTGACTTGCAGTGTCACTGAACATTTTGAACTGGGTGAATTTAAAGTGAATTGACCACAACCCTGTGAATATTCTTCAATAAACAAAATAGACCATACCTTCACAGAGCACCGATGCCTGCTCCCACTGTCCAGTAGGAGTACAGATGGAGAGGTTGGTCCCACCCACATTGCGATATCCAGAGTTACACTGATAAACCACCTCTGAGCCCATTTTTGAGGTTTTATTCCACAAAATCTTCGAGTGAGGGATTGCAGGAGGTGGGCCACATTCAACCTCTGGGGCAGTGACATGGAGAAGTGACAAGAAGACCAACATTTAAACATTCTGGTTGAAAAGCTATAGGACTTGATCCCTGTCAAAACTCCAATGTAATATTTTAAAAGCATTTGAATGAATGAATGAATGAAAGAATGGATTCATGTGACAGTTTTAAAATAGCATAAGGCAGACAATAATCAATGATAAATTGTCAAGATGAGGAAACAATGATTTAATTCTTGAAAACCCTACCTTTTGCGGATATATATATTTTTGCGGATATATATATATGTTTTTTTTTCAACAATAGCTACATCAGATTTCCTGCAGACTATATCAAATTTACCTAAGTCATCTATTGCATTCCCTCTGGTAGAGCTTTGCACTGATAGTCCATGGGACCAGGCCAGAGTTTTCACTAATTGGTACCACAAGGTAGCAAATCTTTCCTTTTATGAACTGTCCTGTCCTGTCACAGAGGAGGTCGGAGTCCAAATAATTTGTCTCTTGGGTAAGGGTACTTTTTCCCCAAAGTAGCATTATCTGATTCTGAGTTTTAGGAGCCTATAGAAGTCATCGGGTACACATACTCTAGTCACTAGAGCAGGGGTCTTCAACAGGGGGTTCGGGACCCCTAGGGGGTCCTCAGAGATACTGCTGACAAATCTTTGTGTGATAGGGACTTTATTTTAGAATTTTTTACATTAACCACTTGAACCCTCGTATTCCGTATTCTGGGGGGAACATTAGCCGAAAATAGCAGATCTGCAAGCTCACAACGCGTCTGCGACGCAGACAAAGTACAGGGACAAAGGTCAAGTTTGAGGGTTTAAGTTGTTAAATGTCTGAAAAACACATTTAAAATGCATCCAATATGTAGTAGGGATCCCTGCTTCAACTTTCTCTCAGCTAAGGTTTCCTTGGCCTGAAAAACATTAAGACCCCTGCACTAGAGTCTACTCTAGAGAGAGCTTCCTTCAAAAACTAGATCATGGCAAGAAAGACCAAAAACTTGACCTGTGCCAACTGTCTCCTTCTCAGTTTTATTATTTCTTCTCTCATTTTCTTTGTAGTTTTCACCCTTCCTAGTTTCTTCAGCAAAAAGAAACCTCTCAACTGTTGTCAACCTTTTTTTCAGTTCACTTCTCTTTTCTTTCACATTGAGAGTACTTTGCTTCATCGCTCTTGCATCATCCTGAGTTGCACCCATCTTTCACACTTCTTGCACCACCCTGAGTTGCACCCATCTTTCACACTCCTTGCACCTCCCTGAGAACAGCTCAGAGGGAGGTGCAACAAACAGCTACAGTACATGCAGCTGCAACATGCCCAAACACCTCTTGCACTGAAAGGAGCCATATGTCCTCCATCTATAACTATTTTTAAACATTATCTAGAAAATACTCTTATCACATTGTATTATAACTTATCGCAGCCACCTGAAGTGGTACCAATTCTGGCCTGGCACATGGACTATAAAGTACATTTTATGTTGCATGGCGGTGTTGCTATTTTAAGTGAATGTCACCATCGTGCAACAAAGTATAAATTAGGCTCAAGACTGCCATGCTTTGGTGTTTTATTATTCCTGCGACTCAATGGGTAGCATTGCACTAACAAAGCCATGATTCAGAGTTTCATTTCCAAGTTGAAAAACATTTAAGTGTGAATTGTGGTGCTGTAACATGATATGATGAAAGCTTGGGGGTGGGGTTTCCCACGCCTCGAGTATGAAGTAACCGTGTGAATATAGTTTTACGTTACCTTCACAAACTAAGGTTGGGCCTTTCCATGATCCATTGCTTCCACACACAGAGGAGTTATCTCCTCTGCTCCACAGAAATCCATCATCACACCCAAATGATGCTACACTGCCATAAATGGTCCCTGTGGCTGACAGCAGCATTGTGTCCTTTACTGGTTGAGGCTGGCCACAGTCAATGACTGAAGGAAAAGGACAAATGAGTAGAAAACAGTACAGTTTAAATGTGGGCAACGAAACTCATTGACATGTCCCCTGGCTGTGGTGGACAGTGGATTCCATTATTCTCCAGTTGCTGAGCTCATTTCACCAGTAGAATGTTTTATCAGCCAAATAAACGTTTTACTGTAAAATAGTACTATAGTAAACAGAAAATCAGGTCGGGATACCAATTATATCCAATAAGGAGAGAGAACTCATGCATGATACAGGATAGACAAGTGAAATTGGAATTACTGACACAAAGACACATTTTTATCTGGAACACTATCAAATGGAAGCTGATAAATGGGTACTCTCTCCTGATTGGATGAAATTGGCAACAGACCTGAAAATGTAACTATTTTCTGTTTATTAAAGAGATGGAGAGACTCCTGTTATTGAACAAAAACACTATAGCAATGCTAACTATCAGAATATACAGTACAGTTTTAACCTTTTCCACAAAAGTTTTTAAACTGTCTTGAACAAGACACCAGTTGGACATTTAAACACATTTACGTAATCCATTAATTACAACATACTATACTATATTATACTATACTATACTATAATATAATATAATATAATATAATATAATAAAAAATAATACGATAGCTTGCCTTACCTTTGCAGGAGGCCTTGTCTCGCTGCGGGTGGAAGGGCTCAGTTCCCTGGTCCACACGGTATCCCACCTGGCAGCGGCACTCAAACCCACCATCAAGGTTTGCACACTGCCCTGCCTCTCCACAGACCCAAGGGATCCTGCACTCATCCACATCTGCACAACCAAAAGGACAGCACGAACATGGTTACAGTGGGCCAGCCAGTACATAGTCCACACTACAACTGTGGTTCCCAAACATTTTAGTTCAAGACCCAAAAGAGAAATTTGACATCTCCCCGGGACCCAAACTAGCGAAAATAGCAGATCTACAAGCTCAAACTTGAACCTCTTTGTAATTTTTATATTACTAGACTGTTATCATGGTGAGTTTTGTCATTGTTTATTTTGCTTGTGTTCAGATTTCAGTTGTGAGATTTTAATACATTTTATACACATGACACCTTGTGAAACGGGACATTTTGACACAAATTCTTTTGTACTTTTTACTCAAGTAAATTTTGAATTCCAGACTTTTACTTGTAACAGAGTGTTTCTACATTGGTATTGATACTTTTACTTAAATGAGTACTTTAATTCTCTACTCACCCTGGCAGTGAGTTCCATCGTTTGGGATGAAGACGTTCATGTTGTTGGTGGGGCTGTATCCAGCCAGGCAGGTACAGTAGTAGCTGCCGTACGTGTTGTGACAGGTGGTGTGCTGCCCACAGATCTTACTGGCTCCTATCTGACATTCATCCTTGTCTGGGAGAAGAAACAACCATTTTATTTTATTTACTTATTTTTACACCTTAGTACAGGGGTCTGCACAGGACCACTAGGGGGTCCTCAGAGTTACTACAAGGAGGCCGCCAAATCCCTATTCTGAGGAGAACTTCAATCGAAAATAACAGATCTACAAGCCTCACTGTGAGCTTGTAGATCGGCTATTTTCAGTAAAGAGGTTTGGTGTAGAGGAAAAAAAGAGCAGACGTACAGAGTGAAAGGTCAAGTTTAGTCAGTATTGACGGTTCAAGCGGTTAAATCATGAAAACACACTTCAACATGAATCCAACAACACTAAGGATAGTGCGCTCAAACAAGTCTATGAAATCTATGAAAAGGTTTAATCTGCAATAAAATACATATACATATATAGGGGTCCCTGCTTCATCTCTCTCTCAGCTAGGGGATCCTTGGGTTGAAAAACATTGACGACCCCTGCCATGGTATATAGATGTCAAAATATCTTGTCAAAATATGACATGTCTGATCAAGTCCTTGGCAGTATGATTTCTTGAGCAGGATTGGGGTAATAATAATTGTGAATACTTTTGATCACCATTCGAAACTTCAGTTCACAATCACAATGAAACCATAATCACTGTAATTGCTAAGCAAAATAAGTTAGGAGGAATTTGTGTTGGTGACATTGATGCAAAAGCATATTGGTTATTGAAAATGCTAATGCCACATGAAAGATTATTTAAAAAGTCCACTGCAAGCAAACCCCTACCTTGACAGAAAGTTCTTCCATTTCCAACAAAGCCATACATGCAGTTGCACACTTTCCCAGAGCCGTCAGACTTGTCATCACATGTGGCATTGGCATGGCATGTAGCACACACATCCAGGACCTGGCCCATTGCCTGCATGTCTGAAAGAACACATTATTAGAGACACACACACACACACACACACAAAATCAGTGCTTCGTCTGGTGCAGGACTTGGGATTGCCTTGCAATACTTTGCCTTATTTGTAAATGACCCTTACATGCTTTCTGTGTTTATTGCCTGTGTGATATACGGTATCAAATACTAAACTACTTCCATTATAAACCTATGAATGCAATATTTTCTTTTGTTTATAATTGTTGTACAATGTCTATTATTCAAATGTTTTGATTTTTGTGGGTCGCAAATAAACATCCCTCTTTTTTGTTTCTTATTATTTCTAAATATTTTCAAAGATAAAAAAAAAATAGATATATTCAGTTTTTCATATAAAACTAATTCTAAAATGTTTCTAAATAATTTCATTATGACATTTAAAAAATTTAAATATATAAATAATAATCTTTAAACAATAATAAAGATAATAAATTCCACAAAATGTTGTACTTCATAATTAATTCATAGTGAAATTCTCACCAAGAATGGAACAGAGCAGAAAACCCACAACGATGGCCAAGGTTCGACGGTCCATGCTCACAGTGTCTTCCTCTTCAGCATAGCATCCCAGACACAACCTCTTGATCTTCATCCTTCTTTCTTGATGACGTTGGATAGCCAGGATTGAGGGGAGGGGGAAAGAGGGGAAGGGAAGGGTGGGGAGCTGCACCCATAAACTCACAGAGGTCACCCAGAAATTCCCGCTTTCACTATGTTTTTTTTTTCTTCTTCCTCTTCTGTTTTTTGGCACCGTTAGTTTGTGGCTTTGCCTGTCATCCGATCCGCTGACACATTCAGTTATACTTCAGATGTGTTGATGATAGACTTGTGTTGATGATATACTCTCGGTCATCACACTCTGGTAAACTGCATACTCACGCTGCGCTGGCTGATAAGGGCTATATTTGTCCCCCATAAACCTGCCTGGGTGCGTTCTGAAAGGCTGTGACTTGTTTTTGACAAAAAGCAGTTTCACACAACAAGTGTCAATGGCGGTACATATTGATATGGGTCGTTATTGACATGTCTTGTTTAAAATTAACAAAAATATTTGTCATTGCCCAACAAGGCATATTGAAAACTGTGTCTTTAATTTGGTGAATTTAACACACAAGCTTACATCAGATACACCCTTTGTGGTAAAGCGACTATACAATATGTACAGTATGTTAACATTTGCCCATACAACCGAAGACAAAATACAACAGACTGAACAAATGTTGTGTGTTTTGAAAGCTGCCATGTACCATACCTTCAGTTTGCTTCTCTCTACACAGTAATCTTATGTTCCAACTGTCTCAAAAAGCGCTTCATGGTGTCAATAAGGTCAAATTAGTACATTTGGCTCAGTTCCTCGCCGTTGCTTTACAAAACCCAGAAACAGACAGCCCTCCACATCCTATATTGAGTCACTAAAGTGGACCAGACAGTATGTTGGTGTGGTTTGGGAGGGGGAGATAAGTGTGGTGGGCCGCTATCTCTCAGCGCACTAGGGCAGCAACTGGGGTCGTTTGTCAGAACCCCCACCTCACACTACCGCCTGCTGGAAGGGACTGATAGAAGACTGCTGCAAAAGGACTTGGGCAGCAGTTACCATCGCATATGACAGTGGTTCTCAACCTGTGGGTCGGGACCCCAGTGATTCCCAACGTGAATTTGGGGCAGTCGCCAGATGACGGTGATGTGACAATTTAAGGACTTTTAAGACCTTTTTAATATAAAAAAAAAGACAAGAAAAATACCATTACTGCATCAAAAGTAATCAACAAACTATACTACACTGGTCAAACATTGGCCAAATTGTCAAATATTATAAGAAAGAGGCAACATTTTGAAAATAGCCGATCTACAAGTTCACAACGCCTCGCAAAATGAGCCGTTGTGAGCTTGTAGATCTGCTATTTTCACAATATTTATCTGTGGAACTGAGTCAAACTAAATGTAATACCTCAACTCCTACATTCCAAGTGTTTGTCAGGGTGGGGAGTCCACAGTTCAAATATGATTATTCGTGGCCTGAAAAGGTTAAGAGCTACTGGCATGTTGGAGGAATGACAACCAAAGGATGTATTGTAATGTTATTGTCTCTTCTTCCCTGACCCCCCCTGCCTCTATTTCAGGGTATACTGTGAACACCCATTGCAGTAGTACTGGTAGTTATTATCCGATATTAAGCCACATGGGGCTGATACAAATTGAGATTGTAGACCTAGTAAATAAATTAAGTGGCTATTTATTATTTTGTTGTATTTAATCACTTTGCATTATCACCAAGTCATTCAAAAGCCTCACTAAGATCATAATAATAAGGTACATGCAACCATTAAAAAACCTTTACAGGAGACTTTAAAGGAGTAGTGTACCCCAAAAAATTACTTATTTTCTATCAATTACACACCCCATGAAGCCTTGAATTCATGGAGATTTTATTATTTTTGTTGCATTCCTTGACCAATAATTTGTATAATAATTGATAGAAAATACGATTTTTTTGGGGTGAACTACTCCTTTAAGTCTATAGTTTAGGTTTTCTTGAAAATGTATCTCATTTTACAGAAGAGTTTGAGAAGAATTTGAGTTGTTAAGTTGTAAACCTTTGAATGTGAAAATATCAAAACAATCACATAAATGTGACACTAACTCTGAGCTTGGATGGAGAGGTCTATTGCAACGATATTACAGCAGAATTCGTCATGTATCATGAACACATAATTGAAATGATTTGCCCAAAAGTCAGAAAAAGATCACCTATACACACATTTCATAATGAGCAGAGATTCTATTAAAGCATGAAATCACACTAGCATTTACAAAAGGTACTTCGACAACAAATTATTGCTTATGTCAGCTGATTTACAGACTGAGCTTTTGTGTTTTGTTTTGTTTATGATGGATTAAAGTATGTCCAAAACAATGGCAGTGTAGTGCTTCGGTGGTGAAAGAACACTTTGATAAAAGGTGGACACAGTGCTTGTTGCAGGGGTTGAATGTACTGTCTGAGCTTCTTTCTGTACAGAATAGTTGCTCTTAGTTCTAAGATATAGTTCTATAGCGAGTCACCCTGCCTCCTATATCACATCCTGTGGTGGGACATAAAGCTATAGACAGAAATAGGACTGAAGCAAGTGGACCTAATCATGTCTCAGGTATGTTTGCTCTGAGGGTCATAGAATGGTACAAAAACAGCAGTGCTCTTGTTTTCCGGGCGTGGCCCCTGCCTCTTCGGTGGGAGGGGCCTCGGCGGGGACCGGTGTCTCGTCTTTAAAGTCAGTCAGCGAACCGCTGGAGGTGGTGAACAGCCTCCCGCACACCAGGTCCGCCGCTTTCCCGTCCATCGACATCGACACGTCCGTCACCGTCTTCTCCCTCAGGGACATGTCTTCGTCGTCATCGTCGTCGATCAGCACAAATTCCTTGATGTAAACCAGTCCAGAGGCCCCTCCCCCTGCCATCATCCCCCGAAAGCTGGGGCTCCCCTCTGACTCGTTGATAGTGTGGGCGTCCACAAAGGTCAACGTTGAGGTTTCCGTCAGGGTCTCGTGGGGGTCTGTGGAGGTGTCCTCTGCGCCAGAGTAAGCCTGGCTGCTGGAGTCCAGCATCCATGAGGAGTCCTTTGCAGAATTCTGGTCTATGAGGTTCTCCCGTTGGCTTTTTCCATTAGAGGTTATGTGTGATGTACATGACACCTTGCCTTTACTGGCAACCTCGTACCTCATGGTGTGTGAGCGAGTCTCCATGGTGCAGGTATTGTGTAGATACATCAGTCATTGTAGGCCTGCGTTCTGCTGCCCCCTGCTGGGGAGAAGTAGATGGTTGGTGGGCTTCCCTGTTCCTTGGTTACCCATGCATTGCTCTCTTCTTCTGAACTTGATCAGGGTAGAAAGGAAAAGAAAAAAACATATTCATTATTTCATATATTTTGTGTGTGAAGTACGTTGATTTTCCCAGTGAATGAAATGATGCTATACAAATAAAGTTTACCTTGACCTTTAATTAGTTGAACACTGAGTCCATCACTGTAAAACTGTCCCTTCTACAAGGACAACCGCTTAAGTGTTGCTATTGTTTTCTTCAAACGTCATACTTAAAATGAACAAGTGCACCAAAACAGCAACAAAACAAAAACATGTGAAAGGTAGACTTTCACATAAATACAAGTTGTAGTCCTATAAAGGTATTGCTTGAATTAGTGTTTAAAGCCCTATTTTATAATTTGACGTAGGATGATATCATGCGGCAAAAATAACAGATCTACAAGCTCATAAAGGTTGCTGTGTGAAATTGTTCTTTTTTATCCATTGTGATTTTTTTTAAATGTTTTGAAAACGTGTGCCTTTAACGACATGCCCATGAAAGTGGTTTAAAGCTATGATTTATCATGACATTAGCTTGTGTTGTGACATAGTTTTGGAATAGAGAATCATCTGACTTTTCACAAAATATTGACTCGTGTATAAATTAAAACATATGAATTGAATATTGTACCATCAAAGCAACTGCACCAGGTCAAATGTGTGCTGTAAAGTTACTTTCATGAAAACTGTTTTTAAACTGCAGAGTAGTGAAGAGAGTACATGCTGCTATTTAGGATCTACCTTTTAGAATACCGTAAATAAATCAAGCTGCTCCTTTAAAATAAAAACGAAAATAACTTCAAATCCCCAAAGGAGCAGCAAAGATGTCTTCTAAAGTGAAGTAGGCGGAGGGGGGGGGGGGGGGGGGAGTTACTCTCACTCTCTCTCCCACCCATCCTCATTCCATCTCTGTCTCTCTGCACCACACAGTCGCACGCACGCACGCACGCACGCACGCACGCACGCACGCACGCACGCACGCACGCACGCACGCACGCACGCACGCACGCACGCACGTAAACTGTGAATTACATGTATGAATGAATCTTGTAGCTCTCTGAACATTCACTCTAAATTTTGCAAAGACACATCAGATGTTCTCAATGCACTCTTAACATGACCCATTGTAGTAGAAGCTTTTACTACTGCTGCGAAAGCAGAAACATCATTTTAACCATTTGTTTAAAACAAAATACAAATTTAAGATTTTTAAACAACAATATCCACTCATGTAACAATGTCATTTTCTGAATCATCATACTGAAAAAAAAATACTGCTCCTCAACCGTGGCCCTAACTGACTACTGTTTCAGTTAGTTCGTTTTTTTTCTTCCCCATTTCCTCTCCTTTCCAGTTGGCTCTCCTGGGGGAGCCCCACTTTTGAAAACCTGTGTAGAGTCTGTGGACTATAATCATGACTTATGAAAAAGAAGACATTTGCCAATTCAGACGCCCTCGAAGGACTGTAATACCATTTACAGTAGTAACGCCCCTGTTCCACTTGACTAATTCCTATGCATGACAGAATCAGGGCCCCATAAATGAATAATGGCACAAATGTACATGCTCACGAACCCCTGGTGGATGAGGAACAATAGATGAAAAATGGATTCCGGTTAAACACTGTTAATACTTTTTGTTTGGTCGTTACTATGTGCACATCTTGTCATTGTGCCAAAACTAACAGCACATTTTACAGTGATAGAGGCAGAACTTAATTATAGAGAATGTTGGTCTAAGCTGACCCTTGCATTTGAAAAGAAACAATTAAATGTATGCTGAATTCCAATCGATGTTTACTTTTTCTTTATCACTTGAACTTATATTCATGATCACATCAAACTGTGGCAGTAGTTAAATTCTGCCATCAAGGAAATTAACAGCAATATGAAAGAGTTGGTGTTTGGTGTTCCCTTCATGATTATTATTTTTGCATCTGTCACCACAATCTTACATTAATTGCATAGTAATGCAGACAACAACCATCTTAATTTATCTAGCAAATATATCGTGGCCCATTGTAGTACCTTCAGGTAATATACTCCCAAGTCACTCTAAACTGCACAAAAACAAAATCAACTGATTTTTCTTTCAGGTCAGATTTAAAAAGTCATGTCTGACAAAAAGTAGAATAAAATCAAAGTGTTATTACTATCCATTATATTCCTCTCCACAACACCATACTGAAAAAGTCACTGTATGAAATATGTGTTCCTAATATTCCAAACAATATCACAGAATGATATCAGAGATAAATGCTTACCAATAGATGATGCCTTCCACACTCAGCAGATAGAAGTGGGTTTCAGTCATGTAGATCCCATGATACAGCTGATCAACACAGCAAGCAGCCGTATGAATTCAGAAACCCTGCTGACTTTTCTGGTGATGAGGATTTCTACACAGACAGAGACGCTTTTCTTCACTTCCAACCCCCGTCCCTACCTACCCCCCACCCAATAAGTGTCCCCTCCCTCCCTCCCACCCACCCACCCATTCCTCCTGTCCTTACATCTCACAATCTACAAACACAACATTAATGCATCGAGGGAGTCATGCCGATCGCTCTGACGAAACCAATACAGCAAGGTTAATTGGATGTAGCCCTTAAATCAGGGAAGGGGCTGTTAATAGCATTCAAGTGATTTCAGGGATATGGGCACGTATGTCATCTCCAATTGGGGTTCACCTCAACTCATTTCTCTATACATTTCCTGTCCAGGGAAATGCATTGTGTATGAAATGTGTAATGTGACTTTTGATTTGAGTTGACAATAGAGGTTGCAGGACATATTTCCTTCACTCTTTGTACCAGTAAGAACATCTAGAACCATCTTCCTCTTTGAAATGTCTGATTCTGTGCAAGGAAGCGTGAAAAGCCCCTTCTCTTAGCACCATGTCACTGAATGTACTGTAGTACAATAAATAATACAGAAGAAAAGACTTTCACATACATGAAAGCTGTAAAACAGGAATATCAAAGGAATCAAATATTCAGAAGCCTCCAGTCCCTGTAAGGACTCTGTCTGCGTCAGCCGTTGTCTCATAAAGTACACTGTTTGACATGGCATATAGGACATGATGATAATACAGCTATATGGAATATACTGTACAATACACAAGCCAATTCATAAGAAAGACAAGAAATTAGACAAAATAATATATTTTTACAGTATTTGTGATGTGCAATGTACAGCATTTTGCAGCAGAGAATATGGAATTCAGAATGTCATATTATAATATTAATAATAATAAATATGTATTATATTTTAACCGTTTTTGAACATAGCTGTAATTATGGTTGTAATGGTGACTAAACTGGAACGAAACACAACCAGTAAAGCCCAGTTACTGAGCCATACTGGAATTAACAGTGAAGCTGAAACTCATCTTTGATTAATCAGAAACAACTAATTTAAAAATGTTCCCCGATATAACGGTGAATAAAATGATAAATATTAATCAAGCCCTATTGATGAATCCAGTCATGTTAGGTAACCTGGTTTTGTGTTGCTCCATTTGGAAAGTTAGTTGGGAAGAAGACAGACCCTCCTCTGGTGTGGTCCCCCAGAAAGTGATCTCCACCTTGCCGGGTACTGACAGGGGCTCCTTAAACTGGGCTGTGACAGAGATGGGGGCTCTGATGGCTCCGGTCCCTGATAAAATGAATTAAACAGGTGTTAAACTTAAAATAAAGGTCTGGACAATACATGAGTTATGCGTTCAAAAAACAAAGATGATAGGGGAGGGAAATGTAGATTTTTTTTTATAATCACCAGATTATATTAAAGATCAAATTTAACATTTGGACATTTCATAATATCTTTAATATAGACCATGTCAATAAAGATAATTTAGCAACTGTAAAACAGCCTTAATGCCACGCACACAATGACTGTTAACATCATACAATCATGTACCCACAAGAAGTATTCTAAAACCTACTGAAAGAATTCCAACCAGCTATACTATTTATAGTATATTTGAAGTGAACAGCAGATGCAAGCTTTTCAGCATCCAAGACAACACTTCCATTGGTGTGTGGAGTATTATTCCTGCACCAACCAGCACAAGAGCATACATACACAATGGTAAGGTTGTGTACCTTTGTGTTTCTCGATTTCAGCCAGGCAGACAGCCAACATCCAAACACTGGGAGAGCTCCAGCATCTGTAGCCGAAGAGTCTGGCTGGTATTGTGAGGAGGTAGTGTGGGAGGTAGTCGAGGAAGGACCAGACACCTGTCAGCCCTGCTATCCCAGGCACTCTCATCTCCACCCTCTTCACATTGCCTGAGTCGGGCCATTCTGTCAAAACAAAGAGGACACACACTCTACTACTTTCTCTTTCTTCCTACATGATTTAATCCACTGGCATTTCTATTTTGGGGCTTGCCATTATCCTGTAGGACGTGAACATAAATTATTTTCACAATTTGCAAAAATAGCTTTTGTAAAAGCTCACAATGCATTGCATCGTGTTGTGAGCTTGTGTATCGGCTATTATCTTGAGTCGAGTAAAGTAGATAAAGCAAAGTAGAGAAAGTAGTGGCAAATAGAATGACATGGGGTGCCATTATATTTACCACTACTTGACTTTCTCTGCCTTCGCTCTCTCCGTAAAATAAAAGTGCTAAAGAACTTGAACTCATAAGTATGATTCATTCATTTAGAGATTTGTAACACTTTCACCAAACAAAACAGTTTTTTTATATCAATTTCTATTCTAAAATAACAACTCCTTGTTTATAATCCTGCCTTTGGATGAATACATTCTGTGCTGAATATAACTCACTCTCACTGTCCTCCTTCAGTAAGGGTCTGGTGTCTTTGTGGAACTTGTTTGTGGACAGAAGTGTCACTACGCTCTCCCACACTGGCTGACTGGACCGGGAGGAGGCAGAAAGGAAGACATCTACCTCCACACCGCCATCAACAGCCTGGTACCCCAGGACTCGGACTTGCAGTGTGAACGGACCCTTCTTCAGTTCATCAATTGGCTGCAGGGTTTTCAAGCTCTGGCGCACACGGATTAGACCTAGTTAATCAATCAAATAGAATGGGAAGATAATACAAAAGAAGCTTTCATTGTTGCTCAAACATTATACTAAATTTGTCTCAAGATTCTGGTACACCAGGCACCAGAATAATACTAAAGAGCATATTCCAACATCTTCCAGACTCAGAACCATATTTACAATTAAATTAAGTACATAAACAAAAAGAACGGGCTCACGCACTGAAAGAACTGAAACCGAGGCTCTTTAGATGCAAAAAATTGCCCTTTACTTACAAAAGTGCAAAAAGTTACATGGTGAAATAAAGTGACACAGAGAGTGCACTTGCACTTTTGTAAGTAAGGGACAATTTTTTGCTGAAGAGCCTCAGTTTTCATCTTTCAGTGTGCGGGCCCCTCCTTTTTGTTTATGGACTTTCATGCTGGCCTCTCGCACCTGTTTTCAGCCCTATAGCAAAGCCTTGAGTTTAGAGGGCAAACTTCCCTATCTCTTTCAATTAATTAAGTAAGCAGGTGGTATGTTTCAGTAGACACCTTACCTGTTGGACTCAACCTGAAGTTGTCATCACAGAGGACCATGAGTAGCAGGCGCTGACAGAGAGCTTCAGGGAAACACAGTGGGATGTCTCTGTATTCACTGTCGGGGTAATCCCAGCCATAACCTGCTGCATCACACCACCGCCTCAGCTGCGGAATCTCAAGCCTTGAAATTGGAGTAGGATTTAGTTCATTTTCAGATTTAACAGAACATAACATGTGACAAAAAAACACACACATTAATACAAAGGGTAAACCTAGAGAAAATGCAAGTTTGCGCAAGGTAGCCTGTAATCCGAATGCAACAAAAGGGAAAAGCTCTTTGGAAGAGCGTTCAAGTAAAGTCAATCAAAGAACAAGATTTCTATTCAGGATCTCCTCAGTGGTCAGTAGGAACACACTGAGGACACTAGCTGGATCACTCATCCAATGTCATTATGACTATGCATACACCTCATGGTACAATAGCACCACAAAGGCATTAAAAACAAAGCTTCAGACCTCTCAAAACTAACTGGTCAGGTTACTACTTGGCCTCACACCCAGAACTCATCTAACCCCCAATATTTGTTCTATGGTGGGATGGCTCAGGGTAGAGGACAGACAGAGTACAGCAACTTGCATTGGGCCTGGTCTACAAGATACACAAGGAAACAGGGATACCCATGTACCTGTCAGACTACTTCAATAACGTGAGAAACACTCAGGCACAACACCAGAGGGAGCTCCACTGATCTCAACCCAGATTCGCCACAAACATGGGGTCAAATTCGTTCTACGGTTATGCCACCAAAATGTGGAATGCCCTTCCAACAAACATCAAAAAGTGTGACTCCTTAGCCTCCTTCAAAACCGCCATAAAAGAGAACCTGTCTGCAAATTGTAACTGGTCCTAGAAAAGCCCTCTAAGCTTAACACCAGAAATGAGCCCTCCCCCCCAATGTTTACTGTGAGGTGCCCAGATGTCCCTATAGTGCCCACTTATCCTGTGTCCTGCTGTACATACACGTTCATTACTAGAGCTACTAGTGTTGATTATGTCTTGTTTATTATTGTATGTCTTAAAGAATTGAATACACAGGACCACAATGGAAACAGGCTTTTTGTGTTAAATCCTTTTAACAATCATTGTATAATCGTACCTCTGTAATCGTTGCAATATATAGTAATAAAGTAATCAATCAATCAATCAATCAATTATCTTACCGACAGTTGAGGACAGTGTAAGCCACTTCACACATGTCATGTCCATGTTGTCTTGTGTACAACAGACCTGTTCTCCTCCTACAGGTGGCTTTGGTCAAGTATTTGATGACCAGATACACCGAGCTTGGAAGCGTTTGACTGTTGTTGTAAACCACGTTACTTTTTAGCAACTTATGAGCGCAGTAAATGTGCTTATAGAATAAATAAATGGAACATGCAGCGAGCGACACAATAACGCTGCTCCGTGCATTATTACACCCCATAGTATATAACGCTGCCATGTTATTGTGTTCTGTGTTGACTAATGAGCAGCAACTATACGGCACGTGTCTTGGGACAAACAAAGTACGTTCGCCTAATACCCAACTCAGACAAAACGAATCAACTTTACATGTGATCGATTCTGATCCATTGAGTGACATATCTGGAGTGCCGACTGCCGAGAAGAATAATCCTCTCACTGAGCTAGTCTAGTGCAACTTTTCTCTCGTTGGCACTGCCAGTCTAATCAATGTCCTAAAGTGGAAGAATGCACTACCTCACACTTATACCTTTTACTTAGGAACACTAGTGCAGCACCTTAAACTCCATAAACTAAATTTAAAATGCATTTTAAATTGTTTATGGAGCCCACTTCCCAAATCTATATAGCAATATGCCCTCAAATAATAATAATAATATATATATATATATCTGTCCTTGTCTGTCCTTTTCTCACCTATTTGTAAATACATTTCTTCTCCTCCCCTATCTTTGTAGTTGAATGAAAACTAAAAAAACGAATAAACAGTGTGTATTGTATTATTTCATGGTCAACGGTATGCAATAAAATCCTGACGTTTTACAGACTAGAAAGGCAGTCTGAATGTCCAGATTTTTTATATAAACACACACACAGAGAGAGAGACAGACAGAGAGAGAGACTTGTTTTAGTTTAAAGAGCATTGCATGTTTGCTTGAATAACAAAAGCAAATAGGCATTTCAACATATTTTTTATTCAACAATGAAACTGTAAATGCATTAATTTTGTCTGAAAAATGTAACCATCCCAAATAGCCGTAGGCACTTATTTTGAATGGCTGCCTGGGCTGTACTGTCACTGTACATATAGGACTGAACGAGACATTGCAAAAAGGAGTGATTTATAGACTTCTGATCATGCCGACTTAAAACTCTGTACAATATGTATTCATTTTTGTGTGTGTACATGTCTTCTTTATGCACGGGTGTTCCTGAGGTCACACAAATATTCTTCGCCGCCAGCGCGTGGTTTTGTCTGCTAGCTTCCAGTCATGTCATCTTCACTCAACCAAACAGCAGCAGCAGTACGATAACGACAGTATTCACTCCTATCAAGGGCACTGTAGAGGAAGACACATTGAAAAAGTGATGGTAAGCAAGGATGTTGGCAGTTCTGAAGACCGCAGGGCTGTTAGGAAGTTTTTAAGTTGTGCAAATTAATCCAAGACCAGTCTTACAAGTCAGTAGTATGAGACATTACAAAACAAGACAGCCTTCAACTGTGAGCTGTATTAAATTTCTTTAAACATGAGCATGAATTGCAAACAAGACACAGACAAATAAGTTCTTCATCTTTAATTAATATAAGCCACAGAAAAACACTGTGTGTGTGTGTGTGTGTGTGTGTGTGTGTGTGTGTGTGTGTGTGTGTGTGTGTGTGTGTGTGTGTGTGTGTGTGTGTGTATGCAACTATGTACAATGCAACTAGTAACTATGTTAAGTATGGTTCATAGGTTCAGGATTTGTAGTGAGCCCCCCATCCAGTTATTACACTGGCCCGGGGGTGCAGTGAGTCCGCAGAAAGAGAAAAGAAAGATACAAGAGAAAAAACATAGGACAAGACAAAGAAGACTAGACTAGGACAACAAGAACTCAGTCACACTGTCAGTCAGTCGCAACACCTCCTCCAAACACACACACAACCCACAAAACACAAAAACAAGTGAACCTAGGAGTCTCCTACAGTGAAAACCGGGAACGCATCTCTGTAACCACTTTATCCATATTATATACTTTGGCTACTAAAAAATTGCAGATATACAAGCTCATAGCACGAGTGCCACGCTATGAGCTTGTAGATCTATATTTTCTTGAAATATCTGTGCAAATATTTGAATATATATATTTGCGAACGCAGCGGAAGGAGGCGCGCCTTCGCGCAAGTGGAGCTTACTATGAAACCGTGCTCGGGTTGTGTGTCTCTCTCTCTGCGTCTCTGCGTCTCTGTGTTCATGCTCTCATTGGCTCATGTGGCCCATGTGACTCACTCACATGCGTGCACTGCCTGTAAGCAGCCTCCAGAGTGCGCCAGAGTGCAGGAATTTAGACAATGCACGCCTGCCACCCACCCACCCCCCCACACACACCCCCCCCACACACACACACACACACACACACACACACACACACACACACACACACACACACACACACACACACACACACACACACACACACACACACACACACACACACACACACACACACACACACACACACACACACACACACACACACACACACACACACACACACACACATATCACGGTGAAATAACACGGATTACAAGTCCGTAAATACACAATATTTTCGAGCTGCGTTCGCTTCCAGCGTTCGCGCGTCTTACTTGTTTTATTGGGAAAGTTTCTGACTCAAATCTTTGTTTCTGGGGATCCCTGGAACAAAACATTTTGAGATGGGGGTCCGCGGCCAAGTACATATCATTTTGGGGGTCCTTGACATGGAAAAGTTGGAGCATCACGGATATAGCAACATACTGTTAGGATTTAGAAAACATTTTTAGATATGCATTTGGCCGCGGAAAATATATATATTCAAAGATTTGAAAACATTTTCAAGATTTTTCAAAAATAGCAGATCATAGCTCATAGTGCGGCACTCTGTTCCGCGTGCTATGAGCTTGTATATCTGCTATTTTTTGAATAGCCAAAGAAATATAAAATGACACAGATGCGTTCCCGGTCATAATGGGTTAAAGGAGTAGTTCACCCAAAAAATGACTTATTTTCTATCAATTGCACACCCCATGAAGCCTTGAATCCATGGATTTATTTTTGTTTTTGTGGCATTCCTAAGCCAATAATTTGATTCCCGTTTCCTACCGGCTAATGTATCCGGTAGGAGACACAAAGTAGATTATTTGTGTCTCCTACCGGATACACACCCGGTCATCAAATTATTGTCTTAGGAATGCCACAAAAACAAAAATAAATCCATGAATTCAAGGCTTCATGGGGTGTACAATTGATAGAAAATAAGTACTTTTTTGGGTGAACTCCTCCTTTAAGCATGGTTTTAAAAGTCCCTAGGGTGGGGGCAGCTTTGATCCTCAAAGGGAGTTTGTTCCACAACTTGGGTGCCAACACAGCAAAGGCACAGTCACCCGTCCTTACTGTGCTAGACCACATGGTGTCTTCATGTACAACTGACTGTCAGATCTGAGTGGCCTGGTGCTGGGAGATATAAGTCTATAAGAAGAGTTCTAAGAGAGGTGAGACATAACTTACTATATGTACTAAGAAATAATGTATTATACGTTTCCTAATGAGATCGTGTTAGGGTGTGTGTGTGTGTGTTTGTGTGTGTGTGTGAGAGAGAGAGAGAGAGAACAGTATACCTCTCATGACTGTTCTGACAGAACGGATAAGGTTCATGAGTTGAACTCTGATGCCTGGTTCATCGCCAAATCCTCCAACACTTTGGTCCACACCCCAGCCAACTAAGATGGAAGGAGACATGGAAAATAATCAGCACGATAAATAGTCATACAAGTACCTACAGTAGGCCTATACATGATTATTATAGTGACAATTTTAGCAATATGTTGAATGAAAATGTGAGGAAACATGACATTTGACCAGCCACCATGTGAATGTGAACAATTTGTGACAACTTATTTTAGCAATTTGGAAACGTCCTTACTTTTTTCCATACACAAGCATTTCATTATATACTGTATTCTAATTCTGATTTTGCTCTACCAAAACACATTTAAAAAGTTGTGTGATTGCTGGTCCTAGTTACTAGTTACTTTGTAGATTTGAATTATTACAAAACACTTCAGCCCTATATACATTTTGGCCTATATATATACAGCCCTACATTTTGGCCATTTGAAAATAGCAGCTCACAATGTATTGTGAGCTCGTAGATCTGCTGTTTTCAAAATATGTTTATACATTTGAAAACTAGTGAAATGGGACATTCTGCATAATGAGTACTTTCTACTTTTGGTACTTGATGCCAATACCTGTGTACTTTTACTCAAGTAAATATTAAATTGCGGAATTTTACTTAGTAACTGAGTATATCTACAATGCAGTATCAATACGTTAACTTAAATAAAACATTTTTGTACTTTTTCCACCACTGCTACATCCTACTACATCCATCATCAGTTGAGTTTGTAGACCACAAGCTAGCGTCACGTTAGCTTAACTTTAGAAGATTTCAGCAAAGCACTTCAGGCATTATATCACGTTCTACGAACAGGTACTTACTTTTGCTAAGAAACCTCTCTTCGTGCAACACAGCAACGGCGTTTACACACAGAATGGCCGCCTGGATAAGAGAATATAACGTAAAAGCCATGATGATGAGGTCTCTCTTAGAAACTGGAAAAAGAGCCTGTTATTTTCTTCTGACGTGTAGTGTACGGCAAATGGGGAGGGACAACTCTAACTGGAACCGCGTTGCGACCTACAGTCTATGGTTGCGACTTACGTCGGTAGACTAGACCAGTGCTTCTCAACCTTTTCAGGTCGTGACCCCCCAAAATAATCATATTTGAACTGGGGACCCCCGAAAAGAATCCCCCCCTATTTGACAATTGTTTTGCCAATGTTTCACCAGTTTTTATAGTATAGTTTGTTGATTACTATTGATGATACAGTAATGGTCTTTTTCTTATAATTTTGTTGTTGTAGTTTTTAGGTATTAAATTGTCATTTTACTGTCTCATCATGTGGGGACCGACCGTCCAGTGGTTGAGAACCACTGGACTAGACCAGTGGTTCTCAACCTGTAATTTTTTGGGGGTCCCCAGATGACAGTGAAGTGACAATTTAAGGACCTTTAAGACCCCTTTAATACCTCAAAGAAAAGGAAAAAAGACCATTACTGTATCAAAAGTAATCAACAAACTGCACTGTATAAACTGGTCAAACATTGGCCAAATTGTCAAATAAGAGGCAAGAATATGATATATAGCTGATCTATAAGTGAGCTTGTAGATCAGCTATTTTCACAATATTTATCTGTGGGAACTGAGTCAAACTAAATGTAATGCCTCAACGTCAAATATGATTATAGCAAGTGGGGTCCGGGGACACCCAGAGGTTCCTAGGGCAATTCTTTTTAATGATCTTCATGCTTGTAGATCCATTTTAGAAAAAAAATATGGTAACACTTGAATCCTATGGGGATTACGGAAGATTAAAGTATTTGAATAACTTGTAATAGCTACAATTGTGAGTCAAAGTGGTTGAGTGTGTATATAATTATAGGAGTGTCACCACTAGTTACCTGTGATACCATTGAGTTAGTGCTGCAGGCGTCCATACTTGGGCATTGTGGTGTAGGCTCGACGTCACTGGGTGATGCGGACGTCCATGCTTGGGCTTTCGGGTGCCGATGTCACATACAGATGTATGTTCATGTTCTGGTACCAGTGGTACACAGCTTCTGGTCCCCAAGCATTGGGGGGAAACCTAGAGGAATCCTTCGCTTTCATTTTTTATATACCGGAAAATATACGGGAATTAATTAAAAAGAAAAAAGATTAAAGAAAAGCAATTACTGGTCCTTTATCCCATTCCACTATTAATCTACGTGCATGCCTTAGGTACATTCTGTATTTAAAATGGACACAAAGCCAGAATCATCATGAGAATAAAAATCTTTATTAGTGTTTTATGAAGTCTGCATAATATGCCACACGCCTGAGAAGCTTATGGTCAGAAAAAAAAAACTGCTCTATCAATAACCGCCCTCTACTGGTAAAACAACTGCGACATCTACTGTACTGACTTGCTTTGCAAAAAGATTACTGTTAAATACACACATACTGTACTACTGTTATGTATATGTACGTCGTCTGGTCCACGTCAGATTTGTAATGCATTTTTTTTTCTTTTCACATTCATATGTTGTAGGCCAAAGATAAAAGAATGTAACACTGGACCCTAAACACATGGTTCAGTCCCCCAAAATCCAAACTCCACTAGGTGCACTTAAAGTACAATCACTAGTGCTGTAAGGTAAACAAATGTATTACATCAATATAAAGGAGGTTTGGGGAAGAAAAAAAAAGGGAAAAGAAAAAACAGATGTAAAAAACAAAAAAACACTTGCAACAGCCACGTAATGACGAGAATGGCATACTGCAAGCTAGTTTAAGTCTTTGTTTAACATACAGTATTTCATAGACAGGAACGAATACAATACACACATTTAAAACACAGGATGTCCCAGTGTGCAGACTCATTCGCTCTTCCTTTCTGGTATAAGATTCTGGAATACTGCCATGTTTCTGTAACATTTTAAAGCCAATTGTATCTGCTTCACCTTTACCCGCTTATCTAAGCACCAAAAGGCGTCAAGAGGTCAAATGAGCCGTTATTCCACTAACGTTTTTTTTTTTTTCTTTAAGTGAAGAGATGAATGACTATGAAAATTCTCACAACATGCCTCTGGAATCATTAAAACCATAGGAAGGAAAGCAGATTTGGGGTTACAGGCAAATCAACCATTTTGTGTACTTTAAATGCACCAGATTTATTTTTGAAAGATAAAAAGTAATAAGATAAAAAACAGGCTACATCATGTGGGGCAGTGATTTTTCTTACCAAGACAAAGGGCTTTCATTGGGAATTGGATTCAAGCTGAACCTTTTTGAGTAAAACAGGAATGATCCATGGTCTCCATGTCACTTTAAAAACAGCTGTGGTCTTGAAAATATTACTTTAATAAAAAGTGAAGGACAGAAAATCTTAAGTATATTTATATATAAAAATACATGAGAATACAAAAAAGTAGCAAAAGAAAGGGGATATAGGTTAAAAACAATATAGAATGAAATTCATCGATGCCTTCAATTTCTCCCGGTGAGAGACTTTTTTTTTTTTTTTTTTAAGACGCTTCACCTCGGAGAGCTCCAGGACTCCCAGTGTCGTGTCAAAAACTAAACGAAAAAGAAAAAAAAAATCCTTTCTAACAGCTTGATATTTTCTGGTCCCTGCCCAGTGCACCCAGCAAACCTAGGCCCAAGTCTCATTAGCTTCTAAATCCACTTTCTGTAAGGGGGTGCAAATCAAACCAACCTAGGACACGGAAGAGTGCCGTGTAATGACTAAGAAGTAAACTACAGCCAGGCCAATTATAGCGGTTCGTTTAGGGTTTTTGCTGATTCTTTTCTTGCCAACATTCCTATTTGTCCATTAAGAGGTGTGTCTTATAACGACACACGTCAAAGAGTTGAAAAAATAAAATAAAGGAGAGGGTGAGGGGTTGTTTGGGCAATGGGTGAAATCATTTTGGGAATTAATTTCGTAAATACAATGTGGCGTTGTCCCCTTAGAGGGGATCGGCCACCAAGGCCATCATTCTTAACCAAGCCAACTCCCCCCCAGACAAAAACATGGGTCCAAGTTTCCCAGAGAAAAGTAAACTTAGGTTCAGAACAATGGTTGGGGTGGACCAAAATAAATTTCATTTTAGCATTCAAGCTTGTGTTACTCATACAAGCAATATCCAATACTGAGAAACTATTCACAGATATTTTTGGTTATTTCCCCCTGCTTCCTGGACTAAAAACCAATATACATTTCATTTGTACCACAAATAGATCTAATATTAAGGATTTGGGGAAAAGCAATTTAACAAGGTGCATGACATAGATGGGTAACAAAGTGCCAAATTCTATACTGAAAAGTCTATGTATTGATGTGTATATGTGCGGGCGTGTGTGTGTGTGTGTGTGTGTGTGTGTGTGTGTGTGTGTGTGTGTGTGTGTGTGTGTGTGTTTGTGTGTGGGTCTCCATACGTATGCTTGAGAGTGTGAACGTGTAAAGTTAAAACTGGGAGTGGAACTGGGCCACAAATACTATGAAGTTATGTACAGAAATTCATTCTGTGGGGTTTCTATTTTTTCATGATAGGACTCACAAGTTTAAGAATTCATGATCTTTGTAAATAGGCTGACGTTGTTTGGGTAGTTCCTTAAGCCATTTAGGACATACTGGAACAGCGCACAGACGGGGAGCCCATCTGGGTCAGAACCTTGTCCAGCCACTGCAAGGGTCCATTCAAATGCAGCTCAATCCAGCAAGGAGTGCTTGTGACAGTCTGCCGCCTGAGAGACAAAAAGATAAAAAGTGTTGTTACTTCTGCAGCCTGTGTGCTCTGGTTCACACCATTCTTTGTTAAGCTGCTGGAGTGGATTTATCATTTTATTTCTTGAAGGAATGTTTTTGGGATTAAATGTTAACCCATTTAATCCGGGAACACATCTGTGTCACTTTAGATTTCTTTGGCAATTCAAAAATAGCAGATATACAAGCGTGGCACCCACAGATATACAAGCGTGGCACTCGTGTGCCGCGCTATGAGCTTGTAGATCTACTTATTTTTTTTTATGTGACAATTTGTGCAAATCTTTGAATATATATTCTACAAACTTTATATTATATATTCTAATATTATACTATATATTCTTTGTTGCTATATCAGAGGTGCTCCAACTTTTCCATGTCAAGGACCCCCAAAATGATATGTATTTGGCCACAGACCCCCATCTCAAAATATATGTTCCAGGGATCACCAGAAGCACAGATCGGAGTTTAAAATATTTGCTTTAAAACATATATATTCAAAGATTTGCACACATTTTCACGTTTTTTTCTCCAAAAATTGCACGTCTACAAGCTCATAGCTCTATGAGCTTGTATGCATCTGCTATTTTTGAATAACCAAATAAATCTAAAATGACACAGATGCGTTCCCAGTCTTAAAGGGTTAAACAACAAAATGCAGGGTCCATATGAATGATATCCAATCCATCATAGTGACAGAGAACTTAATGTTTGCTCAGCATTGCCATGCTCACCTGTACTCAGCTCCCCAGCCTTTGACGAAGCTCATACGGATTGTGCACATCCTGGTGAGCTGGTAGACAGCTTCAAAGCCCTGGTTGACTGACTGAGCCAGCAGAGCAGCAAACTCTTGGTTGTTGAAGATCTTCAAGTTACAACCTTAGGGAACAGGGGAGGGTCAGTGGGTCAGACATAGTTGTTGTGGGTTGTCCCAGTGACATTTCTTTATTGACATTTCTTTTTTGTTAAAATACTAGAGGTCCGCTAGCCGTGCACGGGGCTCTATTATTAGGCCTACGTCGTCTCCCCTTGAAATATCAAAATGCTCGCCCCAAAACACAGTCGCCCCGGGGCAAATCCGGCGGTATGACAGGCAAATCGGCAGTATATAGAATGGGGGGCGAGTGTGTTTTGGGGCGAGTTTTTATTTATTTCGTCATTTGTTTTCCGAGGCAACAACGGGGGAAATAGCAAAACGCTCGCCCCAAAACACAGTCGCCCCGGGGCAAATCCGGCGGTATTACAGGCAAATCGGCAGTATATAGAATGGGGGGCGAGTGTGTTTTGGGGCGATTTTTTTTTTATTGTCTCATTTGTTTTCCGAGGCGTACTTGTCCGCCCAGCCCAATACTTATGGAATACTTTGATTGCCGTAAGCAAGGAAATACTTCGTTGTGTTGTTACTTTTGGGTAAATGTATTTATTAAGTAGGCGTGTAATAAGCGGGATAATGGTGGTTAATCGCCCTGAAGGGCTTTAAATGTAAATAATGACCCCCATGCATTATCCCGTGCATAGTTTTGCGAGCGAACACCGCTGATTGCAATGGCCGCCGCTTCGTGTTGTTTCGGCTGTGGCCGTTGGCGTTCGGTTGTGCTGACGGTAAACGATGCGAAAGTGTTTCCCCGTCCGGTGTGGTCGTAATGTGGTGAGTAGAATTAATTATGTTGCGGGGTGGAAAATGTGTAGTGAGCAATGAGAAGTGCCCTACGCCACCCGTAAATTCAGCGTGCACGTTGTGGCTGGTGTTGTGGTGAGATGTCAGATGTAGTTGTTGTGTTTAGTCGAAATCAATGCTGTGGGTATGGCGTCAGCAGGCGAGAGGTCAATATGTATATACTATCAGTGCTTTAAATAACTTCATTACCGCCGTCAACCAGCAGGTGTCCTACTTGGCACTCCTGACAATTGGTTATTGCGAACGCGGAAGGAGGCGCCGACCAAGTGGAGCTTACTATATCACCGTGCTTGGGTTGTGTGTGTGTCTGTCCCTTATTTATGGTCTGTCCGTGTGTGTTCACGCTCTCATTGGCTCGCGCCCCCATGTGACTCGAAACTCCGTGCTGAAATGCCAGCAGCTGCACTGCCTGTATACAGCCGGCAGAGTGCACTACTACAGTGTGGTTGAAATATAGCAGCCACAGTCAATCTGCGTTCGCTTCCAGCGTTCGCGCGTCTTACTTGTATGAGTAGACAGACAATCTTATACTACATGTAAGAAAGGGTGGATTTTGTGTGCATGTCCAGAATAAGGATGGGTATCGAAATTCAATTTCTTGGCACCAAAATGAAAGCATCAGTACTACTCTGTATCGAGAGGGGCATCCAAACCATTTGCACTGATTTTTTAAATATATATGCACATTTATTTCCTGTGTTTGTACTCAAATCGGAAAAAGTTATAGTAGTTCTGAAACCGGTATTTGATTTTTTTTTTTAATTATTATTATTTTAAACAATACCCAGCCCTTCCAGAACACTTCTCCTGGCAGACCAGTTGTCCAACTGTCTCCAAACTTGGCCAAAAAATAAAAGATCTGGTCTTTGAACCGCATACTTTTGTTACTTTTAGCTTTGTCAGCAATTGTTCAGTCTACATGAATATTATTTTTTTGCCACTAGGGTGCCCAGAGCCATTGAGAAGTTTTGCCATCTCTGTTCACTCCATCGGCCCACAAATGTAGCACTTCTGACCCCTCATTGATGCAACTCTTCCATCTCAATGGCTCTGGAATTGTATACACCACTTGCCTGTATCCAGACCATAGACTCCGCCCACTCTGGACTGCTGCTTCAGTCTCATCAGGCTAAAACATTGCTTTATTTTCATCAATGTCTGACATACATTAATATAATGCATCTTGGACATTTTATCACTGAGGCGACAGAGCCTTCTTTCTTCTCCTACTCTCATTACCTGAGAAGTCAAATGACTCCTTTATGACTGGCCAGGGCCGGATTAACCCTCCGTGGTGCTCGGGCTTCGAACCGTTTTGTCTTATTAGTATTGTTACGCTTGATGGCCAAGCAAGTTGTCTGACACAAGTTAATGTGTGGAATGATTTAATTCCAAAAATGCCAATGGCCAATCTGCCTTTGGGGACAAACTGCTGCTCACGCTCAATAAAGTAATTGCAAGGATTCGGTTTCAGGCATTCATGTTTACCGTTATGTTATCATTATTTCTGTTAGGCTATTTTGCACATTCATTTTCTTTACATCCCCATCATGAATAACACACTTTCTGTAGACACAGCCACTTAGACATTATGGAGCTGTAATGTAAAATTGAAGGAAATATAATAATGTTAAACAGAACATGATTGCACCAATTATCATAACATTTTAATTGCAAAAAAAGAAATTCCCATGCCCCCCTAGATAGGTGCAAAATGCCAGTTTGCCTACTATAAAATCTAGCGACCACAACACTAAGATTCTAAATGTAAATATATGGGGGACAGAACAACTGCAGTGGCTGCAACAAAGTCACCACCTAAGCCAAATAGTGAGCCAGAGAAATGCTATTCAGTGATTGTTATGTCAACTTTTCCACCGGTTACCTGGAGGTATTTTGCAGACTGTTGCAGGGTGCCATCCATACCGCTGGTTGCAGTTTGGACTCTGGACAAAGATGGCGCTATCGCTCAGACATTCAGCAAATACTTCCCCGCCAATGTAATAAAGCCTTACTCCTCTTCCTGTGAACAAAAACAGAAATACACATCACATTCCTGTTCCATACAAAAGTTATGCAAACCTTTTTAATAAATGTTTTTACCCTCCTGTTTTCTTAACACTTAACCGTTACGAAAACAAGAAGTCCTGTCCGCTGCCTGGAGTATACAAATAATATAAGACATTTATTTGAGGCGATATTTCAAACAAACTTACTTCAACATCCAATAGTCTAATGATAATTAGTTAGGTTAAAGTAACCGTGTATCATCGCATTTTGTATCCTTTGTGTGGAATTGACTTGTGAGCCTAGTAGCATTCTTCCAAATCCATCTTTATTTAATCGATTAGTTTAATTAACTTCTTCAGGGTCTTCAATGTTTTTCAGGCCATGGACCCCTTAGTTGAGAGCGAGCCTTCCATGCATCTTGATAAGAGGCTTTCAAAGCTAGCTCACCAAATTTAGCT
The DNA here is from genome assembly GCF_963280865.1 of Gymnoscopelus braueri. NCBI lineage: Eukaryota > Metazoa > Chordata > Actinopteri > Myctophiformes > Myctophidae > Gymnoscopelus > Gymnoscopelus braueri. Next base: position 16,131,798 of record NC_137608.1, on the reverse strand, counting down.
GATCGTCTCATCAATATCTGTTGCCCTTTGAGATTACTTGAAACTAGCTTGGAAGTATTCCACAAGTTTTTAGTCCCTATGGGTTGCCTCCAAAAGATGCTGCAGCTTTGATGGCTTCATAGATTCATTTGACAGCACTATTGTCAACAATACACTGCTGTGTGTAAATGAAATGTTTTTTATTTGTTTACACTAATGTTCACTTTGTTTATGCTAATATGTCGGATTCATGTTAATGTGTATATTCACACATGTAATTTTTTGGAGTGAAACCCCCTCCCCGCAAAAAAAAAACGTTCCCATCACAAAGACACACTCTATAGTAACTCGGAGGACCCCTAGGGATCCCGGACCCCCTGTTGAAGATCCATGGCTGAGAACAATACTCCTATGGTGTGTTTTGCAAATCATACAGTAGTGTAGGCTAGTACACATAGGCTTGTGAAACTATCTCAGACTGACATTACTTGGTTACTACTTTAAGTTTTGCAATCTATGGGTAGAAACTAATGACAAAAAGTAAAAAGAGAAGTATGTCCATGTCCAAAAAGTGAGGAAATAATCATCAAAAGACTTTGAATGATTACTTACTACATAATAGTTAAAATAAATAAACGGAATGCATGTACATGTACAATACAAGGACTAACTTAATCCTAAAAGTAGTAATTCACAAAGTGCTGCGTGTGCAAAATTATTGGATATCTAAAAGATTCACGAGATTTAATCGGACAAATAATGGATGTTTCAGAATGCCCCACATGAAAAACCACTTAAGTGGACTCTCATAATAAATAATTTAACATCCGAGCTTTTATTTTACTAGAGGTTCGGGCCCTCACATCTAGAGCCCATATATGGAGCTGACTGATTTGTTTGCGCCTGATGCCGTGACAACTACGTCACACCACCAATCCGACCAATATGTCTGAGTCATAGTGTATGGGGCTTTGTCAGAGTACCCGATGTACCAGTCAGACTGTGTCCCTTTTGTGCTCATATATGGAGATCTCTGCATCTGTCTGTTCCTGATGTCATTAATATATGGCCAAACCCTGTATACTGGCATGCCCATATATGGGCATATTGGGTGGATTGGTGGTTCTGGAAAACTGGATATCCATATATGCCTTTTGCCTAAAATATGGACATATCGGTCGGATCGGCGGTTCTGGACAACCACTAATCTGAACGACTCGGCAGCAGGCTCCGCACTCCCTTCGAGTCATTGCCACTGCGTGCGCCGAGTTTGACGTTGGTCGGTCCCATATGCACGTGACCATATATGGGCATAGTGGTCGGATCAGTGGACTCAAGACAACCGGATCTCCATATATGCCTATATACGGGTTATATATGGTTATGTCTGAGTCATAGTGACATGCATATACATGGGCGTATTAGTTTTGTTTATGGTTATGTCTGAGTCAGAGTGACGTGGCCGTGGTCCTGCCTACATATGGGCGCATTGGGTTTGTTTATGGTTATGTCTGAGTCAGAGTGACTCAGACATAACCGTGGTCCGCCCGCCGGCCCAATTTTAATATAGGAAGAAGATTCCAGTGAGCATTTTGCTTGATGTAATGAACCAAATTCCTCTTGCAACATTAAAGCAAAATGTTGCTGGACAGCTCATGCCAGTGTTACACATGTTGATGGGATTTCATGCAGCCTTTGCTTCTGATGAAAGCTGAAATTGCAAAGCAGTGACCACTAGAGTCACCAACTTCGGTAAGGCACCAAGTTTGGCATAACTAACAACAAATAGAATTTGCAGAAATGAAACTTTGGTCACGTTATATTCCTAACTCGTGACTGTGCTTAACAAAGCCAGGCAAGTTCAATTAGGAACTGTGTTTCTTTCTGTGTAAGAGAGATGCACTATATATTCACTTTATGTTAGTTGCGGGGGGGGGGGGGGGGGGGGGGGGAGAGACTATTGTGTGGACTAAATAGCCCACACAATATTTCTGAACGTAAAGACTGGCAGTCCACATCTGGCTTTGAGTTAGAGATGTACTAATCCAATTTGTATCCTTCCCAATACCGAGTACCGATCCAATACCAGTGTGCAATTTAAACAAATAGGACAGTGGTTCTAAAAGTGGGGTCCAGGGACCATCTGGGTTCCTTGAGGGGGTTCCAAATGAACCCTTACAGATATGTAACTCTGAGAGTAAGTTTGTACACTCTCAAGAGTTATGGGGGTCCTTGAAATTAAAAGGTTTGAGAACCACTGATCTAGGAATAAATGGAAAATGCCATTAATAATTGTTTATGTGCAGCTACAAATTATAATGTAAATAGTTCAGAAAGAGTATAAACCAGTTGTGCAACATCAACTGAAGCAATCAAAATATGACTGTAAATGAAATATCATCATGTTATAAATGACGTGGTGTCAGAATGGCATACTAGCCGATACCAATACCAGCATTATAGGCGTCAGCTTTTCCGATACTGGTATCGGTATTGCAACAACTCTACTTTTGAGTATCACATACGCCCAATGGCCCCGGAGTTGTTTTCTACTTCAGTACCTATGTGCCTCCGGGTCATCTCCACGGTGGCATTACGGTTGACGTTGGACAGCAGGCCGAGGCAGAAGCGCTCCGAGTTGGAGGGGTCTGTGAAGCCATCCACCGTCAGTGAGGGCTGTGAGGCGTGGAAGGTCTCTCCCACACGCTGGTTCAGCTCGTAATAGGCTATTGAGCACCAGAAGGCTGGCTCAGAATAGGTCACCGGCTGTAGGTCTGAAACGGGATATTATACAAGTTCAGATCGTTCCTTTGGATTAAACTTTCCCCCCCCCCATTGCATTATCAATTTTGTTTTCCACTATTACAGACGATTATCATATTGATAATACTGCCAAGATTTCACTTTAACACTCGCAGTTAGTCAACACATTAATGCAAAAACAATGTCAACATGTGGTTCCATCAATTTATCAAGACTGAATGACAATTAGTCCTCATTCATTTTTAACATCAAACAATATATCTTGAATATCATGCAAAATAAGTGGGATTAGCTCAGCTCTCTGTCTGCAGTAGAGTTAGACTTATAATGAGCCAACTGTGCATATCTTACCCATGCTGTGATTAACAGGGGACAAGGTGCTGGGGGACAGCTCTGCTGGAGAACCTGAAAGGGACAGGATACAGGAAGTTAACCATTTGAGCTGATTTATAGAGGATGCTTTACTATGAGTCTTGACTTGGAGAAAGAAAGTCTGAAAGGCAATGGGAATAACAAGAAACCGACAGGGAGTGTCTAGTCTAGGGTACCTGTTTCCATACTTTGATTCATCTGTTGATCGCTTGCCTCCCCATCCTCACTGATGTAGCCAGGTGGCGGGGTTTCTAGAGGACAAACACAACAACTTATTCACTGTGGCATCACTGTAACATAATAAAAGTATAAATGAAGAACATGGTTATTGAACTCCTTGTTATTAGGGATGGGACTTAAGGGATAGTTCACCCGAAGAATTAATTTTTTTCTATTGATTAGTCACCCCATGGAGACTTGAATTCATGGATATTTTTTTGTTTTAATAATTTGATGGCCAGCAGACCGGTAGGCAGCGGTTCCAATAGGAGACACGGTCATCAAATTATTGGCTTAGGAATGTGATAAAAACATAACCATGAATAATATCCATGAATTCAAGTCTTCATGGGGTGACTAATCGATAGGGAAGAAAATGGCATTTTGGGGGGGAACTATCTCTTTAAGTACTAACCAACTAGTCTAAAAACAAAGATTACAAACAAATATTTCCATGCTGAGCCCCATTTATCCTCCATGGCCCCAACATACTTCCATCTCAGATAACCATGCATCACCGTCGTGCTCCTCTGCTGCCATATAAGCTCCACTTAGCAGATTTCGCAGCAGACTGTAGTCTTTAAAGACTTCAATGCAAAGTGCCCCCATACTTTAGACAATTTGGGACACGCACATTTCAGTTGCTGCCGTCTCCACCATCTACTGTATGTGGTCATCATTTTTACCCTTTTCTCTCCTCCCAATTTAGTCGCTATGCCAATTAACCCTCGAACCCTAAATACCTAGACAGGTACTTTAGCCTTGTGCCACCCAAACACCCACGCAATTCTTCTCTTCTAGTGCATCACCCAACCTTTAATGCGATTAGTCATAAAATCATCCTAAACCCCGGATGAAATTGGACTAACCTGGTATGTAGTTGTTAGGAGGTTCAATTCCTGCAGGAAAGTTTGTGTTCTCAGGTATGGAATGAGTGTAGTCATCAAGCGGTGGTAGCTCTGTCAGAACTTCCGAGTGTCTTGGCACAAGAACGGGAGGCAGCACTGCAGAATCAAATACAGAGAAAAGTTGAAATTACATTTTAAGCCGTTATGGGACACCAGTATGCAGAGTGGCATACGATTAGCTCAATAGAACAAGCTACTAAATTACCAATATTACAAACAAGCAACAGTAAGAACATCAAGGTGAAGAACCACAGTGCCGCTAATGTACAGTAACTGTTACACATCTTCCTATGACCCAACAATGATTACCAATTACACCAAATTACTTTTCAAGCAATTTGACTGTGAGACAATTTTCCCATGTCGGAATAAAAGCACAGGAGTTCTGCTAGATTTGTTTAACATGCTTTCGTCATCTCTAGTCGATTGTTAAGTGTAAGGTAAGGTTGTCATGAAGCTCATTCTGAGCGGTAGTAAGTCATGCATTTTCTCATCTCGGGGTTCCACTCAAATCAAGCATGTTTAATTTCATTCAAGTCTTTAGTCGTGGTTCATGTGAGGTTCAATAACGTGTCGTGAGTATTGTCAACCACCAATGGGTGTTGTTGTGCACTCTCTCCAGCACCACATAGGAGCCAGCAAACATGATATTTTCTGTGTAACACACAGCCAACAAGCAATAGTCATGCCCTTTTGCTACACAGCAAAATCTGGAGTGTTAATTTAACAATGAAAGTGCAAAAATGTATGCTTTCCCATCCACCTTTACACTTTCAGAGCTCAATTATGACTCTGTATTTTAGTGTGTACATACAATACTAAAGGCCAGCCCACACTAGACACGTTAACTTGCCTGTAGTGTAGATATAAGAGGGTGTAAGACCTTTTTTTTTTGTCTTCTAGTGGGTGATAGATGTGAAAAGGTTGTCAGACGACGTTAATCTTTAAAGTCTTCAAGTGTATGGTAGATGTGAGAGGGTGTCAGGCGCTAGTCTTTAAAGTCTTCTATTGTATGGTAAGATGTGAAAGGAGGCTCAGACAAGGTTCAAAGTCTTCTATGCGGTAGGCATAATGTTTAGCAAGATTATGTGGCGACATTGTTTTATTCAATGAACAACAAGTCATTAAGTTAAGCATTTTAAGAGCACAACGTAGATGGACAACAGAGTACAACAAGATGCCATACAAAAAGAGAACCAAGTATCGCAACAGCTTGTATAATTTCTATATCGTGCTATGTAATTATGAGCACAGATGAAGGGTTGCCACAGGACAAGGAGGTGTTCATGTGAGTAAAGTTTATGATTATGGTTGCAGTTGCTGCGAGAGGTCTCTCGTGGGGGAGAGACAGAATGCTGCTTTAGAGTACCTATGAACATCCTTATGAAGCCATGTACGGAACAGCTAACATTCAACACTTCAGGCTAATGAGGTTCAGCTTTTGGACCTGGATCACAATCATTACAGGCAACTTAACACCTGACCCAAAATATATTCTTGCGATCCTATAACAATAATTTGCCATTTCACATGAAACAGGACTGCTGACTTCCCTCTATGTGATACTGGGTGGTAAACAACAGGGTGTTTCAACCAGCAGGTAACATACGTTTACAATTTACATCATTTAGAACTATGGCTACAATCAGCCACTGTGAGACGTTTTGAGGAGACAGAAAGAGAGAAGCAGAAAAAGATGTACAGAACCTCTTTTTCCCCCTTCCCATCAAAATGTCTACCATAAAATACAACCACCATTTGATATTATTTACGATCTGTGTTAATTCAACTCAGCGAGTACAAGTGGAACCAAATGGACCCTTCCACTTGTACACTATCAGAGTTACAGACCCAGAAGGGTTCATTTTGTTCCTAACCATCAATCATTTAGCTGGGAAACCCCTCAAGGAACCCTGGGGCTCCCCAGACACCACACTGAATGCCATAAAACACCACTTTAAAGGTACAATCCGTTCGTTTTGTGTCTCTCCTCCTGACAGATAGGAAATTGCAACTATGTCCGAACTACGATAAAAATGGGAGCGAAACTAGCATCCAATTTGGTGTGCCGCCTGCATCAAATAACTTTACTGACATTGTCAACCACTAGGTGTTTTACCCAACACCAGGGTCTGACTTTCTCAATAGAAGAGTAGGGAGATCACCTCCAACCAACTGCAGATGTGTTAGGTAGTGTATTGTATTGACATGCTCTACCATACAGATTAGTTAAAATAACATTTTATTCACTAAAATAGGTCCCGATTTGTCGCTATAAGCCATCATATGCACCATCCTGCGGGGGGGACAAACGTTCTGGTGCTTGTTAATGGCGTAGTGGTTCCGTTACTCACTTCCAGAACCACACAAATCCTTGCAGGTCTACAAGACAACAACCAAAAGTATATGGCAGCTCACCTGGGGTCTCCACCCTCTGGTAGTGGTAAGGATTGATGCACACCTCATCCTTCTTGAGGTGGAAGGCGTATTCACAGGCCTCAATGGCGCGTAGCTCATGGTGGCTGTGCAGGTCAGGCCATCGCCACAGGCGGCAGTAGATGACATGGGGAAGCCCCTTCCTGTGGGAGACCTGCAGGCGCCCGTCCAGGGATCTGATCGGATAGCAACCAGAAAGCGGTGGTGAGAGATTTGGGGAGGCAAACAGGGAGCGAAATGTTGGATAAGATGTATGAAGTGGCCAGATTAGTCGAATAGGCGGGGTGACGAGAATGAGAAGCAAAAAACGTTCTCATGTTCCCCTCACCCAACACCGCAAAATGACAACTTTCCCACATCAAAGTTGTATGCAACACCATACAATAGGTTGAGGAGGATAGTCACCTGGTTTGGTCAGGGTAGCTGTATAGGCCTGAGGTATCCCACTGTTCTATCGTATTTGGAGTACTCAGTCCCCATATTTCAGAGCAATTGCTGTGCACAGAGAAAACAACAAAAACAAAACAAAAAAACAAATGATAAACATGGGACATGGATCATTCAGAAGTATATCAGTATGGGTAATGTGAACATTAAAAGGCCTCTTTTATTAGAGTCTCAGGAAGAAAAAGACATCAAATTCATTTTCATCTGAGAAATGAAGGATGGGATACTTCAAATAAGAGAAGCCTTTTTTTGACAGAATTAAGGAGGGGAGAAAAAAAAACATAAAATGGCATTCAATAACACACAATGAGACTGTTGGTGAGACAAAGAACATTCTTAAACAATTGTGGCATTGTATTTAAATACAATTCTTTTTACTACAGCCGTGTATGTCGGTGAACTTATCTGGAGACGTTCAAACAAACACTGAAGACACTCAAAGGGATAAAAGAAAGGGGGCAACCTTGGAAAGAAACTACCTTTCCGTTTTCCAGCATTCTCAAAACTTCACAAGAAAATGGTCGGAAAACAAAAAACAAAAAAAATGGAATGAAGACGAATGACGTAAGAGTTGCTTCTGAAGACCAGCACAATAATAGACTGCATTGGTAACGCAAAAAACTATAGCATGTAATTTGCCTTATTAACTGAAGTGGGATCTCAACTACCCTTCAAAACCACATTATCTTCAGTTCCTGACAGCATAGCAAACTATGTTGCAAGATTTTAGTTTTTGTTTATAATACAACCGTACTTCTAAATGACAGCCGGTTACCTGCAAAGCTGCTAGATGAACTCAACAGTCGCAAACAAAAATTTGGCGGGTTGTAAGCCATCATTTCTGTACAAAAACAGGAGAACTCTCAGGCGATAACGGCCAGGCGACTATCTATAGACATCCAAACAACTGACGTGGTTGTTGGCAGCTCATCAGTGAAGAACGATACTGTTAACACACCATGTTCCCAGAGAACATGAGTCTAGGGCATCAAGGCTGACTGGCTGATAACATCCTCACTGATACGTTGTAATGTCTGCCACCCATGAAATGAATATACATCAGCTTAACTGTCAGCACTGTGATTTTTCAGTTTTTGTTTCCAGTTTTTAATTCCCAACTTCTTATTTATTCCCAACGGGACACCGATCTTTCCCCATGGATCACATACTTGAATAACTAAATAATATCTTCACACCGATTTCACAATCTGAGCAGCTGTGGAAAACTGGGTCTGGAAATCAAAGTGCTCTGTGCTTTGGCATTCCATGCTTCTGAACTATGTCTCAAACAAGAATGTTACTTTGCATAAACATGTGAAACACAGGTGAATCAAGTGCTAGACCAACGTGTTGGCAGTTGTTTCTGAGTATCTAACATGAGCAGCTCCTGATGTGCATAAAACAAAACGTTCTAGTCCTCAACTTGACCATTACTCCACCACCGTGCGGCCTACCTGGGGATGGTGACACACTTGGTGTTACAGTTCTGTGTGGTGATGGCTTTCTCCAGCTCATCAAGCTGGCCAGTCTTCTTCAGCTTCTTCACCAGGCTCTTCACTGCCTTTTCACACCACTTCTCCTCTTGGCCGTTCGTCTCTCCTCCGCCTGCTCCACCCGGCCCACTGGCAGACTTCTTCCAGCCCAGCAGCCTCTTTACCACCGGCGGAGTGAAGGGCAGGATGGAGGACATCTTGGTCGGGAGGGTAGCCGAGGCTCTCTTCAGCCTGAGAGCTCAGAACACACTCGCACACACAGAAGCAGAGGGGACCTGGAGGAGGCACAGATTTGGGCCCTTGCTCTGGGGTGGCCCCACTCTACTGACCCAAGGAGTCACAGGTTGGAAGCCAGGGCAAGCAGTTTTAAGACAGAGAAACCTTTGGAGAAAATCAAAACACATAAAAAGCATAGAATTACAAACAAATTCACAGTTCATAGCAGTCATCATAGCAGACATGCTGCCAAGTTCAACATCACAATAATAAACACACATGAAAAAAGGAATGCGAATTATTTTTCTAATGCTGAAGAAAAATAGTAGTATTGATTTGCCCACTGTAAACGTTTCATAAGACTTGTGTGTTATGGAAACAAACTTGAGCATTCGGCAGTTGAACGAGCAGACAGACAGTCCACTTTCCTGTCACAAATTATAACGTTTAACGTGTAGCTTTACATGGCAAAACTTACGAAGTTGACCAACACAACAGGGTGTGCCTGAGTGTGTTGTTGTTGCATTCGTGAATAATACAGGAAAAACAAAACATCATTATAAGCCATCAATTAGCTGCAGTGAGAATTATAGCTCGTAATGGAAATCAATCGGAATTGATTTGATTCACAGGAGTATTTATGACAGCTAACAGTTACAGTAGCTATAATAGCTTCGTACTCTGTGTGTGTGTGTGTGTGTGTGTGTGTGTGTGTGTGTGTGTGTGTGTGTGTGTGTGTGTGTGTGTGTGAGTGAGCTGCAGGGCCGGCTATTAGGGCTCCCAATATACTTCGTTGCGCGTGTGGTGTCGCGCACCAAATATATAGCAGATCTACAAGCTCACAACGTATCGCGCTGCGACGCGTTGCGAGCTTGTAGATCTGCTATATATTCGGGTGCGCGACACCACACGCGCAACCACGTATATCGACTCCGGGTTGTAGAGGGGGGGCCTTGCTTTGCTTTCACTAGCTACAGCCGCTTTGCATTGTCAATACAGTTGCAGAATAAACGCCGAAATGTTTTTAATTTCTACATGACCTATAAAATCACAATCATTAAAAAGCTATAAAACAATATCCCCGAGTGGGCTTGCGGGGGGGGTCCCTCTATCTTCTCCAGGCCAGCTAGCCTAACGTTAGCCCGTTAGCTTGTTATCAGAAATCCTTTTGTTGTGATCCCAGGGAAAAAAAAAAAAAAACTGCTTTGCGCAACAATCAAGTGGCTCGCGCTACTTGGAGGCTAACCTAACGTTAGCTGAGCAAAAACAAAAAGTCAGCTTCACCACTATCATTATTACACAAGGAAACCGATTATTTAAACATCTTACAAATCAGCTAGTTCCGTGTCAGGAACACCCTTTAGACGTTTAAAAGTGTCTCTGAAACAAACGCGCGCCTCCTAAAAAAGGACAGAAAACCAGGTTCACATCTTGAACTGTTCCACAAAAACTGAGTCTCCCGTCGCTAGCTGCTATGCTAGCTGCTATGTTAGCTAGCTGCTAGCCTGCTAATGCTAACACACACACAAAACAACACGCACCAAAGTCGTGAAAACAACCCGACAGCGTTGCAATAGTTACCCCAGTTATTAGCCTCCCGAATTCCACTTTTCGCAGGAAAAGACGTGCACAGCAGCTCAACAGACGCCCTGTTTCTGGCATAAAGATATAATGAACGGTTTTCTAATGGCAGCAGGAATTATTTGACAAGGAGGCTTGTTGGGCTTTTCTCTGAAGCTGCTACTGTTGCTACTAGTTAGCCTCGTTAGCAGCGTTGCCAGGTTCTGAAAGATAGACAAGCAACCAGGTCTATGAAAACAAGCCAAAAAGAAGCAACTATGGGTTACATGAGCACTTTAAACCTATATGCATCGGCTATTATGTGAAACATTTGGAATATCTTTGAAACATTTTAACAACACAAATCTTGTATGGGGGATACATATTCATATTCATTTTGGGGTCCTTGACATGAAAATGTTTGAGAACCACTGGTTTAAACAACATTAGGTATTAAGTCCCAAAGAAATGCAACCCGCAACAACCAATATTTACAAGCGACATGACAGAAAAACAAGCACAAAGTCGCTTATAATAAACGGACATGGCAACCTTACTCGTTAGGTAGACCCGGAACCAAACACTCAGATAAACATGCTGGGCGACATCACAGAATATGAGTCCCGCCCTTACTCTAAAATGATTGGACAAACCGAAGCAGAACTACGAAGTGGGACGCACGGGATTGGTCTGTTTTCGTGACAATCCATGATGTTTATTTGACAGCATGGTTTTTGTATCTGTCATCGGGAGATAGTTTGAGTCCAAATCAATTTAAAAAGCACACATCAATAATGTTTCCGTTAATTAATTAATGCTTTCAAACTGGTAAATACATTTTTGTATTATTATGAAATGTCATCATGATTTGAGTGCACGGTTAAATAAGCCAAGTGCTTTTATGAGCGATCCAGTTTAGAGGACCGTGTATTGTGATTTGTACTTCCATGTACTGTTACCATGTCTTTCTAAATAAAGTATTCAATCAATCAAGTATTCTATTGGTGACAAGAATACAATTAAAACCTGGATGCTGCAGATATGATGGAGAGACAGAGACTAATGTTCTGAACCATTGCTTCCTAAACGTTTTAGCTCGAGACCCTAAAGAGTCCCCCCGTGACCCAAACTAGTGAAAATAGCAGATCTACAAGCTCACAACGCATGGCATTGCAATAATATTGTTAATCGCAATTATTTTTGCCACAATCGTGACATGCAATTTTCATATAGTCCCAGCCTACTTCTTAAACATTTGTTTTCAAATTGATGGAATTTCTTAGATTTTTGGCATTTATTTATGAAATCAATTTACTGGCGACCCATCAAAATGGACCTGCGACCCACAAATGGGTCCCGACCCACTGTTTGGGAACCACTGTTCTAAACCTTGTTTTCTCGTTTTCTCTCTCTGAACTTTCTTATTCATCCCTCCAACGACATATGACTCTGTCATAACGACAGAGACTGATGTATACCTGTCAGGCGTTCATTGCTCTAATTGCTCTTCCCCCAAATCATGAGTCCAATTAGTGTATTGGTCTCACCTGGTACCACTATAAATGCTTCAGGCCAACATATGGTCGATTTTTATTCATCTGTAGCTAGCCATGGTTGTATGGCTGCTTCTTTGTGTTGTGACAGTCCAACTAGGGCCCTCCCAAGGTGAGCCAGGTTTAACAAGGAAAAGTTACTTCCACCCATTGTAATCAGCATTGTAATCATTGTTCTGAATTTAAAGTAAATTGATATATTATCTCCACTTGGAGATAAAGTACATCTCATCAGTTGAAACCTTGCACAATTTTAATGAATAGGGATGGGACGATAATAGTTATCATTTATCGTGATAAAGAAACACTCACAATAATAATCATATCGCAGAAAACTTAATTAATTGTGATTGTCCTCCGTCATAATCATCGTGACATGTAATTTTCATATCGTCCCATCCCTAATAGCCCTAATAGTCCATCAATCTGGACGGCCTCCATCGAAGTGCCCCCTGGGGTTTAGGATGTGCACAGATGGCTCGGACTGTGTCCCCTATAGACATGTGTGTGACGGAGAAAGTGACTGCAGTGATGGATCGGATGAAGAGGGCTGTGCAGAGACATGTACTGCAGGTACTGGTTGTGTCTCAATGATGTAAAGCAGAGGTTCCCAAACTTTACAGTTTGAGATCCGAAAGATAAACTCGGTGTCTCCCTGCATCGGACCTAAACAGGACCCTTATAGAATTACATTATGAATGAATAGCCTACTTAAGCCCTATATTTATAAAATAGTGAAAATAGCCAATCTATAAGCTCGCAATGTGTCGTAATGTTGTGAGCCTGTAGACTGGCTATTTTCACCTATATTTATTTTTTAATTTTCTTACATTAACATTTTAGGAAACTTAAACGTAAAAATCACTCGTGACCCAAATGGATCTGACTGTGACCCCAAAAGGGGTCCCTAGTACCCATTGATTGGGAAACTCTGATCCAGAGCATGGTTAAGTGTACTGCTGGATGATATAGTATTTCCTACTTTTTAAGTCTGGTTTAATCCTGCTTTGGTGCCACATGGGTGGCGCCTGCTGCTCGGAAGACTGGTACACCTAGTTCCACAAAGTTTACATGCATAATCACAGAAGGGTACAGTACATACAGTACATGAATGTATACATGGCATTACATTTGTTATGCCTGTATGTGATTGACAACCTGTCTCAGAAGTCCTGGTTATCCAGGGGTATTAAAACACTGAATTTGGGGTACCTGGTGGTGCAGCCAATTTAGCCAAGCACTAGCCATCATGCTCCATGAGGTTCATGAGGACTAGAGCACAAATCTGACTACAAATCATGTCTCCCCCTTCTCTGCCCCCAGTTTCCTGTCTCTGTACATTCTAAATGAAGGGGGAAAATAAGCCAAGAACACTGAATTTACAATTTTCAAATTCCATCTCAAACGTTTGGTCAAAACTATGGCGCATATATTCAACGTACAAAATATAACATGTGCTTTCATATGGTTTTTGAGTATGAGATGTTAAGGGATTCCAATGTGACAAAGTTGAAGTGTTCCGAAATGGCAGTCAACATAACCCCGTCCGTCGTTGTCCAGGAGGAAGCCCCCCAGCTGTTAGTGCTGATGCATGTCGTTCTCTTTTTTTACAAAGAGGAAACGACATGTGTTCCCTTCCTAATGTCAACCTCACAGGCCTGCGGGTCGTCCCTTTGGCCTTTTTGTTGTTGTTATAAACATAGAATATGTACTGGAAGATTTTGTTCTGCTCCTCCTTGTACGTTGTGTATCGAATTCTGAACATTCCCACAGTGAAACCAGAAGCACTGTACTGTATATGGACATTTTCAACTACTGTAAATGTCTCCTTCCAAAAAGGCCAGTTCCAGTGTTCCCATGGGAAGAAGTGTATCGACCAGAAGCAGGTGTGTGATGGCGAGTCCCAGTGTCAGGACCGCTCTGATGAACTGAGCTGTACGAAGCGCACAGAGGACTGTACTCACCAGTGTGACAACAAGAGACTCTGTCTCCCAGACAAGCTCATCTGTGATGGGGAGAAGGACTGTGCGGACGGCAGTGACGAGGCCAACTGTGGTGGGTTTTAATCATCTGTTGATAGGGTTGTAGGGTTTATAAGCCTAGAGAGACGGGGACCCGATGTCGACCCAGGGTCGGATACGAATCCGGCTCTGTGCACTAAACTCAGCCACCAGACAAACGTATTATACTCACCAAAAATAACAGATTGTTGGTGAGCAACACCATAGTCGGACAAAATGTATAAATTATGCTTTAGTTTGTCTCTTCAGTGATAAAATGGGGGAACATCTGCAAGGAACAAATAAGGGAGATGGTCTAGCAGCAAATTGCAGGAAAGAACTCATTGTCAAATGTCCTCTTTCAGTAGTGAGGAAATACAGAATAAATGTGTTACTGAGGGAGAATTTCAAGACGATTGGTTCATCAGACACAGATTGAACTCTACTTTAACTGGCATAAGCTGTAGATCCTACAAATATGTCGATCATCAAATCTGAAAACCGTGCTTCTCTCCTTCTTGCTCATCATAGTTATTGTTTAACTTATCCATCACCCACACTTCATAAAATGACACTGACATCAAGTCCTTCATATAAATAACAATAGTCCCTCTCACTTATCCATGGCTCTTGGATCGGGATTAAAGAAGAAAAGAAAGCTGATGCCATCACTGCAGGACCTTCCCCTTTCACCGCCAGGTCCAGTCGCCCCAACATGGCGTCGGATTCCATCAAATGTAACCTGGGCTCCAAACCCTGCACAGACCTGACGGATTGTGTCCATAACAGCCATGTATGTGACGGAGAAGCAGACTGCAAAGATGGTTCAGATGAGGAAGGGTGCTCAACATCATGTGAAACTGGTAAATGGTGATGGTGTGGGGAGGGGATTGGTAATTTCTGCTGATATCCTTTTATACAGAGACCTATAATGATAGGCAAACGTTTCCAATATTTTCGGCATTTGTCGTACTGCGAAGTATATAGGGCATAAGTGGTCTAGAACGAGTGCAACCTACAAAACGGGCTTAAAAACAAGGACCAATTATTGGACTATAACTAGTAGTCCAATAATGATGCACACAAAGGCCAAAATTAGTGGCCAGACAGTATTACTGTGATCATCAATTTCAGTTTGAATGTTCAGCATTAATGTGACTTTACTGTCCTCTAGTGAATTTGATTGCTCACTGCAATTGCTTTATTCTCATACCAGTATCACTGTAGCAACCAGGTAGAGGTTCTATGGTCTTCAAAACTGACACACTTCATCTTAGCCCTGTTTTTATAATTAAACTGCGAAAATAAGCCGATCTACGAACTCTCAACCGATTGCATCACCATCAGTCACCCTGATGATCTTTGGTTGTCGCATCACTATAAGTGAACATTTTTAAAACTTTTCGCATCGGATGTGCCCAAAACAGGACACAAATTTGAAAGTGGTTAAATCAACCTTTTTAATATTATTGCACCTGCC
The DNA here is from genome assembly GCF_963280865.1 of Gymnoscopelus braueri. Lineage (NCBI taxonomy): Eukaryota > Metazoa > Chordata > Actinopteri > Myctophiformes > Myctophidae > Gymnoscopelus > Gymnoscopelus braueri. The sequence goes on along the minus strand of NC_137608.1, from coordinate 16,116,372 downwards.
CCTCTAGATATCTGGGCCCTTGGCCACTTGCCCAAAAAGCCCATTGTGTAATCTGTGTTTGGCCTTCCTGATTTTCAACGTGCAGAGCTCTGCCCATCTCACTAACATCTGTGATTCTCAGGCCAGTTCCAGTGTGCCCATGGGAAAAGGTGCATTGACCAGAGGCAGGTGTGTGACGGTGTGTCGCAGTGTCAGGATCGTTCTGATGAGCTGAGCTGTACCAAGCGCTTGGAGGGCTGTTCTCATCAGTGTGACGAAGGCAGTCGGTGCCTGCCTGACAACCTTCTCTGTGACGGAGAAAAGGACTGTATGGATGGCAGTGATGAGGCCAACTGTGGTAAGTTATCGTGGAGGCATATTTTCCAGTTGTTTCAGTCAACTTTGAACTTTTGAGTATTTGGAACCCACTTTTTTTTAAGTGGTCCTTCACAGGAACCATACAGTATTTATTATGCAACTACGTACCTGTCCCACCTACCTTCTATCACACATAGTTGACGAGGGCTGTGGCGCTAGTGAGTTTAAGTGCACCAGTGGCCAGTGTGTGTCGGCCAGCCTGCACTGCGATGGGCATCCAGACTGCAAAGATCGTTCAGACGAGGAGAGCTGCACCAAGCTGCCAGTCTGCAACAGCAAACAGCGCTGTCCCCAGAGCAAAGAGTGTCTAGTATCAGAATGGATCTGTGACGGAGACCAGGACTGCAAAGACGGTTCTGATGAGAAGGTACAGAAGGTGTAAAAATGCGAATTAAAGTTTTATTTTACGCAGGAACTCGTAATCCCAGTGCACATTCACCAAAATGTGCTGAAATCAACCATTGCCTAACGCAATTTATGCTGACATCAGGCATGTCCATATGAATAGGCGTATGTCCAAATATGGACATACTGGACGGCCACAGATGCAACTTTTATATGAACTTTATATGGTAGATTATTTCAAAAGTCAAAACGTACTATAATGAAGTGTTCATATTTTGTAGTATTAGGTGTAGGTTGGTTGTTTTCCTAAAGAGCGAGCTTTCCAAGTCTTTTTCTAATGCAAAGGCCATCAACAGAGGAAGCACAAATGTGACTGCTCTGGAAAAACAATTCCAAGCCAGTAGAACATGAAATTCCATTTGTGGAGTTTTAACACCTTAAATGGATGCCACTTGAACAGCAGTTGTAACATCGGAGATTTTGTAAGTCTATTAATGACTCCTCCAGGACTGTCCTGTGACTCCATTGACTTGTGGACACTTCCAATGGTCCTGTGCCTCCAAGACAAAGTGCGTTCCTGAAGCCTGGCGATGTGATGGCATCCAAGACTGTGATGATGGCAGCGACGAGACACAGTGTGAGTCATGATTGTACATATGAAATCGAAATCAGGAAAATATGATTTGGCAAATGAGGAAGAAACAAAACCCTAAGCAGTTTAGAAATGTATCTCAAAATACAAAAACTGATGGCAACATGACTGAATTTGGTACTAAGAAAAATCTCTTCAAATTGCAAAATTTGACTTCAATTCAATGATACAACACGATATAGATTCAATGATATCATATGCTGTACCATGGTGATATTATTGTATACTTAACCCATTAAAACCGGGAAAGCATCTGTCATATTAGATTTCTTTGGCTATTCAAAATAGCAGATATACAAGCTCACTGCAAGCTTGTAGATATGTTATTTTTGAAAAATCTTGAAAAGTTGTGCAAATCTTTGAATATATTTGAAAGCATTTTTGAAAGCGACCATTTTTAAGTCAAATCTTTGCTTCTGGGGGTCCCTGGTGTCCGTGGCCAAATCCATATAATTTTGGGGGTCCTTGACATTTTGAGAACCACTGATCTAGAAACATCGTTTTCCCAGAAAACTGTTAGGAATTTGTAGACTCTGCCTCAGGTTTTGATGCGTTAACTGTGGGTTTGACCCCAGGTGGAACAGCAACATGCAGTCCTTACCAGTTCCAGTGCGGCAGTGCGGAGTGTTTGGACATGGCCCTGGTGTGCAACACTGTGAACGACTGTGCCGACGGCTCTGATGAGGGGGGGAGCTGCGAGACCAGGTGTCTGGCCCAGGACACTGCCCGCTGTTCTCAGACCTGCTATAGTACACCACAAGGACTGGTGAGACTCCTACATCTCTGTAATGATTTGCTTTATTTGATTTTTACAGTGTGGCTCTAAGAGCTAGCAGTCTGTAAGAGGGTCTGTTGATATTTTAGTTTGTCACGTCATCATTATGAGTGAATGCTAATGTGATAAGCTGGCTAAATAAAGGATGTACATCACTTTAGTATAGTATGTGATCATTACAGTATGCAGAATAGATACTGTAGGTCTGTCCCCACAATGTGTAATGTTTCTACTCTGCTCTGATACACATGTTTGATCTGTGCCATGCAGAGGTGTGGATGTGAAGCTGGCTTCAGGCTCCTGCAGGATGGACTGACCTGTGTTGACATTGATGAGTGTGAAGGACAGAAGCAGAGCCAAGGAATCTGCGGTCACATGTGCATCAACACGCCAGGCTCATACCAGTGTCAGTGCCACCCAGGCTATGTCATGGAGGTGGACGGACATCACTGCAAAATCACAGGTAACTAGAAAATGTGCTCCTCGGAGCACAAGTCTCCGCCAGCAGACCCGTGCTATTTTAATAGCACGGTCGTCTTGGTAGAACGGGTCGTCTTGGTAGAACGGGTCGTCTTGGTAGAACGGGTCGTCTTGGTAGAATGCGCGTGGTTTTTGGTGTTCTGCATGGGGCGACTGAATATGTAGTGTCTGCATCTAAAAAATGTTCTTCTTGAAGCAATGTGTCATATGGGAGTCCTCGTAATTGACTGGTTTGTTCAAATGCTTGTCTGTCTTCTTCATCTTCGTTGTCTTGAACAGTTTCAGCAGTTGATTGGTGTGTTTGATCTATGTCAGTTTTCTCTAGTGCTACATAATGTATTTGATCAAGGTGGCCAATTGTTACAGTATTAAGACTTGTTGTGGGATCAATTCAACTCTATAGTCCTCTTCTGTGTTACTGTTGTAGATGAGTATGCTTTCTTAGCTTTGGCCTTCTGCGCCTTTGCTTGACCAATGTTAGGTGTTCTCAGAGGGACACACACACGCACGGAAGGGTGATTTGTACTGGAAGGTACTGTTCCAATCAAGACTGATTGATCCTGTCTTACCTCACTTCAAAAACATAGATGTCTTTTTGAAGTGACACACCTATTTATAGGATTTTATTTCGTCATGCGTCCCTCTAGCCAATCAAAGGCATTGGTGTCAACATATTGACACGTGTCACATGGAGCTTGACCAATGTTAGCTTGGCTAGGAGGGAGGTGAACACACAGCGGGACGAAGCGAAAACATACTCTCCGCCTCCGGCGGAGACAAAAAGGGAAGTGATTGGTTGTATATTGATAATTATGCTGATGACTAATGTGTTGAAATCGTGGCACACAATGTGGCTGTACTGTGGCTTAAAATGAGACACTGATGTGTCCTGTGGATTGTTTCTGGGGATTTTGGTGTCCTGAGGTGAGGTGTAGTTCTCCTTTTTTCACCATTGAGTTGCATTGCATGTGTTTTGGGAGAAGTACAAGCAAGACCTAACTAAGCTTGTGTGCCTGGCTGACTACATCTCGGATCTCTTCATCCCCATCCTCTCCAGGTGAGCCTTTCTTGCTGTCCTCAGTCCAGACAGGCCTCTTCCTCTATGGATTGCGCAGTGGCAGTCTGGATGTGTTGCAATCTACTGCAAAGAAGCCCATACTCTCTGTGGACTATGACTGGAAGGAGCGCAAGGCCTTCTGGGTCAGTATGGACTCGGAGGGTATCGGGTGGTCCTCATTAGACCATAAGACCAAAGGCACACACATCAGAGGTTTGTGCAACAATTGTGCTGCATTGATAGTTGGGAACTTTTTTTTATTATGTACAGTATAGGCAGCCTGTTCATCTCTTTATAAATGTTTGAGAGCATTACACAGGTTGGAAATGGGAAACTGCATGTCATAAGCATGCGCAACAGTAACACTATTAACGTATTGATTGAACAAAAAGCAGTTACTTGGTACACAATGGCTGCTGTTGCGTTCCATCATGGCACAGTGGCTGACCACTCACCCACTTGGCTCTTCTTTTCTTGTCATTCCATAGGTGTCAGGGCTGATTCTGTAGCTGTGGACTGGCTGGGCAGAAACCTGTACTGGATTGATGGAGTCAGCAGTGAGATCATCGCTGTCGGACTGACCAAAGCCACTAACAAAGCTCTGCAGTACTGCATTATCCTGGACGAAGACTTGGAACAGCCTCGCTCACTGGCCCTGCTGCCACAGAAGGGGTTGGTGTAATATGGTGTCAACCCATTAAGACCTGAGGCTGATTCTACAAATTACTTCTAAATCGGTTGCTATATCAGTGGTTTTCAAACTTTTTCATGTCAAGGATCCCCAAAATTATATATATTTGTCCGCCGACCCCCATCTCAAAATGTTTTGTTCCAGGGACCCCCAGAAGTAAAGATTTGAGTTAAATGTGACGCGCTATGAGCTTGTATATGTGCTATTTTTGAATAGCCAATGCTTTTTAGCTCAATCTAAAATGACACAGATGCTTTCCCGGTCTTAATGGGTTAAAGCCAAGGGGAATCCATTCCAAAGCAATATTTAAAAGATTTATCAGATCAAAGCATAACTGATGAATCGCTTAAGCCCTATGTTATGAGACTGTCTGGTTTTCTTCCTTTTTGTTTTCTTTTGGCCCAGGTTGATGTTCTGGACAGAGATTGGGAATGAGGTGAAGATTGAGCGTGCAGGGATGGATGGATCCGAGAGACGGGCAGTGGTCACCACAAGCCTTGGTTGGCCATGTGGCGTGGCTGTCGACTTCCTGTCGGATCGGGTCTACTGGACAGATGAGAGGTTTGGGGCGATAGGATCAGCTACATTGGATGGAGAGGACATTCAGGTACAAGCAAATAGTTTTTTTTCTTCTCTAGTCCTATTTTACTTGCCTGATTTCTCCTAATCTTGTATAACCACTTTGAACCTGGTGTCCCTATTTTTGGCATGTCATTGTACTCACAGCGCATCGATGCGTTCTGAGTTTGTAGATCCGCTCGGGCTTTTTTTATTACTGTCGTACGACGAGGTATAAACGGGGCTTATTGGATAATCATAATTGATCTGTTGGTGTCCTGCATGTCATGTAACACTCCCACTCCCATAAACAGATCCTACAGATGAAGGAGATGACCAAGCCATTTTCTGTGTCGGTCTTCAATGACCAGCTCTACTGGTCCGATGCCAAAAGGAGGACTGTGCAGGTCGCCCACAAAATCACAGGCAAAAACCATCAGATCCTCTTCAAAAGGCCCAGACAGCCTTTTGGCATTAAGGCAAGACATTACAATAAAGCACAATGTGTGGGAAAACTGGGAACATTTTGGCTTTGTCCCATAAAATGTAAGGCAACAGATAAGGGACAACTTCAGATATTTACTCATCCATATATAGACGATATGAATTCAACATGCCCCACTTTCAAATAATTTACACCTGTTGTTGTTTTCAGATCATCCACCCGTTGCTCCAGAGGGGTCCAGAGAACCCGTGTGAGAACGTGCAGTGCTCTCACCTGTGCGTTCTGACTCCAGGGCTCCAGGCTGTGTGCAAGTGTCCCTCTGGACTCCTGTTGACAGACGACGCCCTCACCTGTTCCGACATGGTCAACTCTGCATTTCTGCTGCTGCTCTCTCCATCCACTCTCACACAGGTACAGCAGTGCCACGATGTTTAGTTTGAACCCATTTCAGTATAAGAAAGGAATACTAATGATTGTATTGTGAGCAAGCTCTGTGGAACTAAATGGAAGGTGTACAGTACGTACATGGGTGTACAAATGTGAGAGGTTGGATGGATGTCTAGTTTTCCATCGTCATGGAAATTGTACAAAATGTTTAGCGTACAGTATATAATAAAATTATAATATTACTGTACATACAGCAAGGTAAATTAATTTGAACGTGTCAAAATATCACTATTATAAGACCTGCTATTGTATCATGATTAACAAATTAACATATATATTGACAAATACAGAAAATGAATTTGAACTTTTCTCAACTTGAAAAGCATTGTCTTCACAGATCCACCTGCAAGGCCTGCACACAGGAGTAGAGCTGAACGGTTGGCCAGAGCATCTAGCCATGCAGTTGCCCAACGTCAACCAGGCGGCCATCTTTGACTACAGCATGCGCGACCACACCCTGTTCGTGACGGACTGTGGCACGACCTCGCTAAGCCTCTTCAAGTTGAAGATGAGCACGCTGACTCCCCGCGGCCAGCTGCTCAAACTCCTGGCAGACACGCTCACGGCCATGGCCCTGGACTGGACGACGGGTAACGTCTACTGGAGTAGCAAGAAGCAACCTCGGTTGCACGTCACCTCCGCTACCGGTGCACATACCGCTGTCCTGATCAAGGATGGTGTTGGCAGTCTTGAGTCAACTGCTGTTCATCCACCAAGTGGGAGGATTTGTTTTGTCAACAAGGGTGCGCACGGCAAAGGCTCCCTGGCTACAGTAGAGTGCGCTCACATGGATGGTTCTCGCCGATGCGTGGTGTGGCAGGAAGCTGTCTCACCCACGTCCCTGGTCTTCTCCAATGAAGGGGAAGAGATCTACTGGGCTGATAACGGTAAGGATTGTCTTCATTTGGTTGAGGGGGCGGAGGAGTTGTCATGTCATCACTGAAATCAAGATTATTATTTTTTTCTTCCCCTCAGGCCCTGGTGTTATTAGTGCTGTCAAAGTTGATGGTTCCGGATACAAAGAGTTCAAGGCTGGTGATGGCCTGGCTGCCTTGGCTGTAAGTGATGACATGCTGCTTTGGGTGACCAGTGGCGGTAAGGATACTGTCTATATGTATAGGAGTTAAATTAGAATTCTGGGAACAATAATAACCAGAAGGAGCGAGTGCATTCTCCGGCAGCGGCAACAGCCGCGGAACGTCCGCGGAACTTCCGGTGGAGGAGCGGCAGCTCCCGGCAGTGACTGCCGGCGGTGGAGCGTCAGCTGCCGGCGGAGCAGCGGAACTGCCGCGGAAACTGCCGGTGGAGGAGCGGCAGTCGCGGAACTGCCGGTGGAGGAGCGGCAGTCAACTTATTTTTCCGCCGATAAAGTATAGTTTTGGACCATGACGGAGCCGCGCCGAATCAGCAGACCTTGAGGCCAAGGAGTCGCGCCCGAGCGCCTCCAGGCGCGAGTGCCCGCGACGACCGGCCCACCAAAATGATGGTCTGCTATTCGACTAAGCGGCGTCCGAGTTATGTACCGATAGGCACAGAATCGTAAATAATATTAGTGGGGACTGCGTTACACAAACGCAGCACACTCCCAAAGCTGACGCCACCGGCAGCTCCAGCCGGCGCCGCCGCCGCTGCCGGAAAATGCACTCGCTGTCCCTCATAATAACATGCTAGATCCCTAATTCATTCAAAACATGGGATGAACCCAAGAGCCCAGGTTTATAGTGGCCCTCAATAATGCTATGGTTTTCAGAATCTTATTTTGTGTACCCTCAATATTATCATATCAATATTAGGATCCTGTGATCATTCTAAATATGACATCAATAGCTTTGTAGCTCTGTGCTGACACAGTACCCACATTTTGAGTCCTAGATATGTCCTTGATGTCTATCGTCACAGGCTGGGCACATGAAGTCGAGATCCATATTGGAGCCACACCGTTCCTTTGTGAATCCCGAGATCCACATGATTAGTTTTTTTTTACTAATGATAAATACAGAGTGGTAATTTCTATCTAACAATTAGCCTAAATTATTTTCTTTCAGATAAGACTAGGCTCTGGTTCAGACATGAACAGCAGCAGAAGAACAAGATGTGGTTCGAGGTCGGCACATCTGTGGTCAGCTTGAAGGCTTACAGCAAGGCTTCGCAGACGGGTATGTGAGGAGTCTACACACAAGACCACCTGAAAGAAATATTTAATAAATATTAAGTATTTTATGTACATGGAGCAGTAGAAGGTTGGGGTTATCACAACAAGATATTTCAGATAATATCTGAAATATGACTGATGTGGTCAGTAAAAGTCTTCGTTATGGAAAATTGCAAAAATGTGCATTCAAATATCTTTGTGGTTGTCTGAACTTCATGACAGTGTGTTGTCCCCTCTGGCAGACCAACTCATCTGGCAATTAACCCACTAAGGCTTACAATAAACACCAGCAAATAATTGTCCTGAGTGGGTGACAAAAGCAGATATGTAATTTGCTGACATCCTGTTAATGTCTCACATCAGGTTCCAATCAGTGCTCGATAAACAATGGCAACTGCCACCATTTGTGTCTGGCCAACCCAGGTGGTCGGACATGCAAGTGTGCTCATGACCACATCTTGATGAATGGCACCCACTGCGCCCCACAGCAGCGCTGCCCTGCTGGCAGTAGGCTATGTCTGGACGGTGTCTCATGTCTTCCTGCCGAAAAGTTCTGTAGCGGTCATGTGGATTGTCCAGACCACTCGGATGAGAACTGTAAGTTATTAGGTGATCTGACAGAATAGTTGATCAGATAGTTACTTTTATAGATAACGGCTGGATAAAGGTGAAAAGAATAAAATGTAAGTGCATACATTTTAAAATGAAATGTAGTATTATTATATTACACAAATTATTCTAATGACACATTACATAAAGGTGCACGTTCTTGAATTAAAACTGTGATATCCCTTCCTTGTCTCAGGTGTCCTTCAGAAACGGGGGTTAGGAGCCATGGCTGCTGCCCCCACCAAGCCTCAAAGCTCCCATCCTTCTCCATCGGAACCCCCCATCCTTCACAGCCCCCTCACCACCAACTCTACCCTGAACACCAGCATCCAGACCAAACCCCTGGAGGCCCAGGGCTGCAGCCAGAGTCACTGTAGTGGCCAAGGGCACTGCGTGGAGAGTGACGCTGGGGACACGAGCTGTGTATGCTCTCTGGGCTATATTGGGGACGTCTGCCAGGACCACCTGCTGAAAACCATGCAGGTCCCCATCATCTATGGAACGGCAGGTCTGGTCACTGCGTTGGTAGTCATCGCCGTCCTGTGTGCGGTTTTTAAGAAGGGGAAGAACGCCAACATAAGGTTTTGCTCCTTTGTATTTTATGAAGGATCTTCTCATTCTGTGACTGGCAACAATAATACTGATGAACAAGTTGAGCCACTGCAAATTAATGTTAGACCCTGTCTACATGTATATGGCTATTTTCCCCCTCCGTTTTCAGAAAGAAATCTGTCCACCCCGCATTTGCTTTACAAAAATCTCGATACACGCAAATGAATGCTCCGGGGCTGGGGGTTACAACCTTACTGTGCTGTAGTTGCTAATGCAGCCATTATTGTTTCAGGTGCATGCTGCTCATTACACAAAGCAATGGGTATGCGTGAATGTGATTTAGTTTCCGAAGCGCTAGGTTTTACATATCCAAGTTTTTTTTTTTACAGGTTTCTGTATATCCACGTGAATGCATAAAAAAATATACCCTTTGCATGTGGATGAGAGGCACAAACGTACAGGAAAATATCTGTATACGTGTGGACATGGCCTTTATAGAGGCTTTAACTGAAGGGAAAAAGATACTGAAGGAATGTGTTGCTGCTGGTTATTGTATTGCATATTGTACAAGCAACTAAGCAAGCGATTCATATTAAAGGGGGTGTAAGTGATGTTTTTGTTAAAGAACGTTTTTAGTTAACAATATATAAAGCTATATATTCTGATGGAGAACCCCACAAAGATAATTTATCACGTTCAATTTCAGTATTGGAAGGTTATCTGCTCATTTTATTTCATTACTTCCAGGTTCACTTGTTTATCCTGTATCAGTTCTCTCTCCTGATTTGATAGAATTGGTATCCTGACCTGAAATTGTATTTTCTATTTACTAAAGAGCTGGAGAGACTGAACAAACACTATAGCAAATGGTAATGATTACCATCAGAACATAGAGCTATTTAACACTTATTTCAGCAGGGAAAAAAAATTCACTTACACCCTTTAAAATTTAGGCTTTTATTTAGCTTCTCTTTACACAAGGGGGAAACATTCTACATGTAATTTTTGTTTTAATTACCCAGAATGTGTTTCCATTGTCTAAGATTGAATAGAAACTTCATACTACTTTTCCCAGGAGAGCTAGCCCAGTGGTGAAGGAAACCAGTATGACCGACCTTGAAGATAAAGCTGAGGCTGCACTAACGACACAACATGCTTGTACCAGGGAAACTGACAGGGCAGTAAGTCTGATATGCATTGTTGGCTTGTAGATTTGCTATTTTGGCGTGTGACGCCAAAAATTTATAAATTAAGTGGTAGGCTAGCCTTTCCACAAACTATTATAACTTCTGCCACCCAGAAATTATGTTTACTGTTCCTCTGGGATGACTTTCTTTTCTTTTCCTTTTGCAGGAAGCGGTGTCTTCTGTGGACTAAGACAAATTGATGTGCTGAATGTTTGTTTGCATTAAATAAACATAATACATTTTCTATGGTCTTGTCTTTGACGTTACTTTCAGTACGATGCACCCAGCAATTAGACCACCTACTGTGTATTTGCTTAGGTTGAGATTTTTAGATGAGACAATGGTTAAGAACCTGAATTACACTCTTCATTTGAATATCCCACAAATCACTGAATGCTTTGCTTTCTCAATCATGCAATGATTCATTTTGGTGGTTTACTGGTGAAATTAACTGGTTATATGTGGCCTTGAGCTTTATGATGCCAAAATGCGTCATCTCATTTTGTCAAAGAGCATTCCCCTCCTATTGACAAACAATTGGGTAATGTTCTAATCGTCTTCATGGGTGCAACAATCTTGCCTTGAGTCTAGATGAGATCTTATGCATTTATCACTGCTGATAAATGTATATTGCCTAAGCTTTTTAGGATGAACTTGCTTGCCAACTTGCTGCTTGTGACGTCCTTGATTTTTATCCTGTGGCATGACTTCTCTCCCCCATTATAGTTTGGTATAGTTTTGGGCTTTTCTTGCCTTAATTGGTGGTCGAGAGTGAAGATAAAGATGGGAAATGAGGAGAGACTCTGGGAATGACATGCAGCAAAGGTCCACTGGGTTCGGGAATCGAATCCCGGGCTCTCTGTCGGGCATCAGAGCCTATAGTATGTGGTACGCGGGAACCGCACAGCTATCTACTATTGGCGACCCCATTCTATGAAACCGTGCCCAAATCTTTAGTCCTACATCATAGATTCACCCAGTGGTGGAAAAAGTACTCTCATTTCTTATTTAGGGAAAAGTATCAATACTGCAATATAGAATACTCAATACATTACAAGTAAAAGTCCGGAATGCAAAATTTACTTGAGTAAAAGTACAACAGTATTGGCATCAAAATGTTCTTAAAGTACTCCTGCAGAATGTCCCCCAAGTTTTCAAATGTATAAAAATCTTTTGAAAATGGCAATAGCAATCACATTGCATCAACGCATTGTGAGCTTGTAGATTGGCTATTTTCAAATGGCAGAAATTATGTTTTGTATCAAAATCTTCACAGTAACTAAAGTTTTCAAATAATTGTGGTGGAGTAAAAGTACAATATTTGCCTCTGAGATATAGTGGCGTAGAAGTAAAAGTAGAAAATTGGAAAAACTCCATTAAAGTAAGAATACCTAAATTGTACTTTATAGTTCCTTTACACCACTGGATTCAGACGACTGACCAGGCTGGGCACAAATGAATCCCAAGATCCACATGATTGCATTTGTATACACTGTCTAAAAACCATAAGGGATACAAAAAAAAGAAAATAAATTAAAGTGTGGTTGAGATGTTAACTTTTAGAAATGAGCTCTTGATATTTCACCACCACGTCTGATAAATCATTCACATCTTTGGGTAGACTAGTTGTTGTTCACATATTAAGCATTCCTGTGGACAAGGATCCTTTTCGTGGGTGTGACTCCACCACTCACCTCAGTCTAATAGCCCTCATGTCCCAGATTTTAATGACTTGTTTATTTCATTTGAGGACCAGTTCTTCACCTGCTTTTTATCACACTGAAATCTCTCTGATAAAGCAGCCGTTCAACCGTACACTTGCAGTGTAGACTCGAGTCGGATCTTGATGGCTTTCTGCTTAAGGTATGTTGATGTTGAATTTCTTCTACCACGACAGGTTTTGTTGTGAGCATTGATACATTACAGTGCTGTTACAATAAAATAAAAAAATGTTTACAGTAACTAGCTACTTTTAGACTAGATACTTGATCAATTTAAAATTACAGAACTGAAAAATGTAGCCTACTGCTAGTTACTGTACTGACATTTTAATGCAGTTGATGTTTTAGAGGCGTTTACACAGTTGTATCAAAATAGTGATGTAGACAACAAACAATACAGATTTTCTTCTACAGAAAGATGGCATTGATCAGGGCCGCTGTTGTTTTCTTGTTCTGCACTGAAGTATCCATCAGTTTTCCATTACAACGCATTCTCACTCCAGTAAGTAACAATTCAATTTCATTCAGATGTAGAATAAAGATGAATTATTCCACATTTAAATTGTATTGGATTTAATTTCAACTTTTTTTGTTTAACCAGGTGTATTACTACAACTACTACCAGTTCACGCCTACCTACTACATTCCAGTCTTTCGGGACCCTCCAAAACCACCGAAAACCAATAACCCTACAATCACGTCGCGCCCTAGAACCACCAATAACCCAACAGTCACCCCGCGCCCTGAAGAGGGTTGCCCACCCTGCGACAGCGGGAAATGCGATCACCAACCAGCTGCCGCGCCCATTTTCATTTTCCCAAGCAGCTCTGGTAAGGAGACACGAGTATTCCAGCTTCCCTCCATCGCCGGTGGCCATGCAGGGAGCAACTATTCTGGCCAGACTGTTTTTGTATTTCCTGATGAAGAAGACCAAGACACGGTGGGGGGAGGTGGAGGAGGAGGAGGGGGGAAGACTGGGGAGCAATCTGAAGTGCCCTTCTTTGTGTATCCAAATGAAGTGGCTAACACTATCGGCATCAACCAAGGTAATGAGGAAACATCTGGCCCCGGTAGCAGGGGCGATGCCATACCTGGAGGGAACCATGGAGAGTCCATTCCTCCCTCCATGGTCGTCCTGCCAGGGGTCTTGGTTCGTGTTCCTGAGGGAGGAGAGTAGGTTTTGTGTATGGGGTGGGGTGGGATAGATTTACAGTGGTTCTCAACCTTTTCAGGCTGTGACCCCCCAAAATGATCATATTTGAACTGGAGACCCCCCCCCCCCACCCTGACAAGCACTTGAAATGTAGGCATTCAATTTTGTTTTGACTCAGTTCCACAGATAAATATTGTGAAAATAGCCGATCTACAAGCTCACAACACCTCGCAAACGCATTTTCTTTGGCCTCTTATATTATTTGACAATTTGGCCAATGTTTGACCAGTTTGTATAGTATAGTTTGTTGATTACTTTTGATGCAGTAGTGGTCTTTTTTATTGTATTTATAATTGTTTTTACATTTAAAAAGCTCTTAAAAGTCACTTCACTGTCATCTGGGGACCTCCCAAAATTCATGTGGGTCCCCCCTAGGGCTCCCGACCCACAGGTTGAGAACCACTGGAATAGAAGACAGGCGTAGATGTTCCCTAATGTTCCTCATCTCAGTATGATCTCTCACCGGCTCCTACTACAGGTTCGGAAGAAACTATGTGAAAGTTACTGTAGTCTTAAAAATAATCTGTTCGCCACTTAATCCCTATACTGTATACATGTATGTATGTATACTTTGTCGTACAATGAACAGAGAAAATAGCTGATCTACAAGCAAGCCTGTTTAGAGTGGTTATAAGGTATGCAGAAATATGTAGTCTACACACAGTATATTGTCATGGTGCTGCGGCTCTGACCCTTGCACTGTTGGTTGCATATTGAGAGCTTATTACATTTTTTCATTGTTTCAGATTGTTTTGTCCATGAGACATTAAAGCTGCAATTCTGAACGTCCCGATCCTGTTCTATTTATTCTGCGAATGTCAGATTCCATGTCTATTTTGACAGGAGCACAGCGACAACTTCTCTCATATGGTCTGATTACAGCCAAAAATACATGTTTTGATCCCAGGAGGGATTGAGGGTTTTCTTTTCTTTTTGGGGGGGGGATTTTGTTGTATAAAAAAATATAACAAGAATGTGTATTGTACAACTTATGTTATATTTTGTAATCTGTTCTTAATAAAGACATATTTAACAATGTATGCCCTGTATATTTTAATCAACTTGTATGGTATGTTAATACAATACAACTAGCACATCTGCAGTGGTTGGAGGTCATCCCACTCTTCCATTGAGAAATGTAGACCCTGGTGTCAGGTAGGATACCTACTGTTTCTGCCTGAAGCTCACAATATCTCCCCTGACCAGTGGTGGACACATTACTCAATCCCAGTACTTGAGTCAAAGTATATTCCTGGTCAAATATTACTTGACTGCAAGTGAAAGGTGCTCTGTCAAATTTGTACTTGAGTTAAAGTACTGGAGTATTTGCTTTAAAAAAAGACTTAAGTATTCAAAAGGTACAAATTACAAAGTACATTTTCTTTTAATATCAATACATTGCTGTATTGAAATTTAGACATTTTCCACAAAAAGCTCAACGCTTGTAGATCGGCTATTTTCACTATATTTGATTTTTTTTCTTTCTCTTCTGCACTATAATTGTATGTTATTTTTACTTTTGTTTTATGCATCCTAATGTCATTGTATAAGTGTGTTTCTTTTGCTTGATGTTCTGTGTAAAGCACACTGAATTGCCTAGTTGAAATGCACTTTGCCTTGCCTTAAGTGGTTAATTCATAATGTACTTTTTGCCTAGAAATGTAGTGCAGTCAAAAGTACAATATTTGTATTTGAGTTGTAGTGGAGTGAAAGTTATAAGCATACAAAAATACAAATACTCAAGTAAAGTACAGATATTTAAAATACATTACTCAAGTAAATGTACTTTGGTACTGTCCACACCCTGACCAAACAAGAACGCCTTATAGGAAGAGCATTAGAAATATGTCTCGGGTTCGAATCCCGGGTAGTAGATGAAAGTTATGGATTCCAGCTTTACATTTTACAATATTTTCGAGACTAAAACCGTGTCCCGAAAACTACTGTCATCACTTTTGACTTTGACAAGCTATTTTCATTTTCAACTGGCTACTGGAGATAAAGTTCATGCCGTGCGAATATACTTTGGGGGGACATTAAATGAAATCAAGGAGAATAATGAACCGTGTGATCTCTAATTTCTGCAAAGAAGCACAGACTTCCTCACAATGCTTTGTCATCTTGGTTGACAGTATTAAGACTCCATTACAGGGCTTGGTATGATAACATGCACTTAAAGCGTCTAAACTCGGTTCCTCTTTCCATTGTTTACATCAAACCACAAAAACATGTTGACTGTCTTGACTGCACGTCTGGTGCACTTGTCAATCATGCTCTATATTAATTTTTCAGCAGTCTCTCATTTCAGTGTGTCTGGGGTATTCATCAATTTAGTCTTAACTGGTATAGTCTAGTTGGGAGTTAAGTGTATACTACAGTATATTACTATACGGAAGAGAAGCAGCCGATGAATTATCATTGACATTTTGTTGTGCCCACACCTCTCTACTGGTATATAAAGAGATGGACCCGAGTCAAATGTCTTATCGTTCATGCAAGCCTCGGAACAAATTGAATAGCACATCTACCAAATTTTTGTTGATACAATTAATTTAACTCGTCAACTTTATGCTGACGAGGGGTAAGGACTAAGGAGATACTTGGGCTATCAAGGTAGGACTATTTGCTTGGAGAAGAAAGTTTCATTCGTAACCTATATACAGTATCTATTTTGATTGAAAGTGTTCCCATATGTTTATTACTCTATATACTATAAGGATCTCTTTTTAAAAGAAGTTTCGAGATGGGTTGTAAATTGAATTAGTCTGTTTACTAATCTTGTATTTTGGAACAGAACTCTTAAGATGAGCTTGAGAAAACGGTTAAATTGTGTATTGTGTTTCTGGGATCATTTTAGCTGTCATTTAATTCTTTCAGCAAACACACAGAAGACGATGGATCTCCTCAGGATCATACTTTGTGCTTTCCTCTTTGCAACTGCATTGTCAGCACCTGTAAGTGCCTTAACATTCCTGCAATCATGCTGTTCCTAGTGACGCAAAAACCTGTAAAAACATGTGCAAGATAAAGAGATGATTTCAAAACCATTATACCGGTTTTGAGAATACTTGGGGCTACCTTCAGATCATTATTCAGAATCGAGTCTATATAATGTGTATCATCTTGTCATACATAGATTTAAAGAAGCACTTCAATCATTCAACCTTCATATAATTGGTCCTCGCTAATGCTCGTAGGTGGGTTGAGAACAATTCAGAAACCTGCCTACCAATGACTACATCTGTAGGCAGGTTTGGTGATTTCAAACAAGATTATAATCATTATTTTGATGCAGGATAAGGATAATTCCTTTAACAGGTCCGTTCATGAAAGTCCTTGCGGTCTTGTTTCCAATGAGGGGTTAAGAGTCTTGCTCAGGGACAAGAGTAATGGGATGCAAGAGTAATAGCATCTATTTCAGCATGCTAGTTTTCCAGGAAGAGAAACGCTGTAGTTTCTTTCTATTGGCTTGGAATGCCCATCGATGTTATTGGTAGGCAGGTTTCTGAAATGTCAACACAGAGCCCACCCCCCAGAGTGAGTAATGATGAGCATTAGTGAGGAGGACCAATTATATGAAGATAAGGTTGCAAATGGATGAAGTGCTCCTTTAAGTTTCCTATCATACCATTCATTTGTTTTAAACAGGTGTGCCTGAATGGGGTTGGGGACTCATCAGACTCTGAGGCCGATTCATCCGAAGCATCGGAAGAGGCAGCCGCCAACGAGGAGCAGGAGCAGGCGGAGGAGGAGGTAGCGGAGGAAGAGCCACCACAGGAGGAGCCAGTGCAAGAGGAGCCACCACAGGAGGAGCCACCACCACAGATGACCGCACAGCCGGAATTGGTGACAGAAGCGCCGGCATTGGTGACAGAAGCGCCGGCATTGGTGACAGAGGCACCCAATGCCATGCTGGAGACCGCAGCCACGGTCAATTACCTCCTCACTGCGGAACCTAATCCTGCTGCAATTGAGCTAGACAATCCATCGCCCCTGCCAGATGTTGTCGTTGTTGCTGAGGACCCACAAATCTCTACCGACATTGACCCATCGCAAGACTTGAGTATTTCACCAGCCTGTCCTCTCACAGACAATAGTCTATCTATAGGGCACACTTTGCCCGGTATGGACGGTTCACAAAACGCTGTTCTTCCGGAGCCTGAAGCTGCCTTAGATGTCCCTGGTACCGTGGTGGAGCCAATGCCAATCCTCCTCGCCACAATCCCACAGGGAGGGACTCCTGCACCTCCCTTATCTCCAATCATGTATCATCACTACCAGACTCCTCCGCCCATATCTGCCGTCACCGCCCAGTTCATGCCCGTAGCAACAGAAGTAGTGCCCAACGGTTTCCCCGTTTGTTTTACAATCCAGTTCACGACGGCCGTGTCTGCTCCACCTCGGGGAGATGTTTAACAGCTGTAGCCTTAAAGCCATCAAAATGACACAAAATGCTTACTTTTTTGGCCGTCACATTTCATACTACTGTATGATTTATCAACGGGTCTTATTTTTATATAGCAGTGTCATTTGGGGATAGTTCTAGTTTTAATTACACTTCATTGACATGGTCTGGACCATGTTATTGTTCTATAGCAGTTGACATGCTACAATTGTTTTGCTTTTGGATATTTTATTATAATAGCACCTAATGCCAAAGAAAATTACTTATATGAATCTCTTTGTAAACAATTACTAACATGAGGGCAAGTATGTGTTTTTGTTACTTTCACATTTTCTTCTTTCTTTCCAAACTTATCCTGATTGGAATCAGATTGGTTTTCTCGAGTCTGAAAATTAAAAGACATCAGTCTTGAACCACATTCCTGAATGAAAATAGCAGATCTACAAGCTCACAATGAGTCGCATTGTGAGCTGCTAAGATCCATTTCTGGCGAGCACCACACATACGACGGAGTATAAGTTAAGCATTACTCACGCCTGTGATGTTGCATTGTTACCACAGCAACCAATGCAGATAGGTCGACAATGTCTGAATGCACAAATCAATTGTTATCAACGGTGTGGAGTCAGTCCTAAAGATCAGATTTGAGAAACAGTCTGAAGTCTGAACAAAGCCCTGGAGACGATCTGTATGTAATTATGGAATTCTTGCACTAAGCAACAACACCTCAACTACCAGCTGAACCAAATGTATTGAAAAATGAAAATGTGATGTACATAAGTCACATTGGTGCCATCTCTTTAAGAGTATTAAAACAATTGAAATCACTGACATGTTTCATTGCAACAGTTTATTTGAGTTTATGGTACTTCAATAGCAACTTCCATCATTCATTATCATAGTAAATGTAAGTGCTCTTTCTAGTCCATTCAACAGGAATACAGCGGAGGACTGAATTTGACGGCAGACGACGTGAATACTAAACAGGACTTGCTCAGGCAATCTACGCTGTCTGTACAGTGTATTATCTTTAAAACACATTCAACACTTGCATGGGTTCAAACTGCTCAAAATCAATTTAGTAGCCAATGCAATTATATATAAATTCTTATAGGATCAAACAATGTTATGCCCTGATACCCGAGTTTCACAGACAGACACATTTAACTTATCAGGGTCAAAGGTCGGAAGATACAGCTGCTGCATCAGCTGGCTTTTGACAAATAGCCTAGCCATTAGGCTTTAGACAAAGAGCCTAACCAGAGTGGTTCTTGAGATGCACTGGTGACACACTCACTCAAGAGATTTCATGAATGTATAGATAGATTTAATATTTATCTAATGATCTCTAAACAAGAGATAACATTACAATCTCAACTTCCAGATGAAGCCCTACACAGGCGAAACGTTCCCTTCCCATTCCCAGATGAAGCCCAACACGGGCGAAACGTTGTCCCCTTCACGTTCCCTTTTTATTTATCTAATTATCTCTGTTTTATATAAAACAAAAGATAACATTACAATCTCAACTTCCAGAAGTACAAAGACACCTCAAAACTGTGCGCCCAGTATGTTATTTCATTGACTCTTTTGCCAGCATGGCACCAGAAAAGAAAAGAGTATTTTCTTTTCTGATGCCATGCTGGCCGCTAGCTTTTGTCAATCGTGGTGGTGAGAATATGAAGATTCACACCATTTTGGATGTATTTTCATAGTTGGATTGTTATATGATTGCGTATATGACTGCATGTATGACAAGCACATAATAGCATATTAACCAACCAGTAGCATTGCTATTTGGCCATGTTTTCAAAAACGTTCAAGTTTCCAAAAGTGAGCTTATAGATCTGCTATTTTCGCTGTTTGACACTGTTGTACAACAAAGTATAAAATAGGGCTTAAAGCCTCCACTATGTATATATTTTTAACAGTCTCTCAAGCCAGACAACTATTCCACAAACTTTGAACACAACGTAGTCTGTAACTACGCCTCCTGAAAGCCACAAACGGAAGCAGTCTGTTCATCATTTCTGTTCACAAAAAGACATTTGAAAATATCTTTAAAATATATATTTGAATTTACATTTCTGCTAAGCAGCAAGCTATACATGCTTCCGACTAATTTGATTTGCAGTAGGACAAATTTTAGTGACTGCTAAAATGAAACGGAAGTGGTGGGGAGGGAGGCGGACATCGGCTGTAGTTTCTTTGCCTTTTCAGCACTTCTGTATGACGGAAGCTTGAGAGAATTATTTTTAATAACCATATAGCACATTATGTCTCATACAAATAAAAAGTTGTGTTTATAAGCAACAAAATTTGAAATGGTGACATATGGCACGATTGGGTCTGTTGAGATTATTGAGGTTCAAAAATGTTAACGGGGGATGATATGGGGCCTTCATTGTAGAATGCTCCATTTCAAAATAGCCGCAACACACACTGTGTACAGCAAAAAAAACTTAAATGAATGTAAATAATATAGCATATGTCATTGAGGTTTATCATTGAAGTTGGTGTAGGGGGGGTAATCTTAACATGGGTCACTATGGGTGGGGGCACCTGGTGTTACCGAGGGTCACTGAGCTTGATGTTGCTGTTCTGGTTCGGTGTCCGTTTCTGCCTCGGACCCTGTGTCCGCCTCAGGTTCATTCTCCTGGATCTGCTGGTTGGGAGGAGGCTGCTGGATGAGACCTCCATCCTGGGCTGTGTTGTAGGAGCCACAGCCACCACATTTCATGCCCAGAACATGGAAAGGCACCGTGCAGTGAGTCTGGCAGTCGTTGCATATAATCTGCAGCAAAAGAGTGTAATGGATTACATGTAATGCAAATAGTCTCTGTGCATTAACTGTAGTCCAAGGTTTCCAGAAGGTAGCAACCCGTTTCATGTTCTGGTTCAGTGTCACACATAGCTTCGTTTGATTGGCTTGGCAGCAGATTTGAACGGGAAACATAAATAACACCTTTATGTGTGCTTCCCGTTCATATCTGCTGCCGAGCTAATCAAATGAATCTATAGGAAAATGTCCTTCTGGAAACCTGGGACCAAGACAAACAATAGAAGAGCAAGATAGTCCAACTATCTTTTTCACGAACCTCTACTTTTTCAAAAATAACAGATCTACAAGCTCACAACATAATCAACACGTTGTGAGCACGTTCTGAAAAGCCGAAAAATACAATACGGCTAAAGTGTTTGAACTGTGTTGTCAAGTGTGGTCTGGGGACCCTCAAGGACCCCTGGGGGTCCCCAGACCACACTTTGAGAACCAGTGTCCTATACAGTATACTGTGTAGGTCTACATACAGATCCCCCAGTTTTTAAATTTGCTCTGAGGAAGGCTGAGGCCAAAACGTGTCAAGCGTTCCAATAAACAAGAATGATTATCTTAGCCAGTCTTGCATCCCTTATTTTAGAGTGCCGCTTTTTCCACTTCGGTGGTATCTGAATTTAGTCATATTTATAGCTGAGCACCCACTGCCTAAACAAAAAGGCATCCAGAGGAAGCGCACCAGCTTTTTTTCTTACCCCACCCCATTGCTCAAGACTAAGTATTGAGATTAAACATACATATCCAGCGCTGTTAATACATTACAACATACATTTTCACTGTGAATTTTAAGTGAGGTCCGTTCCCTACTAGGACTGTACGATATGACTGAAAATCTATATCACGATTTCAAACTTTTGCCCTAAATGTGATTATTGAAAATAGCAGATCTACAAGCAATTTTTTAAAATGTTGTATGCCACCATTGCACAATGTATAATGGTTAATCAGATCTATTTAATCGCTTACAAACAATCAATTAACTTTTTTCATGTAAATTTGTTGATATACATCATACACAAAAAAGAGATTACCAATAAAACCTTGCTTCTTGATTGAAGTCGGATATATTTTCCTTTAATTGCCCAGCCCTATTTCCTACCTTGACAGTGGCATCCTGGTATTCCGTAGGCATGGGAGACTGGGCAATCTCCATGTCTATCTCCTTCCATTGGCTCTCCATGCTCAAGGCAGAATGCATGCACAGCGGGCAGCGATATGCACTGTACGAAAACAATCAGCAGTTTTGTTTTTTAGTATTCAATGTTCTAATTAACTTTTTAATTTTGACCGAGTACTGTAGGTGTAATTTCCCCCCCAGAATCATAGACATTTAATTTTAGATTATTAGACTATTGCCCCATATTTGGTTTTGAACAGGATTATTATTCATTTTAATCATTCAAATAACGTAATGAAAAGGAGTTATGAAACATACCCAGTTCTGAGCATGTCATCAAAGCATGTCCTGAAGAGTAAGCAAATAAATACATAAAATAATCGGTCAAACATATTAACTGGTCACTCACTTATGTTATATATTGTAAATAGTTATATAAAAGGATAAGAATTAAATCAAGACTGTGCTACAACATGACACTCATTAAGAGCAAGATCCATTCCTTTTATAACCCTTCCCTGTGAACCCCTAAATCTGACACCAGCAGTGTTAGAGTTTTAGATTCTATTTCCACTGGTAACTCTCAGGCTAACAGAAAAATGAATAGTACTCAAGGCACTCTGAATTAAAGTACTCACAAAATGGTGCATGTTAACTTAATGTGATATTAAACTATGTCCATGTGGCTCAAAATGCATATAAGAATATATCATAATTATATGATACATAAATGTCTTACCTATGCAGAAGGTGGCCACATGGAAGAACATGGGCTCCAATTCTGGAAGTGTGAATGTCCTGCATTATGAAGAAAATAATACATTAAACCAAAATGAAAACAAACAACATGCCAACCCAAAACCTGGAGGCATCCCATAATACTCACCGTGGTGAATCGCTTACCTCCATACATACAGGGCAGTTCTGTCTTGACACATTTTCAACACACTAAAATAAAACACAAAATGATGCATGATGTAATAAAGCAGAGCGGGTAATCATTTGTTCATAAAGAATAACATTATTTTTGGTATGTCGCAAGCGGTAAGGAAGGATTGTTAATCACCTTGTGGTTTCCTTGCAGGTCGCTGGCTAAACACAGATTACACTTTTCACAGTGGAAATATTTCTCCCGTGGCCCAATCCTGCATAATGTTTAAGCCCAGTGTTACTTCATAAGTCATTTTTGTTAAGTAATAAAAAACAGTATGCACATGTATATTGGAAGCCCACACAAGCATAATTAACCCTTTAACAGTCTGCTCAACCAATTGGTAGAGCACATTTTAAGTCACTATTTCTCATTGACAACATTGCTGAACTTAACTCAACCTGATTGAGCCCTTTCTACCATTTGGTTGAGGTATGTTATGGCAAAAAAAGGTCCACCAGATGTCACTGTTTCCCAGTCACATGGATTCTCAGGTAGCCACTTTTTAGGAAGTGAAAATCAATTAATCCACTCCTGAAAGGTGGGATTTTTTTGGTTGAAATTTCAGAGGTAAGATTTTTTTTTTGTCATATTATCATCTCAGAAGTGTTACTGAACCTGATTATGTAGCTTGATACAATAAAACAAAATCTAATAATGGTCTAATAATTTTCTGAAAACATGCTCTACCAAACGGGTTGTTTGTCACTTTATGGTAAGTAGTGAAGCTAAACTAAAGTAATTAAAATGTACTATTTGCTATGGATAAATAGGGCTTTTGCTAATTCAGTGTTGTTAATATAATACATATAATGTTATTTCATTATATTTATGTATTAGTATGATTTTATTCCTATCTAAAAAAACATGCTCAACCAAATGGTTGAATTGTCATTTAATGGTAAAGGTAGTGGTGCTGAAATAAAAAATGGACTATTTTGATTATCTTTTGATGATCAAACAGATGATGCTGATCAACTCTCACAAGCAGAAGAGACTGGGGAACATAATGGGAGACATATTTCTCAGTGAATGCATATAAATCAATGTATATGCATAAAACTTTTACCATTACCATAAAGTGACATCTCAACCGTTTGGTAGAGGCCTATATTTGGAAAACTGTTGGGTCTGTTAAAGAAATTATAATTGATAGTTGTTACTATTGCCCCAAATAAATAAAAAATGCAAAGAAATAATTTTTCCAATGCTTTTTTCTTGGGGTGACCTTTAAAGGGTTAAGGATCCAATCCAATGAAAATCATTGTTTTCAAATCTTGTGTTTAAACAGGTTTGTTCATGTTAAGTAATACAACATTTTATAAATGCTGTTATGAAAATGTGACAGAAGTGCAATGTTGGCTGACTTTGAAAGCCAACAGCCCTTAATACTAATACTGCTCACCTGCAGATTCCACATGGTTGACAGTGATACTGTTTCTTGTCTTTGTCAAACAAGTGGCAGATATCACAGTAATACTCCCCAAACTCTACCTCACACTGCTGGCATGTCTGCTGCGCCTAGAAGAAATAATAGTAATTAATAGAGGTTGTTGCACATGCACGACTTGAAGAGCTACGCAATGATGAAATGAAGAAGATAATGAAGGAAGGGAGAGATACATCTGATCAATCTGATTCTTCTGCCATTTCTTTAACAGGGCCATTTCAACTCGTCTCCACATTCCAAATATATTGGCATATACATTAATTGTCAGCTTTAATTAAAAGATTTAGGTGAGGTCTGTCCTCTCTGATACTATATTTGATAATTGCACATTGTGGTGTCGAGTTACCTCGAGTTATCCACCATTCAACTCAAATTTCAATCTTATTTCAGAACAGCACTCTCAATATCTTCTCTTCCATGAAGACTGTGGAGTGTGGTGGTATTGGTTAGATGATTGCATGTACCAGAGTGTAAAGTACTGTCCTGAGCTGAAGGAAAATTGATTACCTGCTGCAATGTGTGACAGCCCGCGCACTCCACCTCTTTGACGCGGAAGCGGTCCATTTCATGATTCTCTTCTGCATCATGGCACAGTCTGCACACATACAGCTTACCACAGCAGGGTGCCTATAACCGGGGAGAAAGAAATTAAGACTAGAGACATGAGCGAGAAAGAGTTGCCAATCAGATTGCGTGACCTCAAACTTCCGGAAACCGAACTTGTAGAAATTGGGTACAAGATTAAACGAGTTTATAATATACAATACAACACAGCAACCCGTTACATTTTTCTTGATTGAAAAAAAATACGTTTGTTGATACTGCCATCTTGTTTAAGTGTTTTAATTGCATGTAGTAATTAGTTAATTCATGTCCTGATCGTTATAGATGAATAGTTCTGCAACCTTGCTCGTGTTATGTGCACCTTTTCATGGATAGGACAAGAGTTGGACTTTCAGCTTCTGTCAGCACGTTGCTATATGTTTTTGTATAAATATGTGCCAGCTGTTGCACCTTACTGATTAGTCCTTATTTTAAGCCATGACATTTATTTTTACATGAATCTTTTAATATTAATGTTATAATTTTTGTGTTTTGCCATTGGGGGCCCACTAGCGATATCCTCATGGCCCATTAGTGGGCCACAGGTTGGAAATCGCTGTTCTAAAGTGTAATTGCTTATTTGGGCTTGCTTCCTAATCTATGTAAAACAATGTTAGACAATAACGTTTGACTAAGATCCTTAGTCTGTCATGTTGCAGGATGCATCCACAAACTAACCTAACTTCAACCTTTCTCGATGAATTGACACAGGACCACAATGGAAACAAGCCCTCAAGGCTTTTTGTGTTATCCTTTTAATTTTAGCACCTAAATTGTATAATCGTACCACTGTACTATTTGCAAACTGTTAATGAAGTATTCAATCAAACAAACAGACATCACAAGGCTTTCAGCAGTACCTGTCCTCTGCCCCTCCCATTAACTCAACACACACACACAGTGTGTGTGTGTGTGTGTGTGTGTGTGTGTGTGTGTGTGTGTGTGTGTGTGTGTGTGTGTGTGTGTATTATTATATATATGTGATCACGTGGCCTATGGTCTTGGTCGCTCCTTTTGGGCATGTTTTCGTAGACCTGGCCGCTTGTTACTCTAGCAAATCTGGCAACACTGTAGCTCGTTAGTTACTGTAGCCAGTGTATATATTCAGTCATGGTTCTCAAAGAAACACTCTATTTCGCCGTTTATTTTTCGTCTATTCAAAAATAGCTCAACCAGGAGCTCACAACGCGTCTCATAATGTTATTAAAATCGTTCCAAATGAGGATTCACAGCCAACTACATATTGGGGGTCCACTGACATGAACATGTTTGAGAAGTTAATGAGAACCACTGTGCTGTGGTTAACTCTAAATAACTCGTGCCTGCTGTCATGGCTAGTTTAGTTAGCTACAAGCCATGGTTAGTTAGCTACTAACTAGTATCATTCTGCTGTTATGGCTGTTAGCCTAGAGCTACTAGTATCATTCTGCACACTGTGTCCCATGCGTGCTTTCACGGGAAAGTACGTAGCACTTATACCCACCACTATTCACTTAAAACATGATGCACATTCAACTAAAGTGACAAAATCCGACGAGATAAACTCACTTTTAATAAACAGCTGCGCACGTAGTGTTCACATCCAGCAGGGGAAGCCATTATTTCCCAGGATTTCCACGATCACAACAGATCAGTTCACCAGCACTGAGAACATTACAGTCTCTGAGAGGTCAATGGTGGAAGAAAGAAGGCGTCGTTTTTTCCTCATCAACCAATCACAGAACAACCAAGAGAAACGTCACCTTTCGACGGCGAACGTAAATGGACAAACATCATCATGGCGCTGGCGATCTTATTTGCACGCACGCACACGCACACGCACACGCACACACGCACACACACACACACACACACACCTGGGGGTCCCGACCCACAGGTTGAGAACCACTGTTAGTTTAGTTGATGGTGACATTAGAGGGCCAAGCAGTCTTGACTTTGTTTACAGGGAGTAGAAGACTAGACTCAGCTGGCTCACAGCCTGTATGGACTCCTGTAGTGCAGGGGTCTTCAACGTTTTTTCAGCCCAAGGACCCCTTAGCTGAGAGAGAGATGAAGCAGGGACCCCCACCATTGTATAAAATGATGTTGCAGATTAAACTTTTTCATAGATTCATAGATAGCTTCATAGACTTGTGTAGCATTGTGTTGGATTGCATGTTAATGTGTATTTTCAGACAGTTAAACCACTTAAACCCTCAATACTGGTCTGGCCCCTACACCAAACCTCTTTGCCTAAAATAGCCGATCTACAAGCTCATAACGTACAGTATGCTTGGGGTGGAGGTCTAGGTTTCTAAGCTTTGTGGCAGGAACTATTGATGTGTTGAATGTTGAGCTGTAGTCCACCAACAGCATACGCAAACATTAATTAACATAATGATTCATTATGTCCAATGCTGCACCTGCACATAATAACAATTTGCTATTTTGTTAACACAATACAAGTCCACAAAATGAGAAATAAAAGCATAATTTGGTTTTTCTGTAATTTTATTCAAATTATTTAATAAAACAAATACTAAACAAACGGGAAGGTCTTAACATAAAAAAAAGGTTAATCTGATAGAAAATCCTAAAACATTACAGTACGTTACAATATCAAAAGCAGAGCATTCAATCCAGTCCTAACTGTTCCTCTAGCTACTCTTCAATATCGTTTCATTCAGAAAATATATATCTTAGGGGGGGGAAAAGTCCTTAGTCAAATAAACAACAATATAAAAGTCCATCGGTGATCATCAGTGGGGTTTACGACTTCCTATGAGTTTCTATGAGCTAAAAGGCTTAATGAAACCCATGTCCATGGCTTTGACGAGGCATTGCCGTGCCACGTCGATCACGGGCTGCTTCCCGGAGTTGTCTGCCGCCTTGGCGATGACTGACAGGATCTCTAGAAACTCGCATTCGATCAGCTTCTTGGACAACTCTTCGTCGCCGGCACTCAGCATGTTGTAGAGGATGACCAGGCCACGGTGCTGCACTGCCGGGTGGTCATGGAGACACAGCCTCTGCAGGATCTCCAGCCACTGTTGAGTCTGTTGAGGAAAGGAGAAAAGCTTTGTCACTCATTTGGCTATTTGCCAGTACAGCAGTGGTGGAAAGTAATTTTGAAAGTTGTGAGCTTGTAGATCTGCTATTTTCAAATATTTTAGTACTTTTACTTTTGGTACTTTAAGTACATTTTGATGCCAATGCTTTTGTACTTTTACTCAAGTCAATTTTGAATTCTGGACTTTTACTTGTAACAGAGTATTTCTATATTGCAGTATTGATACTTTTACTTAAGTAAAGAATTTGAGTACTTTTTCCACCACTGGTGTACAGCTGTAACACACCCTGAACCCACCTGCTCATTTGCAGGTGACGCCCCACTTTGCATTGACTTTACATGTAATTGTTACACACGCCGGTTCTGGAGAAGCGCTGATCCGAGTGACTTTGCACTGCTCTGCACTTTACTCCGCTGTGGCGTCATCATAAACACGCTGAATATGAAGGCGATCGGCTGGACGCAGTGGTGTGTTCTACCGTGTTACGCTATAAACGTAGTGTGACCTGCAGAACATTTTCGTAGCCAAGCATAGCCCTCATCTCCACGACCATGTGCATGTCATGCAGGGAATGATTATCGTATCCCTCCGAAAAAAACCTGGAACACACCACTGGCTGGACGGTTGTCAAGACACGCGAAGGACAGATACACTCATTCCCTCACTGACAGAGATTTGTGGAATTTGTAGTTAGATGGTTTTAGGTCTGACACCTGAACTAGTAGCTAATGCTGTGAATCATAATCCAGGGAAAAAAGTTAGTCTTCACTGACAGCTAAAAAGTATTTTATTAGGCTACAACGTTTCGGTCCAACTGACCTTCATCAGGTATCTATTTGTGAATCATAATTTGAAATATTGGTATATAAAGTAAGGAAGGAATACTTAATCCTCTATCGATCACATAACACACAACACACCCAATATGTTTTGTCTTGAGAGCGCAACAAATTGTAAGTATACATACCACCAGTGTCAGTTTTTTGCAGAGTTTCGGCTGTGCAGCAGTGAGCATGGCGATGGCGCCGGATGCAGCTATCTGTAGCTTATGATCATCTTCACCACACAACAGCACCAACAACTTCATTTTATCATTACCATCTTCCATATAACGATCCTGGACCTGGAAAGCACAAACACACATACACATACATTGTAAATGGTGCATTATGTTATCTGGTCGGCTAGAGGCATTACATGCCCCTGTGCTGACGGTGAACATTTTTACAGTATCTAAGTTTGCACATTATCCACTATTCCTGAAAGCTTACTGTCTGTAACATTTAACATCTCACTGGAATTTGCTAAAGCCTTACGGAAGAACAACCATAATAATAAACAGACGGAAAACCAACCAAAACGTCTTAAAAGGTCGTTATTTTTGTTTCAGTCTTTTGGTTTTGAAACCTTAATAATGCTGATTACATCTATTTAGAAATAGGTAATCAGATTGTTGAAGAGGCTTATAGTTTCTCTTCCTCCAGTCTCACCTCTTTGCAGGTAACCATGTTGCACATGCACTCGCAGGCCGCTTGTCTGATCTGGTCATGCTCTTCAAACATGTAGTTCTCAATCTCTGGCAGAGCCTTCTCCTTCACTATCTTCACTCTGAAGACAAAAACAAAACAACTGAATCAGTCACGGAAAACAAGAGAGGAAGAAAGCCCCAAGATCCACCAGAGTTTCCAATCAACTTGAACAGGGACTTGTCTTTCCTTTTGTGAAGTGCCAGGACGGAAAGGAGTTTCTTACCTCAGGCAAATAAGACTTTTGAACTCCAATCTCCCTACAAGATAGTATGCACTTGAGAGGTATGCATTCCTATGCATTAGTTGAGATAAAGTTTTTATACTGTTTTTCTTTCTAGTTTCATCTAGTTTTTTGGATTTATTTATTTAGATTGATAGAGTATTTTTCTGCACTATTTATTTTATTCTTTTATGAATTTCTATTCAATCTTGAATCTTGAGTGCATTCTTGTGATACGTTATTTTACAGTATGTCTTGTAATGCTAAGTTAAGTTAAGTTATGTTAACAGGTCTCACCTCAGTTTATCACTGAAACCAGCCAGATTAGTAAGGCTCTTCAAAGCTTCAAAGTTCTGCATTCCATCTCTATCTGTTTGCAGCAGGGAGACCAAAGGACGCACTACCTCATATACCTGTTGAAAGAAAGGGAGAAAGACCCAGGGAGACCGCGTGACAGAAAGAGACAGACAGATAGAGAGAGAGAGACAGAGGGGATGAGAGAGGAGAAAGTATAGAGACAAAGGGACATTTAGAAACTATATTCTTCTAGAGGTTTATCCACTGTCCTTCCTCCAACACAGCTAGCTATTCTCACCCTCTCTCCAGGGAATGCAATCTCTGGGTTGGCAACGGCAGCAATCTTGGCAAGGGCATGGCTGGCCCTTATCTTTCCTACAGATGTCCCCTCTACGGCCAATGGTATCAGAGCCTGAGGGCAGAGCAATAAATGTATTAACAACATTGTTACAACATTATTATTTGACAATTTGGCCAATGTTTGACCAGTTTTTATAGTATAGTTTGTTGATTACTTATGATGCCGTAATGGTCTTTTTAAATGTAATTCATTTCTTTTTTAGGTATCAAAAAGGTCTTAAAAGTCCTTAAATTGTCACTTTACTGTCATCTGGGGACCCCCCCAAAAAAAATCTCCGGTTGAGAACCACTGATCTAGACATTTGTCACAAATTTAACGTCTACCAAACAGTACCAATTATCAGTACCCAGCCATATGGTTGGCTGTCTCTACAGCAGGGACATGTTAATATGTTACTAACTGTAACTCAAAGCAAATTCATTTTGGGAAACGTTGTGACAATTATCGTTAGATGAAAAGTACACAGCAGTAGGCTTTTCATGAGGCGAATAGCTTGTCACTTTGAGATAACTGGGTAAAACCGTAACTAACTAATGCAAACCAAAGTGGTTTGAGTATTCAGTGAGTCACTCGATCACATCTGATCACAAATCTTTGATATGAACTGATACTTAAGTATAGACTCACACATCACTGTGTGTCATACAGACCTTTCCTCCACCTTGTGCAATGACCAATCCACGGTCTTTAGTGTCCTCTGTCAAAGCCAGGAACACCCTGAGGTTTAAAATCAGACACTTGTATAAATATTTTTCGACATCACATTGTACATGCAGCAGAAATGACCAGCTCCGTATTGAACCACACTGTGAGTGTGTGTGTGTGTGTGTGTGTGTGTGTGTGTGTGTGTGTGTGTGTGTGTGTGCGCGTGCGTGCGTGCGTGCGTGCGTACATGTGACACACTTCCAATCTCAACAAACCCATTTTGTCTCTGACATCTAAACTGGGTGTTTCTGTTTACTTAACTGGTCCAAATGTATTATATTGGTAAATATCTGATTGTATTGCCTCTCTCTGATACAATAGAAAATGGCTGCCTCCTCTCTCACCTGGCCAGCAGTTCCTTTGTCTGGTCGGTCAAGATTGTTGTATCTGCCTTCACCATGACAGCCAGAGCTGAGACCACTCCAGCCTTCAGGAGCTTTTTAACTCTCCTCTCAATGAAGTCCTTCTTGTCCTGGGGACACACAACAGAGGAGACAATTAACACCTGCAGGTGCACTGTTAAACAATATGTACGGTATTATTAAAATAATACTTTATTTGTGGGTGTTTCAATTTGTAATCATGGAGCTTTGTTGTATGAGCCTACAATACCTAGAATTCATCATTGCACAGGCTTGGTTTTGAGCCTTTGAGACATTGCCCCTTGTGGCGGAGAGGAAAATAGCTACACTTGTGTGGAGATATGGTTAGTGCGACGCGTTTTGAGCTTGTAAATCTGCAAATTTTGCTATTTTTTATTGGAATCCTGATTTTTTCTTTGCTATTTTTTAATTGAAATCCTGAAAAGTTACATTTTTATTTAATTTCAAATGCATTTAGTTATACTTATGTTAACTTTATGAACTTAAATACAAATACATTGGACATAAATAAGACAATCGAAATTTAATACCAGTCATTAAGCTACTAATATATACTGAAGTAATTAAAGCGAGTCATGTTTGCATGTTTGGAATTGGAACAGCTGAAATCAATGATATATCAGTATTCCGATATTAACCTGCGGGACGCATTAAGTGAAGGTGGGGGCCGCATGTGGCCCCTGGGCCGCCAGTTTCCCATGTATGATATATAGTCTACCCGCCCATCCCTTCCCCTCACCTTGGGGTGCTGTTCAGGGACATGCTGTTTGGAGAACTTGGCCAGCGTGACCAGCTCAGGATCGATGTCTTTCTTGTCGTAGCTGTTGGTACAGTTGATGAGGGTGGCGGCTACAGCGTACAGGATGGTCTTGTCCTTGGACTGTTGACACAAGGGAAAGTCAGGGAGACGATTAGCTGTGTTGAGTCAATGTACATAGGAGGACCACAATGGAAACAAGTCCCCCGGACCTTTTTTTGTGTTATCCTTTTTTAACCCAAATGTCTGACTGTACCTCGTGCTGTTTTACATTTCTGTCTAAATAAAGCAGTTTATTTTTAACTGCACGAGGCTGTAAGGATGCCGATGTCAGAGCTCAGATGTCACAAACCAGTTAGTGTGTTTTTTTTAGGCATTTGCTTTGTTTGGCCATGGCAACCACATTCTTCTTAAAGATGTCTTTTCATTAACCCATGAGTTTTACACTCATACATGGGTCCCAGATGCATTATGACTAACTGGTGTCACTGTGTTTCGGTGGGTTGGTTTCATACCTTGGCCAGCTCAAACATGGCTTTCATGGCGGCGTCGTCCTCAACAAAGTCGTCTTTAACGTCAGCATCATTGGTCAGGTAGGCCAAACCCTCGATGGCCCACTTCCTGGTTTTGGTGTCAATCTGGGGATTGGTGAGCCACCTAGAAGAGTGAGACAGGACGTTTACAGCAGGAAATGGGTTTGTAGCATGCACTGTAAATATACAGTACAGTATGTATCCCAGTACAGGATACATATATCATTGGTGTCAGGTAGAAACCTTGGATGTCCAAAACTGTTTTCCGGAAATGGAAAGAAATAGTTTTCCAATAGATATTTTGTAAATATGGAGATACAAGGTTTCTGCTCAACAGCGACGATATGCGATTGTGCATAGCAAAAAAGGCTGATTGTAAACAGACAGACAGAATCAGCCTAATGATAGATAAATAAATAAGTAAAGTGTCTCAGGATGACTCACTTGCGACACTGTTTGGCTAGCTTCTCTGTAGAGCCCTCTGCGAACTGTCGCAATGCGTAGTCATCACCTCCAGCTGAACCTAGCTTACACAAACCCTGTGAGAGA
The DNA here is from genome assembly GCF_963280865.1 of Gymnoscopelus braueri. NCBI lineage: Eukaryota > Metazoa > Chordata > Actinopteri > Myctophiformes > Myctophidae > Gymnoscopelus > Gymnoscopelus braueri. The sequence goes on along the minus strand of NC_137608.1, from coordinate 16,083,405 downwards.
ACACAAACAAATACACAAACAAATACACAAAGCACAGTATGAAGGGGATTGTCTATCAATTTGGCTACTTACTGTATATCAACAGAATTCAAAACACTTTCTTTTAACCACTTAAACCCTCTAGACCAGTGGTTCTCAAACTTTTTCATGTCAAGGACCCCCAAAATCATCTCAAAATATTTTGTTCCAGGGGCCCCCAGAAGCAAAGATTTGAGTTACAAATGTCTGCTCTAAAAATATATATATTCAAAGGTTTACCCAAATTGTCACGTTTTTTCAAAAATATCAGATCTACAAGCTCATAGCGTGGCACTTTTTGAATAGCCAAAGTTTAAAAGGTTAGAGTGGTTAAAATTATTGTGATCCTATATCAACACATTTTGCAGGGGACCCCCTGGAACCCCCCCCAAGGACCCCTGGGGGTCCCCGGACCCCACTTTGAGAACCAATGCTCTAGACTTAGTAGACTGGACATGAGTTGGCACTGTACTTGGACCCGCTTGTTTCCATCTACACCAACATCTTCGTCAAAAATAGCCGATCTACAAGGTTCACAACGTGTCACATTGCGACACGTGATCTTGCAGATTTGCTCTTTTTGGCTAACGCTACCCCCCCCAAGTTTCAAGTGGTTAAGTATGAGGTTCAAATACAACTGCAGTTCACAGCACTCACCACAAGGGCGCGTATCTTGATCTTCTCGTTCTTGGTCTTCTTGTAGATGTCCTTGAGAAGGGACACTCCGTTGGTGATGATGAAGGACGCTCTGCTCATCTTGGTGGAGGAGTGGATCAGGGCCTCCACGGCCACCATCTGGTCCACCTCACGCTCCGAGCCGCACAGGGCCACCATGATCTCCAGCACGCCCTGACGGCCCACCAGCGCATTGCCCACGTCGAAGGGGCCCTGCAGCAGACCCGAGATGGTGTTGATGGCGTGGATGTTCTTGTCCATGTCGTTGGGGTCAAACTTGTTCCTGTCATGAAAGATAAGGATAAAGTGGGTTCATTTGGATTCAGATCAACTGAATGATAAACCTGAATTCACTTTGTTTCAATTGGATTCACTTCACTTCAGTTAAAGGAGTAGTTCAACCAAAAAAAATCTTATTTTCTATCAATTACACACCCCATGAAGGCTTGAATTCATGGAGATTATTATTATTTTTGTTGCATTCCTAAGCCAATAATTTGATGACCGGGAGACTCAATGGAGACTCTTTGAGTCTCCTACCGGAAACTCAGCCGGTAATCAAATTATTGGCTTAGGAATGCGACAAAAACTAAAAAGATCACAACGCGTTATGAGCTTATAGATCTGCTATTTTAGAAAAACGGCAACCAGCAACTTTTGAGTCACTGATCGGTCTCCCTACATATACATCGAGGCCAACCTGCCACCCAAATTTGTCTGTGTAGTGAAGGAGAAAGTAAACGCTGGGAGAACAACAGACTCACTTGACGTAATCGTCACAAACGTCCCGGAAGTTGTCTCTCTCTGGGTCACATTTGAGGTCATCGTACAGTCTGTTGAGAAGCACGCTGGCGATCAGCTGTGTGTTCTCTGTCATGGGCAGCTGGTCCGGCAAGTAGTCAGGAATCTGACCACACACCTTCAAGATCTTCCTCAAGCCTTGAGAACGAGATGGTTATCAATTAATTGACCAATCAATCAATCAATCAATCTATGTATTATATGCATAAACATACAGTACATACATACATGTACAGTACATACAGTACATACATGCTTGCATGCACACACACACACATGCACACGCACACACATTTTATACATTACAATTTAGTGCAATGTGCTTAAACACATTTACACACACAACTAAATATCTGTTGAATATTTGTGTCTTGGAGACTGCAATGTAGTGTCATATTGAGACTGCAGGTAAAAACTAATTCTGATTCTAATTCTGCTGCGGTCCCACTCACCATGGTCAATGGTGAACAGGGTTTTGGAGTGGTCGACCAGTTTCAAATGCTTGCGGGGAACGTTCCTGGAGAGGAGGTTGAGGGCCTGGTCCCTGCCATGTCCTGACACCTTCTTACTGGCCACCATGTCCAGCAGCGACAGCAGAATGGTCTTCAGGTCCTTGGATGTATCTGCATGGAATAGACAGACAGTGTACAATTACTTTGTCTTACTTACTTGTATTACAACCACCATATCTCTGCAGTACACACTGTGTGAATAAGGATTGTGTCTTACCCAAAACCAGAGACTCTTCTTTCCCATAAATCCTATGGTCAGCGGTAGTGAGTGAGTCGTTGATGCACTGGAACAGGGTGCACGTTGCCATGACGATATCCTCGTTGTCAAGAGCCATGATGCTGCACAGCTTATCGACGCCCACCAAGTTAATGACGGCCATGGTCTGAGGGGGTCAATGGAAACATTAGGTCAGTCACACATTCTTGGCAGATATAAGGCACTATAGCTTCCAGACTGGAAGCTAGTGGACTGGGATCAAATCCTGATCCTGTTACACTGTTTGTCTGACCGCACCTGTTCACCACCGAGCTTGACACCGTAGATTTAACCACTTAAACCCCACACGGGTAACCGGAGTTCCCTCAGGGCTCAATAATAGCGTCTTTTCTGTTTTCTGTTATTGTGGGGAAGGTTTCGCTGAAAATAGCAGATCGACAAGCTTGTCAACTTGTCGATCGGCTATTTTCAGCAAAAACTTTCCCCACAATACCGATGCTGGGGTTTAAGTGGGGACGTATTCACTTACCTTTTATTCTTCTGTTTCCTAACTAACTAATTTCTATGTCACCAACCCATTATTTTGATTTATTGCCAGATATGGTGAACTATAATAAGCCTACTGTATTTCCTATGTACTTTCATCATGTCACTGTAAGTGCTATGTGCTCACGCTTGTCTGAGTGTGTATATTGTTTCTACCCATACCAAACAAACTTCAAGGGACCAAACAAACTTCAAGGGAAGTCCGTAATACACGCAAATGCATATTATGAACACGGATACAGGATGCTTGGGTGGTAACGTGGCACTCACCCGAGCTTTGTGGCCGGTACACATTCCTGCGAAGGTACGGATAGCAGCGAGGATCAAATCGGCTTTGGCTGTTTCTATCAGACTGAGCAACAGAGGCACTCCGTTGTTCTGGAAGATCCTCTCTGCTCCGGCCTCCTCTCTGGACAGGACGACCAGGTTGTTGGCGGCCTGGTGATGAAAGGACCAGAAGTTATAACCACTTTCAATCATACGTCCCTCCCTATTTTGGGCATGTCATTATAGGCAAAGAATCAACATTTACAAGGATATCCACACATTTTCATGAACCCATTCAATCCGGGAACGCATACTGTGTCATTTTAGATTTTTTGCTATAACCATTATTTTATACTTTTGGCTATTCAAAAATAGCAGATATACAAGCTCACAGTGCGGTACCGAGTGCAGCACTATGAGCTTGCAGATCAGCTATTTTAGAAAAGTCTTGAACATTTGTGCTAAACATTGAAAACATATATGTTTTTTTATTAACATTTTTAACTCAAATCTTTGCCTCTGTCTGGAGGTCCCTGGAACAAAATATTTTACAATAAAAAAAATAAATATATTATATATATATTCAAATATTCAGAAGATTTGCAAAAATGTTCACGATTCTTAAAAAATAGCAGATCTACAGTATTGTAAAATTGTATAACTGCTATTTTTGAATAGCCAAAGTATTGGTTAACTTAAAGTGGTTAAAATAAAAAATGACAGATGCTTTCCCGGTTTTAATGGGTTAATAGTCAAAATAGCAGAACTACAAGCTCACAGCGCGTTACACAGGGACACGTTGTGATCACAAACAAATGACTACTGGGAGCAGGGCAGGGGGGCGGGGCGGGACAGGGTTGGTTGAGTGTGGCGGTAGTGTGTTTGGGGGGAGGGGGGTGACAGCTGTAATGACACAGCAAAAGGGAAAGACAGTACTAACTCTTTCTATCTTGTCCGTCTCCGACTCTGGGTCCATCAGAATGTCGAACATGCCCTGTACCCTGGAGTCAGTGGAGAATGATGTCTTCAGCTGCGGGGGGGGGCAAAAAAAAGACAGAGTTAATCTTTAACCACTTTCAACCTGGCGTCCATATTTCATTATAGGTCAACAGCTGAACATCAAAGCTACCATCAAGAGAAACATAGTTGAACTAAAGCTACTGAGGAAAAACTACCAGAACTACCAGCTAACTGCTTCAAAATGAAGTTACTGAATGCAGTGAAACTACTCTCCAACTGGGTGTAGAAGGAACATTTGTCATTCTGTTTCCGGGGCAAACTCTCCATATTCTGGATAGGTGACTGACCCTGGCCTGGATCTCGCCCGACAGCCTACGAAGAGTCTCCAAGAAGGTCTTGTTCTTTGGTTCGATGGTGGCACACCTCTGGACGTCCTTGAAGGCCTGGTCCAGTTTGCCAAGCTTCTCCAGAGCTTGACATCGCCGATACAACGCCTTAACATCTGCTGCATCCATGTCAATAGCTGTCATTCAAAACACAAGTCAAGTCCATTTTAATCATAAAGCACATTTAAAAACAACCAGAGTTGACCAAAGTGCTGTACGGCGTAAGTAAAATATAACAGACAATAACAGGAGGTTAAAACCTGAGAGCTCAAATGCTTAAATGACTGGACTAGGCCGCCCTTCTGTTGGCAAAAATAGCTGATCTACAAGCTCACAATGCATCGCAACGTGCCAAATTGATCAGCCGGAACAGGTTTCATGTAGTTACAACCGCATAAAATGTAACCAAATTACTATAACACAAAGGACAGAAGGTAAAAGGTGTGTGCATGACATGGCAAAGGGTTTGAAAAGGTTCAAAGGACAGGGAGAAAAGTTGTGTTTTGAGTCTTGATTTAAAAGTGTCAAGGGAAGGGGCAAAGCTCACAGGGAGGGGTAGGCTATTCCATCATTTTTGAGGCAGCAACCGAAAAGGCACAATCACCCTTTTGCTTCAACTGGCTTCACAGGAACATTAGAAACACCTGGTCAGAGGATAAGTGACCTAGAGGTGTCAAGGGGCAGAGTAGTTGAGGGAGGTGCTAGTCCATTCAGGGCTTTAAAAACAAATACAACTTTTAAATCAGCTCTACGTGTGACTGGGAGCCAATGAAAGGAGTTGTTTTGGACATGGAATATAATATGTTTAGTTTTAGGGTAGTTTCTGTCATGTTTGTTGTACCTCTGGAAGCATCAGTGGCTGCATTTGTGTAGTTTTCCTGAAAGAGAAGAGAAAATATTCTATTAAAGATTTGCAGAATGTAAAGCCTCATTTATTCTTCATCGTACTAATTTCTCTCATGCTGACGAGAAACGTGTCGCATGAAGACAGTTCAGTTCTCTCACACCAGTGGTTCTCAAACATTTTCATGTCAAGGACAGGACCCTTAAATTGTTACTTATCAAACCGCAGACCCCCACCCTAAAATAGTTTGTGCCAGGAGCCCCTATCACATATTTCTGTTTCAAAATTTCTTTCTTTCAAAATTATTCCAGAACTTTCACAATCTTTCAAGATTTCTCAAAATGTTTTGAAAACAGCAGATCTACAAGCTATGTGGTTAAACTGTTCCTTGTTTCGCTGGGGACCACGTGGAAGGACCCCACTGGTCACACTGTCCGTGTGTGAGAGAGTGTGTGTGCGCGTGCGTGCGTGCGTGAGTGTGTGTGTGTGTGCGCTCGCTCGTATCCATGCGCTTGTGTGTATGATTCATGCCTTTCGTCTATGTTAGCTTGCTTGCTTGCTGAGGTGCTTACCTGTTTCAGGTGGCAGGCAGACCTGTTCTTGTAAATGATGGCCAGCAACTTCTTGTCTTTGCACAGCTTGGCAGCTTGTGTGTAACTCTCAATGGCCTTGTCCATGTCTCCTTCCTTGAAATATGTATTCCCCTCATCTTTTAACTGGATTGGATCTTCCATCTGATGGAGATAAAATGAATTAGTAATGTCTGGGTGTGAAATCTCTACATCCTGAGGTGTATGTGTATACTTCATGCTGCATTCATGAGTGCTGGTCAGCAGTCATGAAAGCAAGCACGTCTTATCAAAACCTTTAGTCTTAAAAACTCAGCAAATTCCTAAAATGCAAAAAATACAGTGGACCCTTTGTTTGCCAATGAAATCACTTCCGCTCTTATAGCAATGACAATAATAATATTACACTAAAACAAGTTTTTACTTGGTACGATAAGATAAACAAGTCAAAGTGTAAAACCTGAATGCAAAAACGTGAAGAAATGAATTACAAAAACAGAAGCTTTTGCAATATGCTACATGAAACATAACTGGTTTATGATGTTTCACACACAATAAAAAAAAGTTATTATACATTGTTTTTGTTGTTATTGTTAGTTTATAAAGTCAAGTTCCTCACCACTCTGGTAGTGCAGTGTGCTCTGACCTGGGTCTTCTTCAACAATGGACCAGCACATGTTATCTCTAACTTTAAATGGCCTCCCCTCATGCCTTATTTGGGCATTGACACGTACCATAGCACGGGGGCTTTAACAGATTCCACTCTTCTAATTAACAACAACAACAACCATCTCCTCCTCCAGCACATTTAATTTCAATAGTTGATCACTTCTCTCTCCCACTTCTGATTAACCCATAAGAACATGCCACTTTAGACCCGATGAAATGAAATTAGACAACATGTCATTGCAGCTGTATAAATACCTTAACTGTTCTCTTGTGTCTTCTTTTCTGTTCTGTTCAGTCCTCTAGTTGTCTTCTCTTCTCGTTCCCTGGTTGGAGAAGTTAAGTCAAGAGCTTCAATCCCTGATTGCAGTCACCAAGTTTCTTTTGTCTTACGTAAGCAGACCCCTACACCATTTATATTAGATCTCAATGGAGGTGGGACAGAACCTGGCGGGTACCACCTCTCATCACACATAGGGGGGTCCACTGCATTAACATACTCCCAGGACCCAAAGAGAGAAGATTACAACAATCTGATGGGGAATCAACTGCTCAATATTGTTTTGGGTTTTTAATGTTATATCTATTTTGAACATCTCAATATGCAAAGTATCTGAAACAATGTATACATGGCCCCAAAGTTTGTGGTTTAACTGTAATCACCCCTTGGGAAACATGGTCTGGTCCTGATAATTTCTATTTAGGGCATACACACATGGTAACAGCTGAGAACTCACTAGCAAATGTCTATGTCACTAAAGTGCCGGGGGCAGGGCGGGCCAGGGTGGCCAGGGTGGGAGGTGTAAGCCAAGGTTGGTTGAGTGTGGTGGTAGTGTGAGTGGGGGGACTGGGAGGGGGTGACAGGAGAGTGACAGCTGTAATGACACAAAACAGTCTGGCAGCTTCTGGCAGCTTCTGGAAAGAGAAAGCACTCGAGTGTGAGATTGCATGACTTGCGCTGTAAGTAAAATATGTTTGCGTCTGCATGTGCGTATGATGCATCTTCATGCATCATACGCAATGATTGTTTTTTTTTTCACTTAAATTTTATTAAGTTTTCAAAAACACAAACATATAAAACAAAAAGACAAACAAACAATAGACATCACACATGTTGCCAAACATCATCTTATATAATAATAAAATAAAATAGAAGGAGGGTACAGGTGCTGTTCAATGTTATTAAATGATAGTACGAAAAAAAAAAAGTTGTTCAAAAGGTTTTAACTCGTTCAATTCTTACAAACATTTTCATTCATATCATCTCACACATAGTACCTTCTCCCTCGATCGTCAGAAATAACCATATATACACATATATGAACATATATATATTTAAGAAGTCACGCGTTGTGTATATACAGTATATGAGTATGTATGTCATGGGTTAAGTATTGTATCAAGACCAAAAACATATTTATTTGAAATAACTATCCTATTCCCTAGACCTCCTGTCGCTCATAATCAATCCATTTCCCCCATTTGTTCTCAAATATCTCTTTCTTCATCCTCAAGTTAGCAGTCATCCTCTCCATGTCATAAATCTCAGAGACTACCTGAAGCCAATCTTTCGCAGATGGAGATTCCGTCTGTAGCCATTTACGAGTAATGGCTTTTTTCCCTGCAGCCATGAATATTTTCATAAGATATCTGTCACTTCCTGAGATTTCCTCTGGTAAGTCTCCCAGGTACAGCAATAGACAGGACTTTAATATTTGTATACCTAGAATCTCCTGTATTTTCTCCAAGACATCATTCCAGTATGTGTGAATTCCCGAACAACCCCAGAAAATATGATAATGATTTGCTTCCTCCTCATCACAGTTCCTCCAGCATACCTGGGGTGTTTTCATCTGTCTCGATTTAAGTTTTGGAGTGATGAAAAAACGAGTAATGTTTTTCCAACAGAATTCCCGCCAGGTGCCAGAGCTTGTTGTTGTGTATTGTGTTTTGCAAATATTTATCCATTGTTCAACTGTGATTGGTGTGTTAAGTTCTATTTCCCATTTTTTCCTGATATAATCTGTTGTATGTTTTCTGGAATCCGAAATACTTTGATATAGTTTTGATACAAATTTCTTTGTTCCTTTCGTATATACCTGAGCAATCAGTTGAATAAGTTTGTTCGGATTTGTTTGTGAATCACAGATCTGGACTTCCTGGATAAAATAGTGACGTAACTGCAGATATCTAAAGAAATCTGTCTTTTCCAAATTATATGTATCTTTCAGGGCCTGAAAGCTCTGTAACATGTTTTTTTCCATTATTTTATAATATGATGTAATCCCCTTGTAAGACCAACATTTGAACCTCTGATCTAACCTCCCTGGCTTAAATGCTGTATCATAAGCCACCCATCTTAGTGTTTTTGATTGTCTTTCTATTTTCAACTGTTTGATAATATTGAACCAAGTCTGTAATGTGAAAGATGTAATTGGATCTAATTTATCTAAGTTAGGTTTGGCTAATTGTTTATCTCCTAACATAGCTTGCAATGGGATATCCTGTTCATTCATTTCCATGATCTTCCATTTGGCATCTATATTATCATCACACCACGAAGCCACATATCTAAGTTGGGCGGCGTAGTAGTAGTCTCTGAGATTTGGTAAAGACATGCCTCCCTTTTCCTTACTCAGTAGTAATGTTGCATATTTTATTCGTGGCTTCTTGCCATTCCAAATGAATCGTGAAATCTGTTTATCCCACTCATTGAATTGTTTGGGTGGAACATTCATACGCAATGATTGTAATGCGTCATTACATATGTAATGTAATGTTCAGACCCATTACATGTGGGTCTGAACATGGCATAGAATAGAATAGAAAGTATTGCCTGTGAACATAGTTCACAGAGTTACTGCTTCAGTCAAAAGTCCCTCTTTCTGGCCAACAGCTTGGACAAAATTGGTGTAATTCCTATTAGAACAAAAAGACAGGAACATAATAACCATGATTTTCACATCATTATGATAAATATAAATCAAATGGTAAATGGTGCATTCATATAGCACACTATTAATGGGTTTATCACCCAGCAACATCACAAAACTTTTACCACCAAAAGAGCTTGATCAAATGCCTTGTTCGCTTCATTGAACCTTTGATATCGCGAATGTCCTAATTTATTTTATATTTTAAACGTACTACTACTCATATTTATTCATCTTAAACTTGTTTTGCATTTGGATATTGCCACTCATGTTTTTTTGGCATACATGCACAGATTCTTCCAGAATACCAACTTCTATGGCCTTTCCTTTTAGCACCACCCTGTGGCCTACCATAGTAATTTGGTGAGGACCTTATTATACCTTGTTTTTATTATACTATATACTGTATGTTGGACAATGCTACTGTCTGGTTGAGTGTACCACACCAACATTTCATTGCACATACAAGCATAATGACAAATACATGAATCTTGAATTTAACCCTTTGCTGATGTGTGGATGCTTGGCTTCAGCACTGGAGGTTATTGTGTCTTTTTATGCTATGTTGGTGAAATGAATACATAGGACCACAACGGAAACAACGGTTATCCTTTTAGCCTTAAGCTATCTTGCACCCCACCTTACCCCTTATGCCCAAGATACGGCCCTTAATGTCTGACTGTACCACGTGCTGTTTACATTTTTGACTAATAAAGTATTCAATTAATCAATCAATCAATCAATCTGTCTGTCAGGAAGGGCATTTTCTATCAAAGCAAAGCCCCAGTTGAACCTCAACAACACATAATCTCAACGAACCTCAACAACACAATAATCTCAACAAGCCTCTCAGTCTGCCGTTGAATTATCTTTACCCAAGTTCAACATTTACACACCTACAGTGATATCAGTTTCGTTATGAGACATTGTAAGAATGGAATGCAGAAATGCTCTGTCTATCTCAATGAGGAAGTTACAATGTTTGGAACTACAGCCCATGCAGCCCGCTTTGCGGCGATATCAAAGCGTGACGCAACTCTCTCTTATCCACAAGTTTCCTAGGGAATAGACCAACCGGGCTCTATGCACAGCAGCCATATTGGAAATGGGCCTCTTCCTTACTTCCTCCCTTCAGGTGTTGCCAATGATTCTAATTAAGGTCAGTGTTCCATTCTGGTCAAACAGAGTCAGGGGTGCTGATATTGTGCATGTGGCTCACTGGAAACACTCTGCTACCAGTGGGTCTCAAAGTGTGGTCCAGGGACCCTCATGGTTCCTTGAGGGGGTTCCAAATGGACCCTTACGGGTGTGTAACTCTGAGTTATGGGGGTCTTTGAAATTAAAACGTTTGAGAACCACTGTGCTACACTAAATGGAACAGAGCCTTCATTAGAATCATTGGTACCACTTGTGAAGGAAGTAAGGAAGAGGCCCAAATTCTTTCCAGTATGGTTGCTGTGCTGCTCAGTGGAACATATGCAACAAACAGGCAGTTAGGGTCCAACTCAATACAATTTGAATATCTCTTTCACCTCAATATAACGGTTTACCTAACAGTAACCTCAGCGTCAAACATGCTAGGCCTACTTACATATTGTCAACACAACAACAACAGGTGAGGTTGTTTCTTGTGACCATGTGAAGAGACTGCCTCCTGTCCTGTGGGGGGCATCATGGGAGATTTCGAGGGCATGCCTGGGCTGGACTGGGGTTGCTATGGAAATTGATTGGTTCAAGCTGGCAGAGCCTTTGAAAAAAAATCTTTTTGAAAAGAAAATTGCTTTCTTATTCTTGTCTTTCATCGTCTGCTTTACATCAACACCACTTGACTTCAGTTTATCACTGCAGCATATGGTAGGTGAACATTATCTACAATTATAGGCGTGCATGGGCTTGTATTGTTTCCTATAGCCTACTGGGTTTTCATCACTGTCTTGTAATAAAGCATTCAGAATCATCTTATTTCTCAGAAACTCTTATTTGACTTTGCATCTTTTTTCTCTCCAAATAATCAGCAATTCAACACTGGCCCTTAGTGGTAACAATGAGAAGTGCATGAGTTTATTTTTGTTGCAACTTGGTGGGTTATTGTCAAAACAATTAATCGGCATTATAAACCGTTTATAATGTATTATCATTGTTTTCAATATTGTATTAACGTGATGTCAGGGACACGTCATCTTGATTGGACAGACCTTTATCAGGTAAATTCAAGTTTTGACATTAACAACAAATAGGCTATAATCAGCTCAATAACTTCATGAATTTGATGACGATCACATACATGCACAATAAGTGTAGCAATATTTCTGAACACATAAATAATACATAAAATAAATAATATCTATTATACACAAATAGGAAAAAAAGAACAAAGTACACACTTGGTTAAGAATATAATCATTTATCAGACATATGCAATAATATAGTATACTTGTATATAAAAAATAACCCTGAGATTATAAATTAAAGTGCGAAAAGTACATTATATAAAATATTTTTAGTCGTTTTTTCATCCTTCAAGGAACATAGTATAAAATTGTTTACAGTACAGTCATTGTCTTTAGTGCAATTTTCTTCAGTAAGAGATTCGGTACAAACAGAACAATCAGTTGGAGTTCATGTATAAAATGTACATATAAAGCCATGTTGTTTATCCTGAGCTGAGACTTTCACTTTCCAGAGCTTCTTCATAGTGCTTCAAAGGGCCACTGAGGCGAGCAGCCTGTAGTGGAGAAAGGTTGGGAAGTTCCCAGGGTCCCTGGGGTGACATGGGAGCTTAACCCATTAAGACCTGAGGCCGATTCTACTTCTAAATCAGTAGTTCTCACTCTTTCAAGATTAAAACATTATTTTTTTTAAATAGCAGGTGTACAAGCTGTGAGCTTGTATATCTGCTTTTTTTTTGAATAGCCAATGCAAAAATCTAAAATGCTTTCCTGGTTTTAATGGCTTAAATACCACCGTTTATAGATTTAACCACTTCAGTCCTATGTACTTTGTTGTGCGATGAATGGCAAAAATAGCCAATCTACAAGGTCATAATGCGTCGCATCACTACAAGTTGTGAGCTTGTAGATCTGCAATTGATTTTATTTGAGAACATTTTGAAAATTGAGAAGAGTTATGTTTTTGTAGTTTCTTTCACACATATAATGGCATTCCCAGAATAGGGACGCCAGGTTTAATGTGGTTAATAACCGCATAATCATTATGGTACACGGTGAAATCCCATGAGACTTCCCCTGGGAACTTCTGCAGCAGAGTTCATTTTCACAGTATTAAGAGTCCATGACTGGCCACCAGTAGCCTCCTCCAGTGAATCTCAGATAGACCTTCGACACAGCGGGCAGGTGCCGAACTCCTGGATCACTCTGGCGGTACACTGGTGGCATAAGCATGTGTGGCCACATCGCAGAGTGACGCTGGCATCTTTTGCCATACATGCCACACAGCTCTTCACAGTCTCTGTATGCAAGAAAAGAGAAGCATTGATTTTTATCTACACCGTGATGTGATAACAACTTCAGGTCAAATAAGAATAAGTATTTCTTGGCCTACAGTACACTGATTTATAAACACTGTGTTGTGTCTGAAAGACTGAGCCTGTTTACCTGATTTGAGTTCCTTGGCCGGATCGGAAACGCGACTGTCCATGTTTGCACAGATGCCCTCTGGAGAACAGTTCAAGTTGTAATGGTTGTCGACATCAGGTGAGGAAAGGTGTTCAGGAGTGGGGCATGACCTCCGGGATCTTAAAGATCCTTTTAACTCTGAGCCTGCAACAAGAAATCAGGTGGGAGTCATTTTCACTGTAATGTCATGTGGGATGGCAAGTTTAAAAAAAATAATAACAGGCTAATTAACCACAAAAATAGCAGATCAATAAGCTCACAGCATGACACGTTGTGAGTTTGTAGCTTGTTGAAACATTTAATAGAAATGTTCTTCTTTGAAAATGTTTGAAAATGTTCACCTATGAAGACATGCCCAAAATAGGGACGCCGGGGTTAATGTCATTAACCATTTAAACCCTATACTTTGTTAACCGGGTTCCCCCAGGGGTCTGTACTTCGCCCCCTCATTTTGACCCACTATACCAAATCTCTTAAATAGCAGATAGACATGATCTACAAGTAGATTTGCTTGTTGATCTGCTTGTCTTGTCTACACTATATGATAGGGTTGATGAATGAATTTCATGATGTATACCTAGCAGTAGAATGGAGCATGTTTGTCCGTAGATGTCAACCATGGCCCATAGGGGCCGACAGAGATCCACTCCTCCCTTCAGTTTATACTTGGCGATGTCGTTCTTCTTCTTAAAGCAGATGCTACCACCAGAAGAAACCCAGAATTCAAGCTCTGAACCTGAGCGGCAGAGAGTCTCGGGTAAGGGTGCAGCCCAGTGCCCAGGTGTGTCTGTGAGGTCAGGGATGGCCATGGGGGGTAGAGGGACAGCCCTGGACGTCGGTGGTACGTTGGTGAAGCCCACTCGCAGCGCCCCGTGCCATCTCTGCATGTTTCCCTGCACCACTCTCAGACGCAGCCTCTCCCGTACCTTCAGCGGGCGGCTGCTGAACACCAGGCCATTCCTGAATGTGCCTGGAACCCTCTCTGCCAGTCTGCCCCCTTGGCTCAGGCTGACCCGCTCACCCACAGCCTGCATGTGGAAGGTCAAAGGACCCAGGCAGAAGAGCCCACACCTGTGTGACTCCTCTGATCCTGCAGAGAGAGAGAGAGAGAGAGGAAGCTTGATTAAAATAAAATAAAGTTAAAATCAATCACTTTATTAAAAATGTATACAATTACTGGAAATATAATAAAATTACTGGAGTACATAGTTGTTAACCGCTTAAGACCCATTTCATACAAAATAATAATAATAGTACTAAAAATAGTCGATCTACGAGCTCACAAAGTATTGCATTGCAATATGTTGTGATCTTATACAGTAGATCTGCTATTGTCGCTTCAACATGTAAAATTCAAGATTTAGATTTTTTTTGCTCATGACATGGCCAAAGTGGTTAAGAAGAGGAACATAAGGGTCACATGGAAAAACAAACAGCTGATGTTTACTCTGAATGATTGGAATGAGATGTGATCATGTTCTTTTTTTTACATGACTGCAGTGAATAAAAACAAATTATTCTTTACATGAATGGAATTATATTTTGACACAAAGTATATTGTGCTTTACAGAATAGCCTTAAGAGGAAGAGGTTTGTTGACTGAAAGATTGAAGGGGGTTGACAGTCAGGTGAAGAAGATAAAAACAAGGTTGACTGCCAAGTAAAAATGAAAGTAACTTCTTATCTTTCCAGAAGGGATTACTAGTTTAATACCTCATATAAACAAGGTCATAATTCTGAGTGTATTTTAAAACAGGATAGTTTTCTATGGCTATGGTAAGTCACTGTTAACATTGATAGGCAGATTATGATATCTTTCTTCATTTCAAGGCAAATGAAGAAAATCATCTTATCACTTATTTGTGTGAAAGTTTATATTTGAAAAGAATTAATTCACACACACACAAGTGGAAAATTAGTGCTATTAATGCATATATACATATCACTATGTACTGTATGCATATAGTGACAAAATGACACTGTACACACTAATTCCCTCTCATGAACAAACCCTGGTCTAATCAATACTTGCCTACAAACAGAAAATGCAAATGAACAGAAATGCAAATGAACTGTATAACCAGACAAACTGTCTGTGGCAGATGTTTATAACTGCCTAACTGTAAATTACACCTCCTAATCTAATCTCACGTATCTCACGTGCTGCTCACCCTTTCTTAGAAATCAATGAGAGTGTTTGACATCATCTACAGCAGCATTTTACTGTAAGCGTCATAGGCATGCATAGGCATGCATTACTTCCTGCTTACAGCATGCATCCCTGCATTGTAATGCTGTAACACATCTTTTGGCTTATGATGATATTTTGTATCATCATCTGAGACGATGAGTAATCATCAATGAAAAAAAAAACTCTTCTTGTCACGTCTTCAATTAATTCTCTCTGAGTCAAGAACAAAACTCAATGTTGTACCTATATCACATGTACAGTATTTTGATCAATGTTTTATCCATTAAATTAACCTGATCTGATATACAATAGAGAATTGACTAATAAGACTAAAGGTTTGAGACTTGAGAGTGTACAAATTTGAACCAATTTGGACCCATAAGGGCCCATTTGGTTCCATTTTGTGCACTCTCAGAGTTACATTGAGTGACCTTTGAGTCACATTTTGTGTATGCTCCCAGTTCAATTCAGGACTCTGAGATAAACCCAGGATTTTACAATGTAATATTGAGTTGCAGAATCAAGTAAACAAAGCCTTACCAGAATCAGTGCAGATCTTCTCCATCTTGAAGAGGTCAGGGACTGTGCTGAGCATATCTAGGAGACCCTGTACATACATCTGTATCTTGTTGAGTTGTTTGGTTTTTCTGATGAGGTGGGAGGGTATGGTTGCCTTTATACCCCTGTTGCTCCACACCACGTGCAAGAGGCTGACACACAAAACAATCACAACAGAAGGGGAGGGACTTTGGAAAAGTACCCAAACTTTAACTCAGAGAGGAGGCTGAGACCGCCTTCTCTTGGCTTGGAGCCCAACTCTGACTGAACACACATAATATTCACTGCTGTTTGTACTATGCATACTTGTACTTAGGCCAACTTTCTGCTGCATGTATGTATATTCTGGATATCTCGGTTGCTAGTTTGTTCTCCCATTTATATTCTGCATATTGTCTATTCTGTAATCTTCCTCTGGCTGCAACATACAGTTATATTATCCTACCTCAGTAACACAGGGAAGATGCCGTTCCAAATTCTGAATTATTCTGTGTAAATTGATAGCGTTTTTCACAGCTATGTTGTTATTTAAAGTTTTCTACACTTTACACTTCATTACTTATTACTGCTTGGTACGCTTTTGTTATAACACTTATTACTGTACCCAACTGAATTAGATTCAGTTTTTATTAGGCCTGCCTTGTTTTTTGTGTGATTTTATTATATATCTTTAACATGTCGGGCAGAAACCTTGTATCTCCATTTTTTGGGGGTGTAAATTAATGTCATACTTTGTCACACAACAGTGTCACACAAAAGTAGCAAAAATAGCCGTACAATATATAATATTGCTACAAGCTCACAACGTCGCAATGACACGTGTTGTGAGCTTCGAGATCTGTTATTCATGAGCTATTTATGAATCTATTTTAAGTGAAAGTGAAAGTGGTCAAGTTTGGGGGTTTTATCAATATTGATGCAATGAAAAGTATCAGCAAGAGCTTGTGACTAAATAATAACTACATTTGAGCCATTTGAACACAGGTTCTTTTGTCCATTTTTTAAAAAGTATATAAGAATAGTGTTTAGTGATATACATGGTTTCCACCTGACAGCAACGATATGCTGTACATTGTTTGCAGTGGTGTAAAGTAACTACGTACATTTACTCAAGTACTGTACTTCAGTGCAACTTTGAGGTATTTTTACTTTACTGAATTTTTTCCAAATTTCAGTACTTTTACTTCTACTTAAATTATTTGAAAACTTTAGTTACTAGTTACTGTTGATTATTATTACAAAAACATAACCGCTTCAGCCCTATATACATTTTGGCCATTTGAATACTTTGTATACATTTCTAAAACTTGTAAAATGGGATATTCTGCATAATTAGTACTTTCTACTTTTGGTACTTTAAGTACATTTTGATACCAATATTTTTGTACTTTTACTCAAGTAAATGTTTTATTCCAGACTTTTACTTGTAACAGAATATTTTTTACATTGCAGTACTGACACTTTTACTTAATTGAAAAATGTTAGTACTTTTTCCACCACTGATTCTTTATCTGGCAGAGCACAGATAAAGTCGTCTGCCAGACCGTCTGGGGGGCATCAGTTTTCAATGATTCCTCTTATCTTATCTTATTTAATCTGGATAGTGGCTGGAGGGTGTTGCTGCTGAGTCAAGTCAAATTGTGTTTATTATATATTTGTTTTGTGAGTTGGGGGGATCATATTTTGATATATTTTTTCTTTGAACTTCTCCAATTATCTCCAATTCAATCCTCCCAGGGGGTTATCAAACTTTTTGGGCCCAGGTACCCCTTGGAGGGGAGAATTTTTTCCAGGTACCCCCTCATCCTCGCAGCAGCGATAAGCATATACTTACAACCACATGTGTACATTTAGATGCCATTGGAACTATTTGTATTAAACAACGTTTCAATCAAAATCTTTCAGACCCATTTCATAGTCATAAACAGAAACCACTACTACTATATGAATCATGTGCCAATAGTAATTTTATTAAAATTGCTTTTGTGTAAAACCTGACAGAACACTTTTCAAGTAACTGATCTCAATGGTTCAGACTTCAGAAAATGAACACTTCTACAGTCCTAATAAAAACAGACAGGTAAAATGACCAGTCTAAAGGTGACTTTTAGTAGGTGCTTCAATTTAAAAATAATAAACCTATTGTTAGGGATATTCGATATTGACTTTTTTGCCAATATCCGATATTCCAACTCTTAATTTCCGATTCCGATATCCAGTGGTGGACAGTAACGGAGTAAATGTACTTGAGTACTGTAGGTGGCCTACTTGAGTGCAGATTCTGAGGATCTGTACTTTACTTGAGAATTAGATTTTTTTGATACGTATTACTCTTACTTGAGTACATTTCCAAGACAAATATTTTACTTTTACTCGAGTATATTTCTAGGAAGGCTATAAAGTACTGAGTACTTTTAAGCCCACTCCACATCCACAACAATGTTTCGCCATGCATGTTGCAACATGCAACTACTTGCAACTACTTGCAACTACTTGCAACCATTAACCCCAATGGCAGTTGCAAGGAGTTGCATTGGTGTGGTTGACCTTAAAACAGTTTTGTTGCAAGGAGTTGCGACTAGTTGCATTGGTGCGGTTTGGCCTTTAGGTTGGCTGTTTTTTTTCTTCCCTAAAATGCAATTGGCCTAACTTCTGCTCTCACACTAGCCGTGTTTCTGGCTTCCCCCTCCGCTCGCCTCTTTGTTACATCTTGTATGGGTTTAGGAGTAAAAGTATTTAGTTCTGGTTCCTCAGTCATTTCTATGTTTTTATAGGTGTTTCTGAAGGCTTTGTATAACATGTACAAGCAAGCACATCAGTGCATGCAGTGCAGGTGGTTTCAGAGAGTTACAGTACTTCTCTGAAACAAGAGTTACAAGGTCCTATAAATTCATTGTGAAAACATTACAGCAATTCATTGATATCAAAATTAAGAAATGTACTTCTACTTTTACTTTTACTTGTACTTTAATGTACTTTGGAATACTTAAGTATATTTTTTTTAAAATACTTTTTTACTCTTACTTGAGTAACATTTTGACTGAGCTACTTTTACTTATAGTGGAGTGAATTTGACCAAGGAGTATCTGTACTCTTACTCAAGTACTGGGGTCGAGTACTTCGTCCACCTCTGCCGATATCAACCGATACCGAGACATATGCGGTACCATATCTTTTCACCAAAAGTCAACTAATTGTCAGGTAACAACATCACATATCTAATCAAATAAAATAGCTTTAATATCAATGTAATATCTAATAAATATAGGTTTTCAATGAAGTGAGTCCCGGGACTCACTGGTGTAACTGATCTTAATTAATTATTTTATTTACTACTTGTGTTGCACTATGATGTGGTTTGCACTGTCTTGTCCTGTCTTGCACCAGTCCTGTTGTAAACTGCGCTCCACTGCATCAAACCAAATTCCTAACATGTTTACATGTCATGGCAATAAAGTCTTCTGATTCTGATTCTGGTCATTTGAATGAGTCCCACTAATCTTAGATTAGATGTTGGCCTATTTGACAGTGCAAAAGCTTAATTGCCTCTGATGCCTATAACATTAACGAGCGTCAACGAGCGTCAGCTGGAAACAGATGCACACACCTGCCCTCTGTAGTGCTCTAATTTGAAAGTGACTGGAGTCTGTCTAATTTCTCTGCAAAAGCCTTTGAATATGATGGAATATGATTAAGGATTACTGTGATTATTGTAAGCTCACATTTCATATCACATACACCATTACAGCAAGAACTTATGCAACTTTCACTAGCCCCCCCCATAAAAAAAATATAATAATACAAAAATATTTTTAATCAAAACATATTTTTAATCTTTTTTTTTTTTTTTTTTTTTAATCTGTGAAATACAGATAAAACATTTACTCAAGTACTGTAGTTCAGTACAACTTTGAGGTATTTTTACTTTACTGTATTTTTGCCAAATTTCAGTACTTTTACTTCTACTTCAATTATTTGAAAACTTTAGTTACTAGTTACTTTTGATTATTATTACAAAAACATAACCGCTTCAGCCCTATATACATTTTGGCCATTTGAATACTTTGCATACATTTGAAAAACTTGTAAAATGGGATATTCTGCATAATGAGTACTTTCTACTTTTGGTACTTTTGAAGTACATTTTGATACCAATATTTTTGTACTTTTACTCAAGTAAATGTTTTATTCCGGACTTTTACTTGTAACAGAGTATTTTTTACATTGCAGTACTGACACTTTTAATTCATTGAAAAATGTGAGTACTTTTTCCACCACTGATTCTTTATCTGGCAGAGCATGCAACACCAACATTTCACTGCATGTGAGGCTGACAAGTCATAATGAAATGAAACTAACTTATCTTTTCAGAATCTTATGGTGTTTAACAGCCACCATAAAGTTCACACTTCAGAAATCAAGGTCATGATTCTGAATGTTAAAATAGTGTAGTTTATAAAGCAAAGTAATAATGAAACTTAACTTCTTATCTTTTCAGAAGTGAAAAGATAGCACAGGCACACCTCATAATCAAGGTCATCAATTTATGTTAAAATGGTGTCGTTTTCTCGGAAAGTCTTCCAATTACTTATGGCAACAGCTGCAACAGATGTCTTCCTGCACACTTATGTGTGTGAAGATTTATATTTGAAAATATTCATTGAATTCATTGAATGAATACATTTTCATTCACAAAATTTAAAACAAAAATGTCAGTGGAAGATGAATGCATAGCGACCTAAACAGTGACACTGTACACACTGTGTTACTTTTAACCTTATTACCTGTTTTTTATTATACTATACTGTATGTTGGACAATGTTTACAGTCTGGTTGAGTATACCACACCAATATTTCATTGCACATACAAGCATAATGACAAATACACTGTGATGTAAAGTAACTAAGTACATGTACTCAAGTACTGTACTTAAGTACACTTTTGAGGTATTTCCAATTTTCAGTACTTTTACTTCTACTCCACTACATCTCAGAGGCAAATATATTACATTATACTCCACTACAATTATTAGAAAACTTTAGTTACTAGTTACTTTGTAGGTTTTGATTATTATTACAAAACATACATTAATCAATTCAGTGATTTCAGTCCTATACTTTGGTTATTTGAAAATAGCCGATCTACAAGCTCACAACACGTCACATCGCGATGTGTTGTGAGCTTGTAGATCTGCTATTTTCAAAAGATTTGTATACATCGGAAAACTTGTGAAATGGGACATTCTGCATATTGAGTTCTACATTTTGATGCCAATACTTTTGCACTTTTACTCAAGTAATGTTTTAATACCGAACTTGTACTTGTAACTACTATTTCTACATTAGGGTATTGATACTTTTACTTAAGTAACAAATGTGAGTACTTACTTCATCCATCACTGCAAATATCTCTTGAATCTTGAATTTAACCTTTTGCTGATGTGTGGACGCTTGGCTTCAGCACTGGAGGTTATTGTGTGTCTTTTTATGCTATGTTGTTGAATTGAATACATAGGACCACAACGGAAACAAGTCCCTATAGGACTTTTTTTGTGTTATCCTTTGAGCCTTAATGTCTGACTGTACCATGTGCTGTTTAAATTTTCGACTAATAAAGTATTCAACCAATCAATCAATCAATCAATCAATCAATCAATCTGTTACAAAGGGCATTTTCTATCAAAGCAAAGCCCCAGTTGAACCTCAAGAACACAATAATCTAAACAAGCCTCTCAGTCTGCCGTTGAATTATCTTTACGGAAGTTCAACATTTGCACACCTACAGTGATATCAGTTTAGTTATAAGACATTGTTGTCCTTGTGGTTAATGTTGTATTCCAACAGCTTTATGTTTGGGGAAGGGCAAAGGTTTTACAAGATATGGGCAATTCAAACAGCATTGTTCCCACAAAGAGCATATAATGTGAATTCAATGCCACAGTTGAAGGGAATAACAAAACCAAAACTCAAAAGTCAAAAGTCTCTTGCACGTGTTGCAAAACAGTTAACAGTTTTCAATGATTCATCATCTTTTTAAATCTGGATAGTGGCTGGAGAGTTTTGCTGCCCCCTAAAGGAGAATGCGTGGTGTGCTCTGATCATGTGACCACTGAGTCAAGTCTTCATGTGACAGGATGAGGACTGATCAGGACCAGAGGAGCAGCGAAATTCCCAAATTGCGTCATCCTCACTCTTGGAAAGTTACTAGCATATCTGTCATCTTGCACTGCTGTTTTCTTTTCCCTGCTACTTTTTCAAGAGCTCAACTTCAAGACTATAATGTATCTAACAGGACATTTTGGTGCAACAAGGCATATAACACAATAAATGCTGAACAAAGCTAAATATACTAAATAACTGAACAATGGAGAGAAAGGAAAAATAATTCATTACATATTACTATTTAATTACACTAATGGCAAGGAATTTTGGCCCCAGGCCTAGGTTTCAGTAAGTGTGGCTCACTGCCTTCCTGAATTATAAATTTTAAGGATTACTCCAAATTACAACTGTACTGGTGCTTTACATACAGTATTTGTATTTAATTTTAATCATCATAATTAATTTTAATCATCAATCATCATTTTATCACCTTAGAAATATAGCAAAAATTAAATCATTCCTGACCATCGCCGATCTAGAAAAAGTTGTTCATGCCTTCATTTTCTCGCGGTTAGACTATTGTAATTTTCTCGACACCTGCCTCTCAAAAAAATCCATCCACAGCCTTCAGCTGGTTCAAAATGCTGCGGCCCGTCTCTTAACTGGTACAATTTTTTTTTATCATATCACACCCATTCTAGCATCCCTCCATTGGCTCCCAGTTGAATTTAGAATCAGTTACAAAATCTTACTCACTACTTGGCCAGGCTAGGTCTTGCCCCAGCCTATATCTTGGACCTACTCCCCCCATATGGGCCTACACGTAGTCTGAGATCCTCTAACCACGCACTCCTGGACATTCCAAAGGGTCTTAGTGTGATTTACATCTCTTTTTTTAACCTGAGAGACAACAGGCCTGGCCTTTCTCTTCTCATATTCTCATCCTGTCATACCTTGAGCAGGATGCAGGATACAGACAGATAGCGACACTGATCAAAGGAATTGATCAACTGGTGGGGGGATTCTCTGACCCCCACCCGCCTGTTATTGTAATGTGAACCTAGAGTATAAGAGTGACTGTAAATGACTTGTGAGTGAGTACTGACCACGCCGTGAGGCTGGGGGAGGACAGGGGCTCCCTGCCCCTGGAAGCTTTGTTATGATGCTGTTTGTTGTTGCTGAATAAACCGAATCATGATTCTGAACCTGGTCCGGACATCTCTTCTACACTTCTTTTAAGCAGCTAGGCCTGGTAACACGCAGTTTACTGCCTCAAATACACGACGGTCTGTTAAATGCAAAAGGTCGCATGGCCTTTGCCTTCAGAGCCCCGACCCTTTGGAATGCCCTGCCCCTAGAGATCAGGCTCACTGAGTCTGTCCCCCGGTTTAAATCCCTCCTTAAAACCCACTTCTATAGATTAGCTATCTCCACTGGTCTTGCACCAGTACGAAAGTGGTCTGTTCATGTGCATATCTGCATTGTTTTCTGCATTGTTTTTAATCTTTACATTCTCTTTGTTTTGAGTATTTTTCTTTTGCTGTTTTCTTTGTAAAGCACTTTGTAACCCAGTTTTGAGAGGTGCTATATAAATAAAGTTTTATTATTATTATTATTATTATTATTATTATTATTAATGACAGTATTTATTTATTTGTGGGATACATGTTTTTTTTTGTGGAGTAATGGCCTATACAAAAAAAAACATTAGGCCTATTACAGTTATAGCCTCCCACACTCACACATACAAACACATTCAACATGCCCACTCGTTGCCCCTTCAATGAACCAGGGTCCTCATCCAACTGGGGAAATCCCGAACTTCCCCCACCCATTACCATGGTTAGGGTACTCCCACACACCCCCCCCACACACACACACACACACACACACACACACACACACACACACACACACACACACACACACACACACACACACACACACACACACACACACACACACACACACACACACACACACACACACACACACACACACACACACACACACACACACACTGGCACACAGCAGTCTGTTAATAATTGATGTTCTCTGTGCTTGCAAAGTAACAATGCCGTGAGTTTGTATGCGAAGTGGGGGTGCTGAGAGAATATTTGTGTGTGCGTGCACGCATTTATCTTTATGTGCGTGTCTACGTGTGCGCGCGCACACATAGTGTGTGTGTGTGTGTGTGTGTGTGTGTGTGTGTGTGTGTGTGTGTGTGTGTGTGTGTGTGTGTGTGTGTGTGTGTGTGTGCGAGTGTGCAGACTTTTCTTGGAGGGATAGTATTGAGTCAGCTGCACCCTCAACATTAAAAGCATTAAACATAAAACATTCTATCATGTTTTGGAGCAAATAGAATGTATGTGTAATTTTATGCAGAGGACTTCACAAACATATCATAATCATAAAGTCAAATTGTGTTTGTACACTGTTCCCATGAAATTAAGAAAAGTCAGGATGTATCAAGCTGGTAAAACAATATTCAATACTGTACGTAGGTTTTTTTTATTTGTTTTTACTTTAGTGATGCTTACGATGTGATTTTGTTTTGTGCGTTGCGGGGGATCATATTTTGATATACTGTATTTTTTCTTTGAACTTCTTCAATTATCTCCAATTCAATCCTTAACCACTTCCAAAATGGCATCATTATTATTAAGCTTTGCCCTCGCTTGAACTAAAACTGCACTGAATGTTATTTCAATGTGATGATGAATAAATGAAGATATAATATATGAGATGCAGTCAATCAAATATGTCGGACGTAATTTTCACCTCTGGTTAGATCTCAATCAAAAGGCTAATGTGAATGTAATTATTACAATTGTGCTGCTGCTCCTGCACATCTAAAATGTGCAATGAGAGTTTCAATTTCTGCTTAGCTGTGTGGCTCCAAAATGACAACACATAATACATATTCATACTGAAATAAGGCAGTCACTGTACTGTAAGATACACTCACGATAACACTTATAACATGCTACAGATGCCTCTATAAATACACAAAGCACACAAAGATTATAAAATATAAATGATCATGTCTGACATACCCCTTTTAATTCATTATTGCATTATCATATTTTCTAATACAGTTAAAAAGAGAAGGCTACAGTCGTATCACTATAAGGATGTTTAATAAACAATGTGCCAAAAATAGGGATTGACATAATATGAACACCAGGAATAATTTGTTTTAAGAACACATCAGCGTCAATTTCAACTAAAACTCTATTTTGGATTTTGAGAAGAAGGAAACTGTTATTCTGTGTATTCCAGGGCCAGCAAGCCATCTCTGCTCCACCACACTCGGCTGGCCATGGCAGGCCATCAAAAGCCAACTTGTTCCCACTCCACCTGTTCAAAACACTATCAATCTGCTGCCTGCCAATGACAGGCTTGGCTTTCACCGGGGAGCCAATGGAAATGCATTGGAGGTCTGAGAACCCGACCAATCAAGGGCGGCATTCTAATGTGGCCGGTCTTTATCAAGGTGCCACTTCCATTTCAAGATAGTGCTTATTTATGACCCCTGAGGAGAAAGCAGGAGCTATCGGTCTTTTAGGAGCCACCGTGAAATCCTTCCAGAGGGCTCACCTGAAGGTGATTATGGAATTATCATACACCACACTATGGCTGAGAACAGGTGAAGGGAGAGAGTGAAGAAAGCTTTTCTATTGGCCCTATACTCCACGCTGTAGTAGCAACTTTTGCAGACATCAGGGACTTGGAGGAAAACTTGGTGAAGAGGTAGCAGATAGCAGCATCCATTGCCTTAATCATTTGAACATCATAGAGACTTGGGGGTGCGATTATAAATCTGTTCAGTGTGCACTCCTGTGGGCCAAACTGGGGTCTGCCTGACCTGACCTGACCGACTGGACGTTGCTGGGCGAGTTGGTGCAACCCGGAGCCAGAGACACTTCCCATGGATCCAAACATCCAGGGGTCCTTCCTGTTCAACAACGGCCTGAATCAGTTTTCCTCTGATCTCAAGGCACCGGTGTGCCAATACTCCGTACCCAACTCCTTCTATAAACTTAACCCAGGCCTGAACAACCAGCTCGCGGGCACCCCTCACAACATCAGCGACATCCTGAGCCGCTCCATGGTGGGCATGGGATCATCGGGCACAACCACGCTGCTCTCTGGATACTCCACTATGGGGGGCTTTGGCCCGTCCGTTACCGGCGCTGGGATGTATTATAACCGAGACTACAACTCGTCCCTGGGCGGCTTTGCCAAGCCTGGCACTGACTGCCCGATGAAGGCTCGCAGCGTCAGCTGCTGGGCTGAGAACGGCTATGACTGGCGAGGAGGGAGGCAGCAATGCGCCAACAGTGAGTCTCTCTAATATAATGCTCTTGTCTGACCTCAGCATGCAGACAGGTCACAAAATAGAACAACTTCCTCTCCTTGCTAAGTTACCTTCCTCTGTCAACATATGTTGTGACTTTGCTGACAGAGAGCCAGATGCTTTCATTCAAGACTAAGTAAATGACTTGGCAGTCAGTGTTACTCTATTATGATTCTGCAGAAATTCTGATTTATGAAGCATTGCAGTGTCTGATGAAAGCCGATACCTGTGGTAAATTGCATTTTAAACATAATGACAGTAATTATATGCGTATTGACAGAAATTTCCTGTTGCAAGGGTTTCATTAGTTTTATGGTAAAACTAAAGGTGGGTGATGAATTAATGTGGAATATCAAAGATGCAGTTATATGTGATTCATATGCAAAAAAAAAAGGCTTCATGAGCCACATGAAAATGGTACATTGAATGAGGAAAAATAGGATTTTTCTGTCATACAGTATACTAGAATAATTGGTAGGCGTTCCAAACAAAAAAGGAACTGCAAATGGCTGATCACTTTAATAGCTAAAGCTATCTGTGCTATGTTAAATACATTTCTTGTAACTTTGCTTCGGATAAAATGAATGTGCAATTATTTTGATTTAGATTCAGTTTGGCTTCTCAGTGATCAGGAATAACTTCTGTGAGATTATCTCAACATATGTATATTCTTTTACACACATGAACAAGTGTATTTATCAAAGTTTTGTATTTTTTTTAATTTCAGACAGTAATACTCTGGGGGAGATGGCAGGCAGAAAGAAACACACTAGACCAACATTCAGTGGACATCAGATATTTGCCCTGGAGAAAACCTTTGAGCAAACCAAGTACCTGGCAGGACCAGAGAGAGCCAGACTGGCTTATTCCCTGGGCATGACAGAGTCGCAAGTCAAGGTACATTTGGTTGCTGTCGGGCAGAAACCTCATATTTCCATATTGTAACTTTTTGTGGGTTTTTTGCCCCCGTAAATGAACGCCCTACTTGATCATACTACTAACAGCGTCACACAAAAGCATCAAAGGTAGCAGATCTACAAGCTCAAAACGCGCCGTGAAGCAACGCGTTTTGAGCTTGTAGATCTGCTACTTTTGAATTTGAATCCTGAAAACAATTAAATTAAAAGATTGAGAGTGCAAATGTCACTGGTAATGCCCCAGGTAGGCAAGATCAAAAGCCAAAAATGAACATTTACTACATTAACCCTGGCTGGCGTAGTCCCTATTTTGGGACGCCAGGGAACTGTGTTTTATTTTATTTTTTAAATAGCTAAAATAGCAGATCTACAGACCCGTTTTCTCTAGATCGGCTATGTTTCGTTATTTGATGAAGTATAGGACTTAAGTGGTTAATAATGACCATACACTATGTTTTTGTGGAAAGGAGATATACTTGTTAAGTTCATCATAAGAATTGAGTAAGAATTTGGAGTTCCACCCTTTATAAAAAGCGGGCTCAAAACTCCTCTGAAATAAGCTGACATTTTACCAGTTAGGCGTGGCAGAGCTAAATCCCCCAAAATCCTGTAGCTTATAATCCTGGACCAGATTTTTCTTCCATTATTTTACAAGGAGTCTCCTGAACTTCTGCAACCTGTGATTTATTTGCAATATAGGCTATATGTCCTCCTGTAGAATGTTTGATCTGAGCAATTTCAATTGTTTGTTTGTTTGTAACTTTGTATTATTATTCTAATAATTATTGGTTCTATGGAAAAATAAGAAAATGCTGTTACCATATCTAGTAAATCATATACACCAGTGGTTCTCAACCTATTGTGGATCAGGGTCCACTTGAAAATCTCAAAAGCTTCTGCGGCCCACCCAACGGACCAGCCTATCGGCATATTAAGAGGTCAGATGGGTGGGCCGCGTGCATTTTTACTTTATTTTAATGATGAATGAATTGCTTGTGTTCCAGCTTGGATCATATGGAACATAGTAAAGGCTACTTTAAGTTCCTATTTAGCATGTATCACAATGAAAACTCACTTTTCAAGGTTTTAAAGAAATAAATACCATTACTTTTTTTTTACATCATTGTTATATTATCATTAAAATTAGTGTTTTGCCAATTTTGAGGGGGCCCACTTGCAACATCCTCACGGCCCACCAGTGGGGAGTGAGGCCCTGGTTGAGAATCACTGATACACACACTATGCTGCGTGTGTGTGTGTGTGTGTGTGTGTGTGTGTGTGTGTGTGTGTGTGTGTGTGTGTGTGTGTGTGTGTGTGTGTGTGTGTGTGTGTGTGTGTGTGTGTGTGTGTGTGTGTGTGTGTGTGTGTGCGCGCGCGTGCGTGCGTGCGTGCGTGTGTGTGTGTGTAGGCTATATAGGCTAATGTGTAGGCTGCTGCTGCGGTGCTGCATATAAACTACTTTACTTAGGCTATCAAATCATTATATGATGTCCAGATTTTAGACACATTAAATACTGAACTTCTGCCCCTTTACTTAGTTTTATCCCCCGAAACTGTTTGAGCACGTTGTTCAGGTTCGGTGGAAATCATCATCAACTTGCTTACGTGAGTAACTGCACCTTGCTTTAAGCTTGAGTCATAAATGACAGATCAAACATGTCTTTCTTAACTAATAGGTGTGGTTCCAGAACCGCCGCACCAAGTGGAGGAAGAAGAGCGCGTCGGAGCCCAGCTCCACGCAGGCCGGCTGTCACGGAGGTCCGGGCGGGGAGGGCGAGGCCTCGGAGAACGAGGTGGAGGACGAGGAGTACAACAGGCCTCTGGACCCGGACTCTGACGACGAGAAGATCCGCCTGCTGCTGCGCAAGCACCGCAGAGCCTTCTCCGTGCTGCGCATTGGACCGCACCTCGTTTGAAGTGCGTGACGCACACGCACAGGAGCGGCGCTCCCGCATTCACACACACACACACACACACACACACACACACACACACACACACACACACACACACACACACACACACACACACACACACACACACACACACACACACACACACACACACACAACACGCACACACACACACACACACACACACACACACACACACACACACACACACACACACACACACACACACACACACACACAGTGGTGGAAGAAGTCCTCAAATGTTTCACTTAAGTAAAAGTATCAATACTGCAATGTGCAAATACTCAATGTAAAAGCACAAAAGTATTGTTATCAAAATGTACTTAAAGTAACAAAAGTAGAAAGTAGCCTACTCATTATGCAGACTGTCCCATAACTTGGGACTTGGCTTCAAATAGCCAAAGTTTAAATATGGCTGAAGCTAAGTTAATGTAGCCTGGTAAACCCTCCCTCCGGAAATCTCATTTCTATTTGATTCCAGGAGTGAGTCTGGCCTGATAGCCCATTCTGCAATATTGGCTGTGTATGCCAATTGTATGCCAAACGGCATTTTGACTTCAAAAAGCTCTCTAACTTCTATTTTGAGGCACGGAATTTACTTATAATAAATCGTTTGGATAGAATTTAGTTGTTTAACTTCATATATGTGGTCAATTAATCATGACAAAGCCTATTTGAAAATAAAAATTTAGAGAACCGGTAGGGGCGGGTAGTGACACCCATGTATCCGAATAAGGCAACCCATTTTGGGCATCGCCGTTTCAAAAGTCCCGTTGCGTCACATTAGACTGGTGAACTGCTGATTGGCTGAAGGGGAAAAATTATCATTGGCTGAAGGGGTTGTCAGTCAACGTTATTACTCCCGCCCAACTCCAGCCCACAGCCAATATTGCAGAATGGGCTATCAGGCCAGACTCACTCCTGGAATCAAATAGAAATGAGATTTCCGGAGGGAGGGTTTACCAGGCTAAAGTTAATGTATGTTTTGTATAATAATCAAAATCAACTATCAACCAAAGTTTAAAAAAAAATCAGTAGAGTTAAAAGCACAATATTTGCCACTGAGATGTAGTGGAGTAGAAGTATTGAAAAATGGAAATACGAGTAAAGTAAAAGTAAGAGTAAATGTACTTAGTAACTTTCCACCACTGTGCACGTGCACGCACACACGCACGCACGCGTGCACACACACACACACACACACACACACACACACACACACACACACACACACACACACACACACACACACACACACACACACACACACACACACACACACACACACACACACACACACACTTATGCAAGCACAGGCGCGCGCAAACATGCATGTTGTAACAAAAGGATACAGAAGTCACTCAAAAACATACTTGGACATTTAAGCATGTTCAACAGGAGGTTAGGAAGGTGTACAATTGTGCTTATACTTAATTAGCCTATTATACCAAAACCAAGTCTGATTTATTTTATTTAATCCTGTAAGATGAGCTGGATCAGCCCCATCATTTTGTAAGAAAATCTGCATCTGAGAAAACAACATTAAAGATACTGCACACTGCTGTTTGTATTACTTCTACATAAAGAGGGTGTTAAGACAATTATTTCTTTCTGCTTTATTTTGCTATTATTTACACTTATTTACACTATTTACAGATATTGTGCTGAGCACAGCTTTGGTTTTTGCACTGTTGTTGACTTGCAAATGGGAAACTGTAATTTTACTTACCTAACCAATGTTTTATTCCAGAGGTATACAAATATAAATAGGAGCAACACTTGTACTGTACATCCACTTAATATGTAAACATTGTTGCCATATACAATCAACCCTTACATCAAAACCCACACAGTAACCCTGAGAGTTACACTTTCAAATCAAATCAACACTATTATTTAAATGTGGAGAACGACAAAAATGTCTTCAGTTCACTAGATCACTATGTAAAGAAAGCCGGCAGTGGGACAAAATGTTTCATACAGTTATTATTAAAAGCTTTAAGTGAGGTGACCGGGTGTTTGGCAGTAATGTTATAAAGTGAAGTAAAGTTTGTGTGCAGGCGAAGCACAGTGGTGATAACCTGCAAGCGTTTAATTTCAGTGGACCTCTGAAATATTGTACAATAAATTATTGTGAATTATTTATTGATTTTGATGGTCAATGTGTCATCCTTTTATAAACAAAACACTCTTTCATGAAAGGAATACAATCTGGTATCACTTCAGCTTCAAACAACACAAACATGAGATTACAATAGAAAGGCGCAATCACGGAGGACAGTTAAGGGTCAAAGGTTAAGTCTTGTGTAATTTACCAGCATGCTGCAGCTGAATTGAATACAATGACCCCGCAGCGAGCCATTCTAGCATCAAATCAATGACAGTAGAACCACTTCAATCAACGTTTAGGATCAAATGAGACACCCTGCTTTACAGCAAACTCAAACTGCTGTTAAAGCAGATGGTTCCTATACTGTAATAGGAGTTTAATGTTAATGGGGACTAAAGGCCACATAACAGCTTCTGTTGCAAATTGTGAATCAACAAATGTCTACACAAAAGAATCCTGAGTGTAAGATGAACTCAGAGACTGTACAAATGACCTTTACGGGTCCATATTTCCACTTATAGAGATACGTACGTACTACAATAGTCACATCAAGCTGAATTTTTCAATTAGCCTTGACGCTCATTTAATAAACAGTTAATGCTACTAGAATGCAATGCGATTTCCAGGGCAGGGGGGTTTACCAGGTTATTATTTCCCAGAAATAGATGTGACTTGTTTGTTTTTGTTTTGTTTTTGTTTCCTGATGCTTTGATCTTTGCATCCCCATTCCATTCTTCTGATGATGACAGATGAGAGAGCATGCACATTACATGAACAAATCTGCAGTGTGTAATGCAGCAATGGTACGAGTCTGATCCAGAGTCACAGTCACCATTCCATCAGCCTTTTCTTTCTTTCTTTCTTGGCATTTAAAGACCATCGATCTGAACACGATGCCCACTTCTAACTGCCCTAAATAGCTTGTCCATTCCACCTTCAGAGCACAGGCTTTAATATCTCATCTATTTCTGTTGTCATTCTTCTTTCTGCCACCAAATAAGCATGGCTCATGCCCCACAGCTGAATTCTATGACCGCAGAATATAGAACGCAATCAGATCATTCACCTTCGGGACATTTTTTGCCAAAGCTAAGCACAAGTGCAATAAAATCCTCAACCATCTAGTCTTAGCGATTTTTTAGCTTGACCCTTGTAAAGGTCAGCACAGGCCTACCTGTTATAGTCCAGTGGTTCTCAAACTTTTTTAATTTCAAGGACCACCAATTAATAACTCTGAGTGTACAAATGGAACCAAATAGAAGGGTCCATTTGGTTCTCATGGACCTGTGAGGGTCCATTTGGAACCTTATCAAGGAACCCTGAGGGTCGCTGCTCTCACAATATAAAGTAAAAAACACAGATGCAAGTCTGATTACGGCATTATTAACCACTTGTACCCTATATTATACTTAAACAAATGTTTGAAAATAGCATAAATAGCCAATCTACAAGTTCACAGTAGTGAGGTAATAGTAGTAGTAGTAGTAATAGAAATAGTGAGCTTGTAGATCCTATTTTTGCAATTTTTAAAAATTATTTAAAAATTTTTGAAAATTTTTGAAAGATTCTGCCTTTATAGTTAGTACCTGCCCAAAAATAGGGACGCCGGGTTGAAAGGGGTTAACGTTTGTTTAACTTGGTTGGTCAGAGAGCCACACAGTCAAAATGTTTGCTCAGAAAGTTGTACTCTATGGCATGCAGTAGTAGCCTGTTACCTAACCAATCAGGTCTGTCTGCTACCTCTGGAAAAATACTGAAAAGAAACACATGTTTGACACATGAAGACAACCATGTGCCTTTACATAGCCTGTATGTTACATAGTTGTATGCCATAAACAAACTGATCTACAAGCTCACAACGGCATCGTGGTGCATTGTGAGCTTGTATATTGGCTATTTCCAACGTGGGACACTGTCATACGATGGAGTATATGGCAGTGGTGTAAAGTAACTAGGTACATTTACTCAAGTACTGTACTAATTTTGAGGTGTTTTTTTTACTTTACTGAAATATTTCCAAATTTCTGTACTTTTTCTTCTACTCCACCACATCTCAGAGACAAATATTATACTTTTACTCCACTACAACTATTTGAAAACTTTAGTTACTAGTTACTTCGTCGATTTTGATTAGCCGATCTACAAGCTCACAATGCGTCGCATTATACATTTTATACATTTGAAAACTTTGAGTATGTTTCATTCTGCATAATGAGTATGTTCTACTTTTGGTACTTTAAGTACATTTTGATTACCAATACTTTTGTACTTTTACTCAAGTACATTTTGAATTCCGGACTTTTACTTATAACAAGAGTATTTCTACATTGCAGTATTGGTACTTTTAATTTTCCACCACTGGCATAAGGCATCTAATAATGTCATCTAGCATTTCTCAGAAAGAAGAAGTGTCCCGATATGAATGTGCAATGGCAACAATAACTTTCAAATGCAAACTGGAAGAGCTGACAATCACTAAGAGATTATAATCAGACATTGTACAAACAACGCAAATTCCAGGTTTGCTGAGTATGACATTGCAAACATATTTGTGAGAGAAATATTTATTTATTTATTTACAAAAAGTGGAAATATCACAGGAATGTAGTGTTTATTGGTGCTTTCACCAGAACTAAATAAACGACTGCATTGGGTGCTTTGATCTAATGGTGCTTTTGCTGTACACTGTTAGCTATATTACAGACTATTTCCAAAACTAGAGAGCATAGCGTGTTGTTAACAAAAGCATGAATCAACAAGTCTAATAGACATGCTTCCACCCCCCACTCACACACATAAATGATTAAATCAATTCAGAGACAGTCATGATTACAATGAGTCCATTCATTGGTTTTTAACAATCGCTGTATTTATACAATCGAGAGCCCAACTTATCTCCAACACGAGGAGAAGTGAATGAAATTTTTTGTTTGTTTGTTTGGATGCAACCAGTTAAATAACTATAGTATCGTATGTAATATTAAAAGATAATAATCACTAACATGCAGAGGTTGGTCTGCATTTCAAACGTTTTGAATTAGTTATTAAATCCAGAACCAAAAACCATATTCACGCAAGGAAAATACAACACAAAACTGATACTACAACGCTAAGCGAAACGCAACTAAAGAGACAAAGAATTCCTCTGCTTCATTGTGATGTGGGCATGTTTCTTTGTGTGCATCTGTATGTTTTTTGTTGTTAGTGTTTGTATTCCTGCAAATCACATGTGTGTGCATCTAGCTGTGTGTGGGAGTGTGTGTGTGTGTCTGTTTGTGTTTGTGTGTTGTCACTGCCGTTATCCCGAAACATCCGCGTTCCTTTACTACAGTGTTGTGGTAAAGGAGGGGTGTGGATTCAGCCGTGAAGACAAAATGAAAAATTCCATTCATTCATGTCAACATTCAGTATGTCTAGAACAATCACCAGTAGTTCACGGAATAAAGCACTTGGTATTAATAGAATACAGTTGGTGCTGCAAGTAGCACAAGAAAGACAACAATCTGCAAGACATGGCTATGCTCACTGAATCAACAAAAATGGCGTCTTGGTCAAATCGCATTGCTGTTGTGTGGAGTCATTAACCACTTAAACCCTATATACAGTTGACAGGCGTCCCCTAAGGGCACGTTTAATTTCAGTGGACCTCTGAAATATTGTACAATAAATTATTGTGAATTATTTATTGATTTTGATGGTCAATGTGTCATCCTTTTATAAACAAAACACTCTTTCATGAAAGGAATACAATCTGGTATCACTTCAGCTTCAAACAACACAAACATGAGATTACAATAGAAAGGCGCAATCACGGAGGACAGTTAAGGGTCAAAGGTTAAGTCTTGTGTAATTTACCAGCATGCTGCAGCTGAATTGAATACAATGACCCCGCAGCGAGCCATTCTAGCATCAAATCAATGACAGTAGAACCACTTCAATCAACGTTTAGGATCAAATGAGACACCCTGCTTTACAGCAAACTCAAACTGCTGTTAAAGCAGATGGTTCCTATACTGTAATAGGAGTTTAATGTTAATGGGGACTAAAGGCCACATAACAGCTTCTGTTGCAAATTGTGAATCAACAAATGTCTACACAAAAGAATCCTGAGTGTAAGATGAACTCAGAGACTGTACAAATGACCTTTACGGGTCCATATTTCCACTTATAGAGATACGTACGTACTACAATAGTCACATCAAGCTGAATTTTTCAATTAGCCTTGACGCTCATTTAATAAACAGTTAATGCTACTAGAATGCAATGCGATTTCCAGGGCAGGGGGGTTTACCAGGTTATTATTTCCCAGAAATAGATGTGACTTGTTTGTTTTTGTTTTGTTTTTGTTTCCTGATGCTTTGATCTTTGCATCCCCATTCCATTCTTCTGATGATGACAGATGAGAGAGCATGCACATTACATGAACAAATCTGCAGTGTGTAATGCAGCAATGGTACGAGTCTGATCCAGAGTCACAGTCACCATTCCATCAGCCTTTTCTTTCTTTCTTTCTTGGCATTTAAAGACCATCGATCTGAACACGATGCCCACTTCTAACTGCCCTAAATAGCTTGTCCATTCCACCTTCAGAGCACAGGCTTTAATATCTCATCTATTTCTGTTGTCATTCTTCTTTCTGCCACCAAATAAGCATGGCTCATGCCCCACAGCTGAATTCTATGACCGCAGAATATAGAACGCAATCAGATCATTCACCTTCGGGACATTTTTTGCCAAAGCTAAGCACAAGTGCAATAAAATCCTCAACCATCTAGTCTTAGCGATTTTTTAGCTTGACCCTTGTAAAGGTCAGCACAGGCCTACCTGTTATAGTCCAGTGGTTCTCAAACTTTTTTAATTTCAAGGACCACCAATTAATAACTCTGAGTGTACAAATGGAACCAAATAGAAGGGTCCATTTGGTTCTCATGGACCTGTGAGGGTCCATTTGGAACCTTATCAAGGAACCCTGAGGGTCGCTGCTCTCACAATATAAAGTAAAAAACACAGATGCAAGTCTGATTACGGCATTATTAACCACTTGTACCCTATATTATACTTAAACAAATGTTTGAAAATAGCATAAATAGCCAATCTACAAGTTCACAGTAGTGAGGTAATAGTAGTAGTAGTAGTAATAGAAATAGTGAGCTTGTAGATCCTATTTTTGCAATTTTTAAAAATTATTTAAAAATTTTTGAAAATTTTTGAAAGATTCTGCCTTTATAGTTAGTACCTGCCCAAAAATAGGGACGCCGGGTTGAAAGGGGTTAACGTTTGTTTAACTTGGTTGGTCAGAGAGCCACACAGTCAAAATGTTTGCTCAGAAAGTTGTACTCTATGGCATGCAGTAGTAGCCTGTTACCTAACCAATCAGGTCTGTCTGCTACCTCTGGAAAAATACTGAAAAGAAACACATGTTTGACACATGAAGACAACCATGTGCCTTTACATAGCCTGTATGTTACATAGTTGTATGCCATAAACAAACTGATCTACAAGCTCACAACGGCATCGTGGTGCATTGTGAGCTTGTATATTGGCTATTTCCAACGTGGGACACTGTCATACGATGGAGTATATGGCAGTGGTGTAAAGTAACTAGGTACATTTACTCAAGTACTGTACTAATTTTGAGGTGTTTTTTTTACTTTACTGAAATATTTCCAAATTTCTGTACTTTTTCTTCTACTCCACCACATCTCAGAGACAAATATTATACTTTTACTCCACTACAACTATTTGAAAACTTTAGTTACTAGTTACTTCGTCGATTTTGATTAGCCGATCTACAAGCTCACAATGCGTCGCATTATACATTTTATACATTTGAAAACTTTGAGTATGTTTCATTCTGCATAATGAGTATGTTCTACTTTTGGTACTTTAAGTACATTTTGATTACCAATACTTTTGTACTTTTACTCAAGTACATTTTGAATTCCGGACTTTTACTTATAACAAGAGTATTTCTACATTGCAGTATTGGTACTTTTAATTTTCCACCACTGGCATAAGGCATCTAATAATGTCATCTAGCATTTCTCAGAAAGAAGAAGTGTCCCGATATGAATGTGCAATGGCAACAATAACTTTCAAATGCAAACTGGAAGAGCTGACAATCACTAAGAGATTATAATCAGACATTGTACAAACAACGCAAATTCCAGGTTTGCTGAGTATGACATTGCAAACATATTTGTGAGAGAAATATTTATTTATTTATTTACAAAAAGTGGAAATATCACAGGAATGTAGTGTTTATTGGTGCTTTCACCAGAACTAAATAAACGACTGCATTGGGTGCTTTGATCTAATGGTGCTTTTGCTGTACACTGTTAGCTATATTACAGACTATTTCCAAAACTAGAGAGCATAGCGTGTTGTTAACAAAAGCATGAATCAACAAGTCTAATAGACATGCTTCCACCCCCCACTCACACACATAAATGATTAAATCAATTCAGAGACAGTCATGATTACAATGAGTCCATTCATTGGTTTTTAACAATCGCTGTATTTATACAATCGAGAGCCCAACTTATCTCCAACACGAGGAGAAGTGAATGAAATTTTTTGTTTGTTTGTTTGGATGCAACCAGTTAAATAACTATAGTATCGTATGTAATATTAAAAGATAATAATCACTAACATGCAGAGGTTGGTCTGCATTTCAAACGTTTTGAATTAGTTATTAAATCCAGAACCAAAAACCATATTCACGCAAGGAAAATACAACACAAAACTGATACTACAACGCTAAGCGAAACGCAACTAAAGAGACAAAGAATTCCTCTGCTTCATTGTGATGTGGGCATGTTTCTTTGTGTGCATCTGTATGTTTTTTGTTGTTAGTGTTTGTATTCCTGCAAATCACATGTGTGTGCATCTAGCTGTGTGTGGGAGTGTGTGTGTGTGTCTGTTTGTGTTTGTGTGTTGTCACTGCCGTTATCCCGAAACATCCGCGTTCCTTTACTACAGTGTTGTGGTAAAGGAGGGGTGTGGATTCAGCCGTGAAGACAAAATGAAAAATTCCATTCATTCATGTCAACATTCAGTATGTCTAGAACAATCACCAGTAGTTCACGGAATAAAGCACTTGGTATTAATAGAATACAGTTGGTGCTGCAAGTAGCACAAGAAAGACAACAATCTGCAAGACATGGCTATGCTCACTGAATCAACAAAAATGGCGTCTTGGTCAAATCGCATTGCTGTTGTGTGGAGTCATTAACCACTTAAACCCTATATACAGTTGACAGGCGTCCCCTAAGGGCACTAGGCCCCCCTGTTTTTCCCCCCCTCTACACCAAATATCTTCACCGAAGATAGTCCGTTCTACAAGCTCGCAATGCGTCACACGCTGTAGATTGACCACTTTAACAGAGTGTTTGCCCAAGAATAGGAATGCTACGGTTCATGTGGTTAAAACAGTAACCTCGTTAAGATTAAGTTAAGGTTTGTAGTTGTTTTGTTGTTGATTAGAAAGACAAAGATGCTACTTGTTAAGCGCTGACCACCACTTCTACAACAAACAACAAAAAATAGTTAATCTAGCATCGTCTGAAATCCAATATATTGATCTTATTGTTGATTGATAATCAACACAAAGACCACACAGTGTGAAGTGTGATAATAAAGAGGCTACATTATGGGTTACTACATATGGGTTTTTTCACCTGCACATATGCTACAGTATAGCTACAATAAAGGCCTAATACTTTGCTAGACCAGTGGTTCTCAACATTTTCAGGCCGTGACCCCCAAAAATAATCATATTTGAACTGGGGTGGGGACCCCCCAAAATAATCATATTTGAGCATATTTGAAATGGGGACCCCCCCAAAATAATCATATTTGAACTGGGGACCCCCCACCCTGATAAGCACTTGGAATGTAGGAGTTGAGGCATTCAATTTAGTTTGACTCGGTTCCACATATTTTTGCCTTTCTTATATTATTTGACAATTTGACAGTTTTTATGGTATAGTTTGTTAATTACTTTTGATGTAGTAATGGTATTTTTTATTTTCTTTCTTTGTCGATGTATTAAAAAGGTCTTAAATGTCCATAAATTGTCACTTCACTCAAGTTCACTGTCATCTTCTAGGGACACCCCCCCCAACAAAAAAAACCATGTGGAGACCCCCCCTGGGGGTCCCGAGCCACAGGTTGAGAACCACTCTGCTAGACTATCTACTCAATCTAGGTCAGTTGATCAAGCATACAAAGGAGACCGTGAAATAGCATTCCTGTGCTGATATTTATCCGCTAGGTTAAAGTACTGCTAAATGGATAGTAAACAGATATACAAAATAAATAACTGAAGTAAAAATGGTCTAAAATACAAAATAAAAGCATGTCAGTAGAACTGATGACAAATATTCAGATGTAAACCCCTGACACTGTAAAAGCGTTGTCAGGGTATTTACTTGGTTACTTGGTTAAGTAAGTATAGGTGTGTGTGTGTGTGTGTGTGTGTGTGTGTGTGTGTGTGTGTGTGTGTGTGTGTGTGTGTGTGTGTGTGTGTGTGTACGTTTGTATAAGTATCTGTTTGTGAATGTATGTTCGTTCATTTTCTTTGCATGCTAACTGTATGTATGCGCATGTGCGCGCACACACGGCCGCGCGCTCGTGTGTGTGTGTGTGTGTGTGTGTGTGTGTGTGTGTGTGTGTGTGTGTGTGTGTGTGAGTGAGTGTGTATGCACACATGCACTGTGGAGAGAGATGTATGCATAATATTGACGTACGGGTACTCAGGTCAAAAGACTAACCCATAGACCCATACCCTCAAAGTCTTAACAACATCTGGTCACATTCTCAAAGCGATCTTGCACACTTGCATCACCCCTGCGTACAAAAGGCCAACGATCGCACGGAGGAATCCGGCGGGGAACATCCCTGATGTCAAACCTGATGTTCAGGTCGGGAGGATGAAAGACCTATGGCCAAGCGGAGGATCCATCCGGCAAATTGTCTGTCACACAAAAATCCATAATGCTGCTGATGATCAAATCTGCACTGATGTCACCCACAGCCGTGGGAATCAATACGTTGCAGTGAGATCGGGAGTGAGACATCAGTGATGTGTGGATAGGGAGAGAGAGCGTTCGCAGCAGGTTGGTGGTGGTGGTGTGGGGAGGGGGAGGGTGGAGTTGAGGCGGGGTGCTGTCAGAGACGAGGAAGAAGAGGAGGGTAGAAATCTTATAGCTGAACCTCTTGGTACTCGTTCTGTAGTGGGGCAGGACCTCTGAGGTTGCTGCGGTTGGACCTACGGTAAATATGGCACAGGAAAACATTTACACATGTAGAATGAGTGCTGATGATAACATGATGTTGGTGCTAGGAAATTGTAGCCAAACAGGTACTGTAGGCTCATTGTGGTGACACTTTCTCAGAAATGAAATCACTGCTGTATACATAACTATTATGGCGGTTTGGCGAGCCGCCTCATGTATTGCATGTTTCTCCTCTCTCTTTGCCCTTGGTTTCGTTTCTCTACAGTGACTGACTGATCTAAAATGAAGCATATAATGGCAACAAAAACAAGCAAAAAAACAGGGCCATAATGTCAATAATATCTGTACTGTAAGTTTCTCGA
This sequence comes from Gymnoscopelus braueri, assembly GCF_963280865.1. Taxonomy (NCBI): domain Eukaryota; kingdom Metazoa; phylum Chordata; class Actinopteri; order Myctophiformes; family Myctophidae; genus Gymnoscopelus; species Gymnoscopelus braueri. The sequence continues at coordinate 16,042,603 of NC_137608.1, read as the reverse complement.
AAGGGCAAACATAGAAAGGCAGCCCTAGAGCTGAGAATCACCTCTGCAGTGCATTCCCTGTTCAAGTAAAAGAAAGAAAAAAAAACTCCTTGACAACTCTTAAGTCCCACCAATACATGGGTTTCATTATTCTCTGTCTGTCCAGAGAGGAATCCTCATGAAAAAGTTGTCCATCCTTTGAAAAGGCCATTTAAACGGCAGCAAAACAAAATCACGGCCGTAAAAATGCCAATACCCCCGCCGGACAAAATGTATGTCTCTCTCCAGCCGGGGCCGTCCATCTGGTAATTAATGAAGAGTGGGCCAACATTGCACTTGGTGTAGCTATACTGACAGTGCCGAGGATTCAATGGACATAGATCAGAGAAAAGTGCTGATCACTGATGGTCCGACTACATTATGCACAAAGGAATGGCTGTGTCCCCTTGCCACTTCATCTTAGTTCATATCCCAGTTCCACTGGGCCAGTCTGCCGCTATGGCTCTCTGGGGACCAGACCCATGAGCTGAACAAGATTACTGTGATCACTCTTTTTACACACTGATCCCCCACCCACCCACCCACCCACCCACCACACATTCACGCAAGTGCACAAGCATTCTCTCACACCCACACAAACACACACACACACACACACACACACACACACACACACACACACACACACACACACACACACACGTGCACATGCGTGCGTGCGTGCATGCACAGACACATACATGCGCACACACAGACTATACAGTGCAGTACACTTAAATGCAATACATGCTCGCTGGCACTCACAGACTCTTACCATTAAGAGGGGATCCGAGTCAATGTTCATTTGTCTTCATTGAGAAGAACAAGAAAACAGGCTGTGTGTGGGGCAGACAAGACAACAGCATACGACAAGTTAGAATCGGTGTACTTTTACTGTGCGTATGGTTATTTGTTAGAACACACAGCATGTAATGCTATTAACCACTTAACCCATTAAGACCTGAGGCCGATTCTTCTAAATCAGTAGTTCTCATACTTTCAAGATTTTTCATTGAGTTTCAAAAATAGCAGATGTACAAGCTCGCAGCGCGGCACGAAGTGACGCGCCGTGAGCTTGTATATCTGCTATTTTGGAATAGCCAACACTAAAATCTAAAATGACACTGATGCTTTCCCGGTTTTAATGGGCTAAGCCATATATATTTCATCATATGACGAATGCTGAAAATAGCCAATCTACAAGCTCATAACATGTCACGTTGCGGCGTGTTGTGAGCTTGAAGATCTACTATTTTTCTATTTTTGGACATTTAGAAAACTTGTTTGAAACATTTTTGACAGCAATGACATGGCCAAAATATGTATGACAAGTTGAAAGCCAGTTAGTTACCTTGTGGTCTCCCATACAGACATTAGGACCCAGGGTATTGTAAACCACACTGCTGTCACTGTCTTCCCTCTGTAATGTCAAAAGCAAAAACAGGTTGTTGTATAATGCAATCCAGGGGCAACAGGCAGAGTGATGTTCACTATACTTTAAGTCTATCAGATACTGACTCTGTGGATGAACTGTTGGGCAGAGTGCGACGAGAGGATGCGGTCGCACCAGGATGGGCAGCGTGTGTTCATGTACTGCGTTGGTTTAGTGTACTCTTCACTGTAGGGGTAACTGTGAGGAGGAGAGAGAGAAAGAGATGGAGAGAGAGAGAGAGAGGATAGCGATAGCGAGAGGGAGGGGGATGCGGAGAGAGATAAAGTAAATAGAGACAAGTTACAACCAATAATACACATGGGGGAATGGCAAGAGTCTTAACCAATTAAGCCCTTCATACTTACTACTATTATACTATTAGTCATATGACTAATAGTTAATATAGCTTATGTACAAGCCCTGTGAGCTAGTAGATCAGCTATTTTCAACTTTTTTTGAAAATGTTTAAAACACAGCTTTATTTGATAAGATAATATTAAAAATAATAATACTACCGGTAGATGTAATGAAGTAAAAAAAAACAATATCGATGAGAAAATGTATATAAAGTTACAAATAGAGGTAGAATGGCAGGTATGATAATAACCCTCTTATAGGGCAGGTATGGTATCTTTAGCAACAACGTGAATTGCAGGGAAAGTGTATGGAGGCAGAAGGCAGAGGGTTACAAGGGTTAATGTGGTTATTTCAACGTAATGTAAACAACATGGGGCTCAGATAAGACACGTACCTGGGTGGAAACAGGATTTCCTCTTCCCTGATGACATCGTGAAAGGCTGTGACCTCCTTGTCATATTTTAAGAGCTGAAGGATGAGAATAAATACAGAGACATGACCCCTTTAGAGCTGCGGCACGATATCTGAATATAAAATTACGCACGACACTGACGTAGGCGGGCCTATAAATCATGTACTCGTCACAATAATCACACATGCACAACAAAGCATGTGCACTGAGAAACTGTTGTTTTATCAGATCACTCTATCACCATTAACCCGTTAAAACCGGGATAGCATCCGTGTTATTTTAGACTTTTGTGTTGGCTATTCAATAATAGCAGATATACGAGCTCACAGCTTGTAATTCCGCTATTTTTGAAGATTTTTTTTTAAAAATTTGAAAGTGTGAGAACTACTGATCTAGAAGGGATTTGTAGAATAGGCCTCAGGTCTTAATGGGTTAATGGGAGTGTATTTCCATTTTTCCCCTGACAGTGATTAATCTTGTGCATTAAAGATTGTTGCTATAGCAGTGTGTTGTATTGTGTCAAGGAATGCTGAGTTACTGATGTGGGAAAAAAGTTAGAGATGTGATCAATGTGGGTCAGAGTTAGCATGCCGCACGCTACTCTCTTGAGACAGCGTGTCGTGTTCTTCCAGCGGTCTTTATCGACACGTGCCTTACAGATGTGTACATCTGTACACATCGTGCCCCCTGTCTCTGGAATGCTCTCCCTCCAGCTGTCTTTGGACATTTTTAAATCTAGGCTAAAAACCCATCTTTTATACTTGCATTACGGTTCTCCCTAGTTTTATTGAAGTCATTGCTATGACCACCTCTTCTTGCCCTGTGGTTTTAAACACTGTTGTAAATTTTCTTTTCTTTTTTGCTGATCTGTAAATTTTTCAGTTGTGCACTGCCACATGGTAATTGTTTGACCATACGTGCGGGCACATTTTACTGTGTTTTTGTTGTATGACTTGTTGTCAAGTGCACAGAGACCCCTTGGGGAGATGTTGCAATATAAATACAAATAGACTGAAACTGAAACTGATGTGTGATCAATGTGGGTCAAAGTTACAGATGTGATCAACAACGGGGGCTAAAGTTCAAGTGGAACGTCTTACTGCTTTGCCATTGTCCTCCCTGAAAACGGCCTCGTGCAGGTAGGCAAACAGCTTGGCCTCGATGTGGAGAAGAACCTGATATGAAGGCAAACACATGGAATATATAATTGCAACTCTAATTTGGTATAACATAACATTGTATATTTCCATTGCATTTTGTAGGTTTTTCCTTATTTGTTGAAGTTTGTCTTGAAATGACACTCACCTTGTGGTCGTTGTCCTTCTCTTCACAGATGATCTTCTCCACTTCATTGCTGCTGTCCTTCTTCACAGTCTGTACATCTGCAGAGGTGGATAGGTGCTGTACACACACGCACACGCAAAATATATATATTTTTATGTAGGAAACAATAAAAAGGGGATATTTACTCCCGACCCATACAAATTGGTCCGCGACCCAAACATGGGTCCCAACCCACTATTTGGGAAACAGTAATCTCGCGTAGCCAGACAACTATTCCACACTCTCCGAATGCTATATAGAGTCTGGAACTACACCTCCCGAAATCCGAGAGAGGAAGCTGGCACTTATCTTTACATTTCATTTTTTTATGTCCATTTCTGCTTCTGTAAGCAGCAAGCTATATATGCTTAGATGATTTTGATTTATATTATTATAAATAAATTTGCGCGACCGTATAGACGAAACGGAAGTGGGGAGGAGGCTTCACATCCGCTTTGTATTTTAATCATGAGATCAGAGCTTCCGTGTCCCAGACTGTATGACCGGAAACATTTGAAAAGTGTGGGGGCAGTCTGGCCAAGCGAGACTAGGGAAACAGTGACCTACAGTGACCTACAGTGTGTGTGTGTGTGTGTGTGTGTGTGTGTGTGTGTGTGTGTGTGTGTGTGTGTGTGTGTGTGTGTGTGTGTGTGTGCGTGCGCGTGTGTGACCTGCATAGTACCTGCACCAGACTGAGCGTGTCCAGACGGAAGTTGAAGTCTCCAAACAGGAAGAAAGGCAGGGGAGCGGAGCTGCTGTCTGATATCCTGAAAAGGAAACGGTGGTTGTATCAGTAGACACATACTGTATATTATATCATCACCTTACTGTACATACAACTATTAACCCATTAAGACCTGCTGAGGCCGATTCTACAAATGCCTTCTCTAAATCAGTAGTTTTCATGTAAATTATATGAATATTTATTAGAAAATGAAATTACAGCACTGATTCCTGCTGCTTTGTAGGCTTATCTTAACAATAAAATGATAATTTTTACTCAGAATGTGTTGCCAGAACCTTTTATTTTTATTTTTTTATAAAATGCAACTAGTTACTTGGCTCTTATCATCCTCAGCCATGCTATTTGTCTCGAAATGACAGCGGTATTGTACGGAGTTAATCTGCAGAACTTTCTCCAAATACTGTGCAACAGTACGTTACAAGGAAGCCAAAAGCTCACTGCAAGTGTATGGTTTTTAACGGTCCTTGTGATCCAATGGGCAACAACAAATGAAGCATGTAGTCCTCTTTTGTTTGCTGTAAGCAAATGTTTCTGTCCTTTCTCTGAAAGAAATCTAGCGGTTTCGCTCGTAATGCACCATGTTTAGTTTGCTAGTGCCGCTGTAATTTACCTGGCAAAGCTCTCGTTAGCAAGAACATCACCACACACAACACATTGCGGTTTCGAGGTTATATCCGTGGCCAGTCCAAGTAAATCCATATGCAAGGTATTTAGGATCATAACGACTTTTGCTCCTTTTCGTTTTAGCTGTGTAGGTCTTTATTGGCTAGACCTGGAAAGGTCATGGTAATAATATTGTGGTTAAAATTTAACACAGTTCATTATCCAGAATGAGTGTATTGATGAGTGCATGAATACTTTGACTTCATTTTGCATGTGATAAGGCTTGAACATCGAACCTGTTGATGACGTATCTGAGGGCCTTCGCACGGTTACCAGAGTAGATGGAAGGGCTGCAGTTGCAGGCAATGAGGTTGGAGGCATCATGGAACAGATGTACATTGACCAGGTCTAGACCTCTGTGAAGAGAATGAGCACGCACGCACGCACACGCACACGCACACGCACACGCACACACACACACACACACACACACACACACACACACACACACACACACACATTAATGTGAGACATGGCAGATGGAGGAAGAAAACAGGAAGTGTTCTCACAATGACAAATCCTGAATTCTATCTGGTACGTGGATGTTTATTGTGTGTGTGTGTGTGTGTGTGTGTGTGTGTGTGTGTGTGTGTGTGTGTGTGTGTGTGTGTGTGTGTGTGTGTGTGTGTGTGTGTGTGTGTGTGTGTGTGTGTGTGTGTGTGTGTGTGTGTGTGTGTGTGTGTGTGTGTGTGTGTGTGTACTGTATATGTGTGTGCATACAGGCCTGTAGGCCTGTCACTTTATGAAGAGCTTACTTATCAGAGAGTGCACTTGTGGCCACAAACAAACACATTTGTCTTTCTGGGCCACGAACATTCAGTCTTCCTTTCTCTAGTTGTCACCGGAAAACAATTAATGTGCATCCAACACGCGGGCTATGTTGACTTACAGCACGACCTTACAGCTACAGTTTCTGGCCTCTTCATACTAGTCAAACACCCCCCCCCTCCCCCCATAGTAAAAACACAGGAGAGCAAATACTGACTATTGTACCCAGACAACAGAAGGTAGCAACAGTGAATAACAGTTACAAAACAGATGGGGTGAGAACTGGAAAGTCTCTTCATTGTTTTCAGGGCAACAGAGTCTTATTTGAAAATGCATGTAAAAACAGCAATGAATGTATTTGCTACTGACCGAGGATGTGTGCACTGCAGTTAACTCATATGGCATGGCTAGGTAGGGAGTTGAGCCGCCTAGAAATGGGTGTCTGTGTGTGTGCGCGTGTGCGTGTGCGTGTGTGTGTGTCTGTGAGTCTGTCTGTCAGCTTCTCCGGGGTTAAACTCGCAAACCGCTGTACTGATGATCACCTCTAAATTACTTGTGCACGCTGCCAGTAGGCCAAGGATCCTCCATGCATTTCTTTTTCACGTTTTATATTTTTTGAAGCATTCAACTTTGGCTGTCATAGACTGGACACCCGGCGTGGTGGAGATAGAGTATGAGCTCCATTAGGCACAGGAACCTCTCTAGTTTATTGATTTATTTTCATTTCACTGTTCAAATTTAGAGCACATGAATCACTGTGTTCCATACGGGAGACTCTTGTTCAGAGCACGCCACGCATGAGCAAGCTAGCTCCTTGAGATGGTCTTGAACCACTGCTGTTACAAACTTGGATCTTCTGGTTACAGCAAGGTCTCTGGAACCACCAGGACAGCTTTCTGTCCAGAATGTGTGGTAGAATAAACTGTACGGAACCTTCTTCAGCTAAAAGCTTCTACTGGATCGACTGGCTGACTTAAACTGTACTGAACCTGAACTGAGTTCCACCAGCCCTGTTTTGTGAAGGTATAATGTGAGACTGCACAGTCAAATCTTAGTGTTTACAATACGTACTGGTTGTGTATGATCCATCTGGTCCGCATGAAGCCCTTTCTGGACCACTTGAACTGTAAAGACAGGACATTCTATTCAGATTAAAAGGATCCACAAAATAGGAAGCACTCATTGGAAGGGACAAACTGGTGATTATTGATCGCTTCACATAATTTGTCTCATCTCCCTGTCAGAATAGGCAGACGGCACTTCTGACCCCAGCAGACCCATTTATCCTCCCAGGCAGCATCTCCCTTTTGGGCCACCCGCATCCCTCCCCACACCCACCCCCACCCCCACACACACACACACACACACACACACACACACACACACACACACACACACGCATGCATGCACCATGCCAAGACAAGTACACAGCATACACATACTCACATCAGGCCAGAAATTCTTTGGGAATTTTTCTTTCTCCACCGTGGATACCCCGTCCAGGGACCCCACATACTTGTTCTGTCCCGACACTGCTTTAAAATCCTTAACTGTGAGGGGCCGAGGAGGGGAGACAAGAGAGAGCGAGAGACAGAGAGACAGAGATAAAGAGAGAGAGGGGGGGGGGGGAGGGGGGAGAAGGGTAAAAGAGTGAGAACACATGCAAACACCAATCAATAAAGTGGTGTTAACCTCATCAGAGCAGCATACATGATGAGAGGATCTATACGGGGGCCATTAGGCTGTGTTTGGCGAGCGCCAATCTGGCCCCGGTCACACAGAAAGTGGCAGGCCCGGGATGTTTATGGTCCTTCCATAAGCCTTTCTGACGAGCTTTTTCAAGCCTAACGTGACTGGACTATGCAACGGGACAAATAACAGCCTCACTTTAAATTCAGATGCTGTGCAAATGTCTGGCCGGCTGGAGGGGTTGCCATCAAACTGTGATTTTCAACGGCATACAGTCGCACGTTAACCCATTAAGACCGGGAACGCATCCGTGTCATTTTAGTTTTCTTTGAGCTATTCAAAAATAGCAGATCCACAAGCTCATAGCGCGAGTGCCGTGCTATGAGCTTGTAGATCTGCTTCTTTTATTTTTATCGTGATTTTTTGTGCAAATCTTTGATTTTTTAAAGCGAACATTTGTAACTCAAATCTTTGCTTCTGGGAGATTCTACAAATGTCTTCTAAATCCTAAGAGTTTTTTTGAAAAACGTATTATAATCGGTGGTTCTCAAACTTTTTCATGTCAAGGGCCACTCAAAATTATATGTATTTGGACCCTCCATCTAAAAATGTGTTGTTCCAGGGACCCCCCAGAAGCAAAGATTTTAGTTAAAAACTTGTAAGCTTGTATATCTGCTATTTTTGAATAGCCCAAAGTATAAAATAATGGTTAAAGTGGTTACACAGATGCGTTCCCGGCTTTAATGGGTTAACCTGATATATAAATACAAAACACATAAATAAATCCTGACAGCAATATCTTGGACGATTTGCAATGATATGCAACATTGCTCTTTCCTGCTAATGTACGAAGCCACGGAATGAAAGTGATGCTGTGGGGAATAGTTGTGTTTGTGCTCTGAAAAACATTTGTATATTTAGGGCAGGAGCAAAATCGATGAGGAATAATTGTTTTGTTGATCTATTTAGTTAGTTATTTTTGTTATTCGGAGTCGATATGAATTTCAGTCGGATGGGAGGGAAATGTTTTACCATTAAAGTCGTACTGGTAGATGTTCTTCAGTGTCTTGTGAATGAAGTACATGCTGCCCAACGCCTGATGACAGAAAGAAGAACACATTGTCAGACAGCTGTGACGATGTATGATGACACTGCTTCATGCTGCAAAACATATTCATAATATGCATGAAACTGCACACAAATATATTATTTGGACATTCTTATATGGTAAGAAACATGCTTAAAAATAATAACCCAAAGCTATCATGTAAAGTATGAATTGAATTTCGGCAAACGGTATTTACATTGTAAATGAATCAACATTCAAATAAATGTAAATGCACCAGAGTTATCTGAAAGGCTACAGTTTTCAGTGGCAGTCCCCAGTGGTTCTCAAACCTTTTACCCAACTTTGAGAACCACTCTGTTAGGTTAGGCAACCTAGCATAATATAAATAATAAAACATAATACATGATACGTTATCTCAGTATTTAGTGAGAAAAGGATTACATTTACTAATAATCTAAGAAAGAAAAGGTGCTTCACATTAAACCAATGCAAACAAATGTTCAAACAGCCACTGAAAGAAGAATAGATTGAGTGGCTATTTTTGTCAAGCTTAGTATAAATTTGACTTCAGACATGTCCAGTCATATACAAACAAAACATGAACACAACTTGACCAGCACCTATAGAAATGTATGAACTTTTAAAATATAGAGACATGAGCTACACAGTGGACAACACACACACTCTCTCCCGCTCTCTCTCTCCCGCTCGCTCACTCACTCACTCACTCACTCACTCACTCACTCACTCACTCACACACATACCCTCTCTCTCTCTCACACACACACTTTAACACCCAATCATCCTTGACGTGGGCTGACAATTTTTAATGTACTAACTGCCTGCTCCACTGATCTGATTAATCACGCCCTGAGAGATCAATAAAGACAGAAAATTAAAACAATTTAAAAGGTATTAAGCAGTAAGGGCTGCTGTCTGCCACCGTGGCTGCTGTGTGACTGAGGACTCTGTGTGTGTGTGTGTGTGGGTGGGGGGGGGGCACTCAGAGGGTCTGGGGCGTGACGGTCCACTGTGCACCCACATATACCCCACCTCCCCCACCCAAGCTCCGGCATGAGAGATCTCTCCCTGAAGAGACCATTTATCTTAAGTGCCAACGCCATCCTCATTTAATGGGATTGAACTGTCCCCACTGTCCAGCACCAGTGACCAGCAATTAGAGACGAGCCTGTCCAAAGTAGAGGTTAGAGCAGGGATTCTCTTTTTCAATTCTTCTTTTTCACGGACCCCTAGTTTGATATGCATTAGGCCCCAGACCCCCATTTTATATAAAAAAGTTTTATCTCTGGGACCCCAATCTACACTGTAAAATCCTCCGTGTTAATTTAACTCTGAGAGTGTACAAATGGAACCAACTTGTTCCTAATCCTCCTAATCATCAGTCATTTAACTGGGGGGGCCCCTTGAACCCCCTAAAGGACCAATGGGGGTCCCCGAACCACAGTTTGAGAACCAGCGGGGTTAGAGCATGTTCAGGTAGGGACAACGCTGTTTTCACGTATGAACTCCGGACAATGTCCAGATAACCGGGTCAGGAGGACATTATCCGGAGTTGCCCTTTCACACATGTTGCATGCAACAGGATGTAGTAGGGGGCACTAAGTGAAAAATCGTTACGCGGCGGATAAAAGCATGAAATTTGATACAGATGTCCCTTGGGTCATCCTAAAACATCCTAGAAGGGGTGCCCAAAAAAATCTTAAACAGGAAGTGAGTTATGGACAAAATCCAAAATGGCCACCTAAACTGTTGACCGTTGACTCAAAAGACACCAAAAGAATCTCCAAAAAGCATAAAATTTGGCACACATGTCCCTTGGGTCATCCTAAGACATCCTAGAAGGGGTGCCCAAAAAAAAACAGGAAGTGACAGTCACTTAGTGGTAGCAGGGACAACATCTTAACTGTTGTGTGACATACAGGTAGCAGGGACAACATGTTAACTGTTGTGTGACATGCAGGTAGCAGGGACAACATCTTAACTGTTGTGTGACATACAGGTAGCAGGGACAACATGTTAACTGTTGTGTGACATGCAGGTACTGTAGCAGGGACAACATGTTAACTGTTGTGTGACATGAAGGTAGCAGGGACAACATCTTAACTGTTGTGTGACATACAGGTAGCAGGGACAACATGTTAACTGTTGTGTGACATGCAGGTAGCAGGGACAACATGTTAACTGTTGTGTGACATGCAGGTAGCAGGGACAACATCTTAACTGTTGTGTGACATACAGGTAGCAGGGACAACATCTTAACTGTTGTGTGACATGCAGGTAGCAGGGACAACATCTTAACTGTTGTGTGACATACAGGTAACAGGGACAACATCTTAACTGTTGTGTGACATGCAGGTAGCAGGGACAACATCTTAACTGTTGTGTGACATACAGGTAGCAGGGACAACATCTTAACTGTTGTGTGACATGCAGGTAGCAGGGACAACATCTTAACTGTTGTGTGACATACAGGTAACAGGGACAACATCTTAACTGTGTGACATGCAGGTAGCAGGGACAACATGTTAACTGTGTGACATGCAGATAGCAGGGACAACATCTTAACTGCTGTGTGACATGCAGGTAGCAGGGACAACATCTTAACTGTTGTGTGACATGCAGGTAGCAGGGACAACATGTTAACTGTGTGACATGCAGGTAGCAGGGACAACATGTTAAAGGGATATTTCACTTTCAAAAAAACTTTGGGTCATTTTATCGTCTACTCAGGCTTTTGTGATCAATCAGCCAAAATGTCAGAATTATATCAACTTTTAGGAATCATGGGTCATTTCTGGCGGCCATTTTAGATTTTTCCTTTAAAAAACCCTTTAATGGGTCCAAATCTTTGGGCACCCCTTCTGAGATGATGAGATACATCCTAAAGAGTGCGTGTACCAAATTTGGTGCTTTTATCCGCCGCGTAACGATTTGGCCATTTTTTGTGCTTAGTACCCCCTACTAATGCAGGTTGTCAGTGGCAGACGCGCTCTACTTGAAATATTCAGTTCGGCTGCACAATTCTTTCGTTGTACGATGGCGTTATGTGCCGAAAATAGGCAATCTACAGTACAAGCTCACAATCACAATGCGTTCTATAGACACGGGGTAGAGCGCGCGTGCAGGAGGCACGTGTTAGCTCCTCCCACTTAGCGGCGCCAGGGAGAGAATGCGATGATGAGATACAATCTTTTTTTTATTCATTTCCTTCCACAGAACATGACAGATGTGAAAATAACATGTAGAAATATGCATAGGAATTGAACTGTTTGACACGCAGTCTACCATAAATCCACACGTGCACGACTAACGGCTATAAGCACTGTGTGCAAATGAAGATCAATCAAACCGATATTGAATTTGTAAGTGTGTTTCACACACTCAAATGTTTATAATGAGGGTGCAATTTGTGGAAAAAGAACAGCTGAATACAGAGGGGGAGCACGTTTAATTATTTGGGGGGAAAAAATAGAAAAGAATAAAGATGAAATACCACAAACCTGTCATTACTGTAGGATGTTAAACTTAAAACTACTAAATACAAACTGCTGACCTAGATAGATAGGGTTGGGATCCGGAACCGGAGGAACCGCATCCAGGAACCGGATCCAACATCGAGGAACAGGAATCGGTTCCATCACATTTGGAATACCAGTGGTTTTCAAACTTTTTAATTTCAATCACCACCATAACTCTGAGAGTGTACAAAAGGAACCAAATGGACCCTTATGGCTCCATTTGTACACTCTCAGAGTTACAGACCTGTAAGGGACCATATGGAACCGTTAAGGAATCGGACCGTTAAGAGGGAATCGTTAAACTCCTAAAGCCTAGACCTAGACGGGCTGGTCCAGAACCAATGGCTAGCGTAGGATTGTTTGTGCTTGATGAATAAACAGGCTGGATAAGCTGCCATTGTATTGTATTGTGGTATCATGGGTCAGACATAGTCTGTAATACTGTACTATGTTGTATTATTCTAATTGATAAAACTATATTATAACAGATGGTTAAGTAAGTAGGTTTGATCCATGTTCTTTATTTTGTAGTTGTTACAATTCTCACACACACGCACACGCGCACACACACACACACAGCTGAAAGAAATAAAATACGCACAGTCACAAAAACAAACATACGTGCAAGCATGCACACACATGCACACACACGCACGCATGCGCGCAGGCGCGAACACACACACACACACACACACACACACACACACACACACACACACACACACACACACACACACACACACACACACACACACACACACACACACACACACACACACACACACACACACATACACACACACACACACACACACACACAGAGATATTCTCCTCCACATACTCTGCCAAACACCGATCTTCATCAATCAGGTTTGTGCACAGTTTAATAAAAAAATATTGACTTACAAGTGATTTTTTATCAAAACTCCATTTGTACTGGGAATGCATGCAAGTCTGCTCCCCCGACACACACACACACACACACACACACACACACACACACACACACACACACACTTCTGCATCCCCTCACAGGGCAGCACCCCCCCCCGCATCCCCCCAAACTCTCTCTTGGCCATATAACTGATGATCTGAAGCCAACGGGAAACAAATTGAAAATCAATGCAGGTGGCACCGACGAAATGAGAATGAGGCATCGGGGGGTGGGGGTGGGGGTGTGGGTGGGGGGGTTTGGGTGGAGGGGGGGGGGGCTCTGCAGTTCTCTCAGGGCAAAGCGATGTGGGGGTGCAACTGATCCAGCAGCACAGGGGGAAACACAGTCCCAGCTGTCTGCAACTCCCCTCACACACTTTATTTATTGTGCACAAATGGGCTGGGGGATCAATAGTTTTAATCTAGAGTTAAATGTATTGACTTTGGGCTGTCTACACCCCAACACCTGGCCATTGACGACGTTCCCCCTTTGACTTCACTCACCTCGGCGTGCGGACACAACCATTGACCCCTACTGTCACAGCGCCCAGTCTGGGGGTCTCACCTGGGAGGAGTTGGGGTTAATAGTTTTAGAAATACTCCAGCTACTTTCCTCACCTAGAGACCATATGGGCCCAATCAAGACGGAGGAATTTAAGCAACAGCGACAGCCGACCTTTATGGACAATACTTTTTGGGGTGACAAAGGTCTTTACTGTACTTACACGGTAAACTCTTAACCGCATGAACCCTAGCATCCCTATTGTGGGGCAAACATTGGGTGAAAATAGCAGGCCTACAAGATGCATTGTGAGCTTGTACATCAGATTTTTTTCTGTCAAAGAGATTTGGTGTAGAGCGAAATACTAGAGGATCTAGCATAGGGCCCTGGGGAGTGGGGACCCCAGTCAACTAAGCAGGTAGGGTTTAAACCCATTAAAACAGAGAAAACATCTGTGTGGCGCTGTGAGCTTGTACATTTGCTATTTTTGAACATTTTTGAAAAAGATTGACTTTTTTTTTACACACTTGGGGGTCCCTGGAACAAAACATTTTCAAATGGGGGTCCGTGGCCAAATACATATCATTTTGGGGGTCCTTGACTTGAAAAGGTTTGAGAACCACTAATTTAGAAGGAACTGTAAAGTGTAAAAATGGACCCGTAAGCATCTATTTTTTACACTTTCAGAGTTGAAGTAACACTCAGGATTTTGCTGCGTGGCACAGGTCGAGTGGCTAAAGGTCGAATATGTTGGAGTTAATAGTTTTAGAAACACACTTTCCTCACATAGACAATCAGACTATACTGTAGACTGGACACTTAGGCTCAATTTCTTCTCTTTCATGGTTAAATTAACTTTGGCTGAAGTTTAGAAAACAGACCTGGTACAATAAGAGGTCATTGGAACAAGGCAGCAGGAGACAGAGGTAGCTTTCATGAGAGGTGTGTGGAGATTGAGGCAGAGCCTGTGAGCCAAGCAGGCCTCCTGGCAGATGTAGGTACGGTATATAATGGCAGTTTAGTATCGCAGACACACGCAGCACAGTAGACATGCTCTGGCTTTTACAGCTACGACGACGAGAAACCGGAGTTTAACCCATTCAATCCGGGAACGCATCTGTGTCAGATTTCTTTGGATAATGTATAACTCTGATCGGCTCATAGCCCGGCACTCGGTGCCGTGCTATGAGCTTGTATATCTGCAAAATTTTTTAAATCGTGAACATTTGTGCAAATCTTTGAATATATATTCTACAAATGTCTTCTAAATCCTAACTTCATTTTTTTTTTTTTTTACTTATGTTGATATATATTAGTGGTGCTCCAACTATTCCATGTCAAGGACCCCCAAAATGATATATATTTGGACGCGGACCCCCATCTTAAAATATGTTTTTCCAGGGACCTCCAGAAGCACAGATCGGAGTTAAAAATGTTCGCTTTAAAACATATATATTTTTCAAAGATTTGCACACATTTTTAAGATTTTTCAAAAATAGCAGATCTACAAGCTCATAGTGCGGCACTCTGTGCCGTGCTATGAACTTGTATATCTGCTACTTTTGAATAGCCAAAGAAATCTAAAATGACACAGATGCGTTCCCGGTCTTAAAAGGTTAAATGATGGATGTGGATATGAAGCATAGAGTCCAGAGTTACCTTACAAACCTGTCTTTAAACGGCCAGCCTCTGACTGTACCCATGCTATACCTACCATGATGCCAAACGCCACACTGTATTGTGCTATATTTTTAAGATCAATGTCACTTCCATGGAGGCTGTTGCTCACTAACTATTGGTACACCTGTGAGTTTGTGCAGTCTAATGTTGTGTGCAGGTCAAACACAGTATAATATTTGCCTCTGAGATGTAGTGGAGTAGAAGTAAAATAACTGAAAATTGGAAATACTCCAGTAAAGTAAAAAATACCTCAAAATGGTACTTAAGTACAGTACTTGGGTAAATGTACTTAGTTACTTTACACCACTGTAAGAAACAACACAAACCTCAACAAACTCAGAGGTCCGTTGTTGTGGAAATATTGACCACTGTGAAAACAATAAATTGTCCCCTTGACTATTATAATTAAAGATACAATTCAGGACTTATTTTAATGAATACAAATTAATTTTAACCAATCTGTATGGCAGAGTATATAAATGTAAATACAATATAACAAGTACTATCTGCAGTGGAGGAGGTGGTACCCCTACTCTTGTATTCCATTGAGAAATTGTGATGCTAATGTCGGGTCGTATGCGATTTCCACTGGTTGACAGTGTCAATAAGGTTATGTGCGAATATATATTTCCTAATAATGATGGGGTATACTTCCCCTTCTTGAGATTCAAGCTCCATTTTTCTGTGGAGTTTCTTCACCTCCAACAACAACATTGTCGTGTCATCATAGGTCACCAGGTCGGGTTTCTAAACCAGTGGCAAATAATTTAATAAAAATAAAAGACAGTTTTCACTTTCTTATGTTTCTAAATGCATGATCAGGGTAATGAAATTCCTGATCTAAATGTAATTCCTTCATGGACCAACAGTGGTCCATGGACCACCAGTTGAAAACCCCTGATGTAAGTGAAAAGAATATGCTAAACAATTGCTTCATAATAGATAAAAAAGGATAATATTGTACTGTACTACAAATATCACTGCATATTTGATGATGCACCTCATAACTTCACGCTATGGCAAGTTTCACAATAGCAAACATGCACTGTGATAATAGTCTGACGACACAAAACTGTCAACTTTAATGTAATGCAATATTAGTCTTTTTGATGTCAAGACAGCACATGGAAAAACCTAACTCCAAGGAAGACAATACAACATATGCTATGCTATGCCCACCCGGTCCAGTTTGTCAGCCTCAAAACATGATCCATTACATACTGCACTGTTCCCCCCTTAAAACGCCACAACACTAATGTGGTGGAGGGCTCCATCTACTGGACAAAGAGGTGAACTGCTCTTGTTGCTCACCGTGAAGCTGTCCTCTGATTTGAAGTGGTTGTCCACGTAGATGCAACTCCGGTCAAAGTCTCTCATCTCCTCACTGGATTCAATGATCCTGCAGACCCAAGAATTATTACAAAAAGTTGCAGCTAATAACATTATTTCTGTGATGCTCACATAATACACAGGTCATGTAAAAAGTTGCAGCAGGTGTTATTATCTTGGTGTTCTTGTAGTTGGTCAAATTTTTTTTACACACACCTATTCAGTATGTGCAAATGTGTATTTCCATACAGATGTTTACAGACCAAAGTATATTGTTTCTCCAACATTATTATAAAAAATCAGCTCTCATGGAGGGAGTGGATTATTTTGAGTTGTTCTTTAGTTGCTTGGGGAATACAACATGCAATGAATATCAGCAGTACACAATTGTATGTGACTGCACTCTGATGCACCGTTCTGTTTTCACATCGTTGCCATGAAAACTGTGCTCTTCTTGTGCACATGGATTCATTTGAGGAACCAGTTCCACAGAAGCGAACGGTTGTGAAATACTAAATACAGATAACAACAACTATTGTCGTTATCTTATTTAAACTATGAGATTGTTTTTTTTTTAAATGCCTGGGCAAGCAACAGGCTGACTCAGTCTAGACAGTAAAAACCTCACTCTGAAGAGTGTAAAAAAATTGAACCAAATGGACCCGTACTCTACACCACTGGTTCCCAAACTTTTTAGCTCGAGACCCAAAAGAGAAATATTATGTCTAACCGTTAAAATAAAGTTAAAATAGCCAATCTACAAGCTCACAACGTATCGTGACTTGTGATGCGACACATCGTGAGCTTGTAGATCTGGTAATTTTTTTTTTTTTCTTTCTTTGATTTTTTTTGGTTTGTAATTGATGACATTCTCTTGAAAAAAAATTCATATTTCTTGAAAATCTTTAGTAAAGTAAAAAAAGTTTGGGAAACAGTGCTCTACACAGTAAAAAACCTCAGTCTGAAGAGTGTAAAAGTTGGAACCAAGTGGACCCGTACAGCAGGTAAATTTGGTTTGATGTGTCCATTGTTCAGACATGGCCCATTATAAAAGCACAGTAATCCTACCTGAAGAAGTTCTCTGCGTGGCCCATGTTGAGCATGTAGTCCTTCCCTCCAACCTCCTGGAAGTGCAGAGCGATGAACCGTGGCTTGTGGTTGTAGACGGTCTGTTGTAGGTATAGGATAAAATGTTGTGTCACGATTATCCTGGCCAAACTAATTGCAATTCATTATATTTGTTGTGAGTGACTATAGCAATTCATGACTATAGTTGATAACTATAATCATCAAAATATTGCTTAAATCTTATGTTGTTGTTGTGAAAAACTAACAAGAACAGAAGCAGACTCTCTCTATTAAAGAATAAGCTACCCATCAACTTGATATCCAAGTATTTGTGTGGTTCAATTAGTTGGACAGAGAGGGGTATGGAAAGGACAGCAGAATGAATGCAAAAACTGTATTAAATAAGGATAATCATAAAGTATAAGATCCCCTGCATAAATGCAATGACAAGTGGCATTGTGGTATAGCGTCAAACTGCTTTGAACCTCTTTTAGTAAAAATAAAAACCTGAACACTTTTCTTTTATCAAACGGTACTGCTTAGACGTAAGCCAAGAGTGAGATGCGCCAAACTGCTAATAGCATGTTCACTTCTGCCTTTAGTTGTGGTCGTAGGGGTGTGATAATGTGCCCACTGAAAGAAGGAAGGAAACTAGTGAGCTAGATAGCCTTTTCAGGTCACTTGTGAGGATATACACGCTCATGGGTATTTAAAAAAAAAAATCATTGCGATAAAATATGAAAGCTTATACCCTCCCATCCCTAGTCTGTTGTAAAAAAGGGCAATCATGCAGAGCTCAGTATTTCAGAGTCATGAACTTGAAATCTTGAAATGTACAGTGCACAGCAGCGTGCACAGTAACAGTGCTGGTTCTACAGTGGGCACGGTACAGTACTTTTTATTTTTTATTATGGGTATCCAACTCGGTGTGTTTGTGTGCTTCTGGCATTTCTAAACCAGACCCAAGTGTATGCAAAACACATGCTATAGCATAAACATAGGACATACTGAACTGTTCTATACCAGTAGTACAGTACTGTAAATAGGCTGGGCACACCTGAGCATTGTAAAAAATAATACACACAAAAAAACCTCACCCTATGAAAGAGCTGTTATAGACATCTAAAATTAATGTACTCGTAGACTAGACTAATCAACAAGAGAGGTCCCAAACTCACCGTATAAAATTCTCTCAGCCAGTCGCTTTGAATCTCTCCCACCTGCAAAGAGACAGAAAGATACTTTACATTTCAGGGATTTCTCTTTCTATAACACACACTAGATCTATAACAAAAATCCCCTTCCCTCCGGTCTCCAAGAGGGAAGGGGAGGGTGGGGTTGGCTGGACATTGGGGAGGTGAGTGGGACAGTGGTTTTAGAGGGGTTTTATTTTTTTAGATATGGTAACCCTGTTTCAGAGTCCATTGTTTATGTTAGGTATGGTAACCCTGTGTCAGAGTCCGGTGTTTTGCATTATTTTTGCTTGGAGAGGGGGGGTAGGCGATGGGGTGTATGTGAAATGGAGGAGGGCTGATTTAAGCAGTCACACCTGGCCTGAATCAAACTATAAGTGGACTCAGAACTGGGTGTGGCTGCGCACCTGTTGTGCATCGAGGAAATCGAGGCATAACAGGATAAATCAGTCATCTCCACAACTTTTAAGAGAGAGCCACCGTCCAGACAGAAGAGAACCATCTGCTCTCCTGTGTGTCCTTAAAAGGAATTATGAAATGTGTTAGTAGCTACAGGGTTTTAGATCTAGTACCACAGCATGTCAGACAGTATATTCAGGCAGGCTTGTATCTCCCTTTCCATCTGTACATCCAGATCTCCTGTGTTCATGCTTTCGGCACATTCAGGCTTGAACAGTCTCTGTTGTAGCTGCTTCTGCAATTGTTCTTTGTTTTTCTTGTATGCCTCAATGAAACTCATGAGGCCCTGGATGCCGCGGTGGACCTCCTGGAGGCAAACCTTGTCCTCTTTGATCTTCTTGATGTTCTTGTGGATCCCCAGTGCGTTGAGCTCGCAGTGGTTGTGCGTCAAGCCCAGGAGCCTGTCTGTCACACTGGTGCATTGGCTGGGAAGACGGCAGTCTGCCGTCTGTCGGGGAGCGACACAACCTGGCCATGAGGAGCAGAGAGGGACCAGCGGAGTCCTGGGGAGGACGAGCCACTGAGCCGGGCTACGTGTTCGCAGCATCCTGGTGAGGACCAGCCACCCACTGTCCTGGTGAGGACCATCGAGCCCGGCTACAGGTCCCAGCAGCAGTTAGGGTCATCGGCCTGGCTACCAACCCTAGCGATGTGGAGGTCAGCAGTGTCCTTGAGGGGCCACAGTACTATCTATCCCCATCTTTCAGGCACACAGCTCCTCCCCAGCAGCAGCTGAAGTCAACGGTGGTGTCCACCGTATGGGGCTGGGGAAGCGGCGCAGCAGCCACCGCGGCCAACCGCCTGCATCTGGAGAACCCACCAAGGAGCCACCATCGTGACCCAGCTGCTGCACTTCCTCCCAGCCTATCCAAACAGCCTCTGCAGCAGCCCCGAGCCCAGAGCCACCTCCACCAGTCGGGTCAGCAGCCCCAGGCCTCTCAGTCCTCTGAGAGGGAGGGTGGAGCTGGTCAATCTGGGAAGGACTCACTCCCCAGTCAAGACAGCATTCCAGGCCTCCGGTCCCCGAGAGGGAGGGGGAGGGCGGGGTTGGCTGGACATTGGGGAGGTGAGTGGGACAGTGGTGTCGGAGGGGTTTTATTATTTTAGGCACGGTAACCCTGTTTCAGAGTCTTGTTTATGTTAGGTATGGTAACCCTAAGTCAGAGTCTGGTGTTTTGCATTATTTTAGCCTCAGCCTCAGTCTCAGTTTGGCGATGGGAGTATGTGAGATGAAGGAGGGCTGATTTAAGCAGTCACATCTGGCCTGAGTGAAACTATAACTGGACTCAGAGCTGTGGCTGCGCACTTGTTGTGCATCGAGGAAATCGAGGCACAACACTATAAATCAGTCCTCTCAAATCATTGAGAGAGAGCCAGCCTGGACAGAAGAGAACCATCTGCTCTCCTGTGTGAAATGTGTTTGTAACTACAGGACAGGATTTTCGATCTAGTACCACTGCAGCGTATGTGATCCTGTCTGGCTACTTGTGAAAATAAAAATAACTTTGATCGTGAAAACCTGGCTGTCGTCTGTTTAATATATCCTGTATGTACAATTCAATCCTCACACATATATACAGGATAGCTTGACTGTACAACCTATTATCATATGAGCAGGTGTAACTGTACTGCATCTATTCCATTCATTAGTTCTAGAGGGTGTGCTTCTGCTTAATAATGCAAGACCGGTAGAACACTTAAAACATGCATGAGTAGAGCAGACAGATCAACCTTACACACCACTGTGTCAATTTGGAGGTTTTTACCAAGCAAGTCTTTCTTCCTGTTGGGAACAAACGGCCATGTTTGTACATTTAGGTTGTAGATATTTGTCAGGTGCTCTTATCCAAAGTGAATAAGATGACATTATATGCAGCTATAGTGGTAAGGAGTGCAATGGTCACTCACACAGCAGCCAGACAATATTGTCTGTAGACAATATTCCTGTATGTGATTAACTCATTAAAACCGGGAAAGCCGTGTCATTTTATACTTTGGCTATTCAAAAATAGCAGATATACATAGTAGATCTGCTATTTTTGAAAAATCTTAAATATGTGCAAATATTTTTTTACTCAAATCTTTGCTTCTGGGGGTCCCCTGGAACAAAGTAGTTTGAGATGGGTGTCTGTGGCTAAATACATATAATTTTGGGGGTCCTTGACATAAACGTTTGAGCATCAGTGATATAGAAACATTTAGACAACAGGATTTAGAAGACCTTTGTCTTAATGAGTTAAATATCATCTAACCATGGCAACAAAAAGCTTCTGCATTCATACCAACCATAACCTGTGCTCACTTAAGAGGCACTTAAAATCGCCTCCGTCTGAAAGCCATAAATAACATTCCGCAGAATACACTGGTCACCACGTCACCAATTCCTCCTAAGACATGACATGAGGACACGTCATAGCCTACAAATGCCAGTGAACCGGCAGGTTTCCCCACGGAAACCAAAAGAGCACATGTATGCAACATTTACCCCCCTAGCCAGGTGGACAGGTGACACTGGTTGAGCAGCAGTAGTGGCTTTGCATACTGCTATTTGCATGCCAGAGTGGCCACTGTGTCCAGAAGGATACCTCATGAGTAATTCCGGAAGCTGACACAACTTGTACACACATGTGAACAACAGCATCATCAGCCTCTTTGCCCAATAAGACTCATCCATCAAAAAAAAAAATTGTCATGTTATTATAGTTGAACATTGTTTAAATTGTCCAAACGATTGACTTTAGCCCCCCTCTTTCTTTTTTATTACACAGATCTATAAGTTCACAGCTCTTTGTGGGTCAACAATTTGTGAGCTTGTAGATAGGCTATTTTTGAGTAGCTGAGGTATAATTGTGGTTAATCAGTCAACTTTAATCTTTTATTTAGGAATTCAAGACTACTGTATGACATGTAAGGAATTTCAAGTCTCAAGAAGGGTTCATTTGTCAATCACTCCAAGCAAACCATGTCATCAAGAGCATCTTGTCAGTCACAGCCTGTCTAGTCTAGATCTTGTATTTCTATGTGTTATGTTCTTGTTCTAGTGTTTCTCATGTGTATATTAGTCTTGTTCCCAGTCAATTTTGTGGAGTCATTGTTTGGTGTCACATCATGTTTAGTGTTGTATCTTGTTAGTTTGTGATTGTGACGTTTTCCCTGTTATTTTGTAATAAATCACCCAATCTTGGGTTTTGAACTCTGCCTGTCTTGCTGTCCTGCCACACCACCAGATTGTGACACATCTAGGAAATGATACTACCATGGATTATAAATTCTTTGGTTTGACATTTAAAATCTACAAGGAAAAAATAGCCATGATGTTACTTTTTGTTTTGTTTTCACAATGCCCTTCCCTGTGTGGCAAAACCCAAAGATTAGCGTCTGAGGCAGCTGCTCTAAGTCAAAATACACCTTACACTATAAAAATCTGTGTGTCCACATATCACAATGTGTGGTGGAAAGTAACTACGTACATTTACTCAAGTACTGTACTTAAGTACACCTTTCAGGACTTTTTACTTTATTGGAGTTTTTCCAATTTTCAATACTTTTACTTATACTCCACTACTGTACATCTCAGAGGCAAATATTGTACTTTTACTCCACTACAATTATTTGAAAACTTAAGTTACTAGTTACTTTATAGATTTTGATAATCATTACAAAACATACATTAACCACTTCAGCCCTAATGCCCTATGTATACTTAGGCTATTTGAAAATAGCCGATCTACAAGCTCACAACGCGTCGCAAAGCGAAAAGTTGTAAGCTTGTAGATCTGCTATTTTTTAAAACATTTCTTTGAAAACCTGTGAAAACTTGTGAAATGGGACCTTCTGCATAATGAGTACTTTTACTTTTGGTACTTAAAGTATATTTTTATGCCAATACTTTTGTACAGTAAATTTTGAATACCGGACTTGTACTTGTAATAGACTATTTCTACAATGGGGTATAAAATGTGAGTACTTTTTCCACCACTGCCCATGTAACACTGGGCCTGTAAGGGTCTCTCAGAGGTAAATTAACTCTCTGGGTATCTCCCGGGTACATGAGCGCTGTTGAACGATACCTTCAGGAGAAACTGGTCAACTTCTACATCAGCTTTTTCGTTTCCCAACATTTGTAGTACATTTTGTACACTTATTCGTGCACTTCAGGAATCAAAGGATACTTGAAGAACACACAACATGCGCGCATGCACACATGCACGCACACACATACCACTTATATAATGACACTGTGATCAGTGTAAGCACTGACATAAATGTAGGCCTACTATAGAGACATTTTCATTGCAGAACAGTAAACAGTGACTATATGTGTAGCAGTCTGCCAGTATGTGTAGCAGTCTGCCAGTAATGGAGGCCATTATAAGGGGGGTGGGGGTTACACACCCTATGGATGGTTTCACCCATCTGGCAGACCCATGTTTGACTTTGAATCCAGGTGTTACTCATGACCCAGATTGGGTTTCCTGATTGGGGTGGTCAAAGGGGGAGGGGGGGCAAATGAATGTAACAGAGTAGCCCTGCCTGTAGCCCAGGTGACTGGCAGTAAATGCTTGTTTTCCCATGCGGGAGACCTGGGTCGTAATTCAGGTGGTTACATGAAGTGGTAATGTTAATAGTAGAAAGGTTTCACTATTAGAGCCTGACCAATGCCAGATGTTTGGGTCTGATGCTGATTCCTAGACCACCGATTAACAATGTTTTGACCAGTAATGTGTCAAAAATGCAATGATTTTGTAATACATTTGAAAAAACATAAGATTTGATTAAAGAGATTAATCAACTTAAAAGCAAAAAATGTAATAAAAACAAACACAAATAACCTCTTAAAGCCCAGGGTCCACACCGATGATTCGCAACGCAACTACAGTAGTTGCAACTTGCAACCAGTTGCAGGAAATTGCAACGGTCTGAATTGACCGGTTGTGCAGGTCGGCGCAGTTTCGGAATAATAGTGGTTGCGAAACTTGCGACTAGTTGCGTTGTAGAGTAGATCATTGGTGTGGACTGGGCTTTAAAATGTCAAAAATAGCTGATCTACAAGCTCACAACGTGTCACGTTGCGAAGCGTTGTGAGCTTGTAGATCTGCCATTTCTGAAAATGTTTGAAATCACCTATTATGATTGGGACACATCATCAGCTACATACTGCATATAACTGTCCATACTGATGCTGTCAAAAAAGTAATGGTGATATATCGACCACACCAATATATCATGTACCTGTACCATGTACAAATAATACAATACAAAGTTCTAACACAGGTATGAACACAATATATTTTATAACAGGCAACTTCTTGAAGGACAGCTATGTTCTAAATTAAAATGATCTTCATAATTTGTATAAGAGATTATCTCCAAGATACTAGAAGGTCAAACATACTGTTCTTCTTGGCCATTAACTTAAAATGGACCATGTTGAATGGACAATGGCTTTTACCAAAGACTTAAACCAGTCAATTCTGCATAGCAATAGGATTTACCCTGCTGTGAAGTACAGTACTTACTTGTGCCTTTGGCCTTATCCTGAAGGCTGTCTAAATGTTATGAAGTGTTTGTTTATACAAATCAAGGGGCCAAATAAGTAGAAAAGCTTATGGCCCCAAGGGAAGATACTCTGTTTACAGATATCTCCCACAATGGGATCAAACGTGTTTCCATTGGTGCCACTGCCAGATATGGCAACCGGAAACATGGTCCAGGGCCAGATTTCCATGAGTTTATAGTGCTCTCCTCCCCCATGTCGAAAAGACTGGAAGTTTTATGACAGCCCAGCAGCCTAGCTGGAACAACTCAAAGTGCTGGGATTTAAACAGAAACCCTCTTAACCTAGTTGTGCAGAGCCCTCATAATAATATTACATATTAAAGTCAGTTAAATAAAAAAAAGCTAAAATTGAAACTGAACAAATAAAGACAAATTTTGCTGGCCTTCAAGGGGGGTAGGGTCAACAAAACACAAATGGACAACACAGCCAACAAGACCAAGTAGCCTAAAAACAATAACGAAAATAAAATAGTTACAAAGACTGCAGTTTGACAAGATTCAATCTTCCTTGGGCCCCTGTGGTTGGGTTCACCTTGGCCCCCTGGGGTTGGGTTCACCTTGACCCCTGGGGTTGGGTTCACCTTGGCCCCCTGGGGCTGGGTTCACCTTGACCCCTGGGGTTGGGTTCACCTTGGCACCCTGGGGCTGGGTTCACCTTGGCCCCTGGGGTTGGGTTCACCTTGGCCCCCTGGGGCTGGGTTCACCTTGGCCCCCAGGGGTTGGGTTCACCTTTTTGGGCCCTTGGTGTTTACCGGACAGGTATGAAACCTGCTCACATTCCAGTGGTGTGGCATGTGGTTAGGCTACAACTGGCAATTTGCTTACAAATGCAACTTGCCCTAGGCTACTACACTTATATCTACTTTTATATTATTTAACCCGTGACTCGTCCATAAAGGAAGACTTTGGGAGCCGTTTCATAAGTAGGCTACAGCAAGAGGATCACTCTTGGCAGTGCACTTCCTTCTAGACAAGTGTTTCTGCAATTTTTTAGCTCAAGTAAGACCGAAAAGAGAAATCAAATGTTTGCCCGGGACCAAACTAGTGAAAATAGCTGATCTACAAGCTCACGTCACAACGCATCACTTCGCACGTTGCGAGCTTGCAGATCTGCTATTTGCACTACTTTAAACATTTGTTCTCCAATTTAGGGAATTTCTGAAAAGTTTTTTTTTTATTTAATTTTTTTTATTTATGAAATTAATTTTGAAAAATGTTTGTATTTGCTTTCAACTCAGGAAAATGTGTTATTTTGTTGTGGAAAAATTTAAAAAATCTTTTAAAATAATAATAATTAATGCCAAAATTTAGGAAACAAAAAATAAAGGGATATTCACTCGCGACCCACAAATGGGTACCAACCCACTGTTTGGGAAACCGTGTTCTAGACTCCCTACAGTCATTACGCGCATGTACAGAATATGCCCCGATTTTGCGCGTCTAACTTTAGATTGTAGGCTATTTCTCCACCAAGTCGTTAGTTTAATTTAAACCTAATGTGTATTACAAAAGCTTTGTTTGGGGTCTGACTGTCAACCAGCCATTTCTTTTATAGTATTTAGCTCTGGTCCAATAGCGTTAGAGAACTCCTTCTAACGCTACATGGACCAGAGCTACAATCTACAATACGCATTAAACATGGGTCAATAACGTTGTAACCTGACTGATGAAGAACAGTGTATGGTTAAAACTTCTCATTCGGCTACATTACTCACGTTGTCAAACAGTGATCCCACATTCGCAGTGACCAGCAACACATCTGTGTACATTGTTTCCATGTTAACGATGATGATCGACTCCCAGAAGAAATATGATAGTCCCGGCGAGGAACTCCGTAGCGTGAAGCCGGATGACGTGCGTCCAGGACCGGCCTTTTTACTCTTCTAGACTGACTGAAAATAGGCTACGATTTCGGTTTAGGCGTTGCTTTCGGTCTGATTATGGCGGGTTGGTTGCTGCTGCTTCTCGTTGTGATGATGAGGCTGAGGATCAGAATTCATATCCATGGCATAGATCTCCTCCTCTGCTCTTCATGGCGGTTAATTGGACTAGTAGGTTCTTAGAGGACTTAATCTGCTGTCTGTCTGACTAAAGCTCAGCAGAACCCAGAGACCAGGCACTTATAGTACTGTGGCTACACACACACACACACACACACACACACACACACTGTCACTGTTGTGTTATTATGAACTCTGACTGGAGCTCCGCCCTGTTGCTGTGACACTTAATTATAGCCTTCCTTGTTCAAAGTTTATTACCACTTACTTACGGTGGAAGAAGTACAGACATTTCTTTTACTTAAGTAAAAGTATCAATACCACAATGTAGTAATTACTCTGTTTTACAAGTAAACGTCCGGTGTTCAAAATTTACTTGAGTAAGAGTACAAACGTATTGGCATCAACATGTACTTAAAGTAGCAAAAGTAACACTCATTATGCAGTATAGGCTATGTCCCAGGCCATTTCACAAGGTCATCATGTATAAAAATGTTTTAAAAATAGCAGATCTACAAGCTCAGACTTTGCAACGCGTTGTGAGCTTGTAGATCTGCTATTTTCAAATAGCCAAACTATATAGGGTTGAAGTGGTTATTGTATGTTTTGTAATAATATTCAAAATCTTCAATGTAACTAGTAACTAAAGTTTTCAAATAATAGTAGTGGAGTAAAAAGTTTGTCTCTGAGATGTAGAGTAGAAATAAAAGTAGCCTATTAAAAATTGGAAATACACCAGTTAAGTAAAACAAAACTCAAAATGTAGGCTACTTAGTTACTTCACACCACTGTACCCAGGATGATATGTGGAAATCTTGTAATTCACACCAGAATAGTGGAGCCCATATGATTCTGTATGATATGAATAATAGCCAGGAGTCAAGACTATACAAAATACCACTGTAGCCTACTGTACTGTATTTGACAAACAAAAAACAGCTGCATTATACTTTTGAAGTATAAGAGCAATAGTTTACTTTAGTATGACCCCATCTATGGATACTGCTTACGATTTACTTTGGATGTGTGCATATCACTCACCACCTTGAATGAGTGGCAACAGTAGCATGCAATGCATAATCCATTTATTGCAACATTTATTGCTTTTTTATAGTCCTAACCTTGTTTCAACATTGTAGTGGCAATTTGTAATGTCCTGGTTACGCCCAAGACATAGGCTATGCAAACATGCAATAAGAATACCAATGTTTTTTTATGGTTATATATTATTGCAATCCTAAAATATGCACGACATTGGTGCTCTTTCTTCTTACCGGAAATAAAGAGCTTACATTTCTTAATAACTTTATCAATCGTCTCTGACCGAAACTGTACTTTTCAGGATTCAAATAAAAAAAATAGCTAAAGTGGCAGATCTACAAGCTCAAAACGTGTTGCTTTGCACTGCCTTTCGAGCTTGTGGATCTGCTACTTTTGATTCTTTGTAGGATGATCAAATAGGGCATTCATTTACGAAAAAAACACAAAAAGTTGAATAAGGTTTCTGCCCGACAGCAACAAAATATACCTCTGTGGGGTTGATAAGGATTGGGGGTGTTATGGAACCGGTCTGGGCACCAGCTGAGGGGTTAAGATGTCTGGAGTCCTGGCTGCTTCACCATAGTGCTGGCACCGAGCTGTTAAGACATGGCATGGAATACAAAAAAGCAACCTTTTGAGGTCTTCTCACTGCTTCCTGCCTGAACCATTGTGTATCCTTTACCCCCCAAACCGCCATCAATAGGCCCGTTTGAGTCCGCTGCAGAACCGAAACAAAAGCATGTTGCCCTGTCCATCGCCAGTTAAAACAAAGCCATTTTAAGGGGGAACCCCTCTAAAAAAGCCAACTGCTGGCAGTTTGTGGTGTTTAGGATTAGGTCTTCAGCAGAATAATCAAGACATATTTCACATCCACCAAAAGGCAACCTAGCTGGACAGCTTGTTCCTGAGCATATGGTAGGGCAACAACAGAGTTCAGAATTTTCAAAAGAGCGCCCTGTCCTCACCTCTAAACTCTTCCAGTGGCCTGTTGCCCAGTGGGTGATAAATCAATGAAGACAGGAGCTCCCACTGACTTCTGTAGCCGACTGGCCTGCAAGGTCTGGCCAAGGGAATCACCACAGGCTATACTGGCCACCTTGACAAATATTTTCTCATTTTTGATTACACTAAAAACACAGCTAGTTGGAAATGTGCTTGCAAGTGATTACGCCAAAATACAAGACAAGAGAATTCACCAAACTAAGCGATGGTTTATTTCTGTCAGATATGCAGAAAAGCTGGTTATCCTGCAGGAAGGAGTGAGGGAAGTAGAAATGGCATTCAAGGAACAGGGAAGGACGTTTTCCATTCAAACCTCTTATGTAAGCATAACAATTCCCAATACAATGTGCTTAATTAGAATATAAACTAAAGCTGCATGTTGAACGTCCTTGTATTTCAGTATACGACACTGAAGCAACCATGAAGAAAGTATTTAATGAACAAAAAAAAAAAACACACTGCTCTTGCTCAGCAGCATCAGTTCTTATTCAATTTGACGTTTCGGTCCCTCTGGACCTTCATTAAGAGCGTACGACACTGGACATGAACCTCTGGCCGGCTGCTGTTGACAGCCTTCTCTACCCACTTGAAATCTAGTATCCCTAGATCTACAAGATCTTGTAAGAGAGCTTGTAGGTCGGATATTTTCAGCAACAATATTAAAGTGTAGAGCAAAAACAGGACTGGGCCTATACTGTGTAGAGCCCCTATAAATTTGGTCAAGTATATACGTTAATCACAATTTAGAAAAATCACACACATTAGCTAATCGCACACCATTACATTAAAGGGGTACTTCACTCTCCGCCGGGGGACACATTTAAAAAAAATATTAAAAATAAATGAAAAAAGTTATGGAAAATTCATGGCCCCCTCACGACACGCAGTGTCCTACTAATGTGTGAGGGGGCCATGAATTTTCCATAACTTTTTTCATTTATTTTTAATATTTTTTTTAAATGTGTCCCCGGCCCGAGAGTGAAGTACCCCTTTAACTACACTTATTTTTAGATCAACCCAACAGGGTTAAAAACTGAATATATCCTTAAAATGTATTACTACTAAGCTCCCATGCGTAGGAATTCTCCATTACCAGTATGGTAAACTGTTGCTTCGGTAATAACTATTAATATCCAAACCGGCTTACTTGATGCTGCTCTGCTGCTGACAAACCCCACCTGCATTCTAGCAAACTGGTGACTATAGCCTCACACATTTCAGGCGCTTCCAATGCTTTTATGCATGCATTTCCAAAGAAGAAATGCTGAAAGAGAAAGATGAGCACACGCTTGCACGACAGATGGCTTTATAAAAAATAAAGTCAATAGATGAGGTCACATTCTTGATTCTTTTATTTTGGTGAACAGATTTGACGCTTCAACTAAATGACTATCCCTGATACAGCAAAGTCTAGTAGTGGTATGACAGCCCCCATTGGGGGGGGGGGGGGGGTGGGTCCCATCTCCCTGAACTACAGCCTAGCAGGGAGTCCAAACACTACAGATGTACTCCATCAACCCCTTGGTGCCTCCTTGAAGAAGCTGCCAAATGGGAGAAGGAAAAAAGGAACCCCGAAGCAAAACATTGTGATAGCTTCGAGAGGTCACTTTAAGTAAATTTTGGCAAGACCGTGAGAAGCTTAAGAAGAACGGTGTCCGTGGTTTCAGTATGATGATGATTTATGCAGCTACTTGGAGTAATAATGATAAGCATGTTTTGGTCTGGAGACCGCTTGCAATAGGAATTCAGCGGAAGTGTATAGGGCTCACAGGAGGAGACCGTCGGACGATTGAATATAATTCGGGCTTAACCCATAAGAACCGGGAAAGCATCTCTGTCATTTTAGATTTGAGCATTATTTTATACTTTGGCTATTCAAAAATCGTGAAAATGTGTGCAAAACCTTTGAAGCGAACATTTTAACTCAAAACTTTGCTTCTGGGGGTCCCTGGTACAAAGTACTTTTGAGATGCGGGTCCACAGCCAAACACTTTTTGGGGGTCCTTGACATGAAAAAGTTTGAGCACCACTGAACTTAAGTTTTTCAGAAAACTGTTTTAGGATTTAGAAGACATTTGTTGTCTCAATGGGTTAAAA
This sequence comes from Gymnoscopelus braueri, assembly GCF_963280865.1. NCBI lineage: Eukaryota > Metazoa > Chordata > Actinopteri > Myctophiformes > Myctophidae > Gymnoscopelus > Gymnoscopelus braueri. The sequence goes on along the minus strand of NC_137608.1, from coordinate 16,011,725 downwards.
CTGTTTAGTACTCGACGCAAATCTTTCGTCTGAACTAGGCTTAAGAACTTCCGGGAGTGAACTGATAGAGGAGGATGGGATGAAGTTGGGATCATGTTGCATATTGGCTGGGACAAGAAGATCAGCTACATTTCTGCACAGTCTCCACTTCATAACATGACTGGTTTACACATTCCGTGGAGAGTACAGGGGGAAAAAAGAAGACATTTTCCAGATCTCATCTGTAAAGTAACACCTATATATTTTTTACACATGTGCAGATACAATTCTTACTTGTAAAACACAAAAGCTTAAAATATAAGGCTCTTTTTCGACATTGGAGAAAAAAAAGCAGATGAAAATATCGCAAATGTGGCACTGTGCCCCCCAAGTTACAGTTACATTGGGTTTACAAGCCAGCCATGCAATTTCCCAACACAGTCACAGGGTTTCCCTTTAGTAAAAACTGTTCTGTATTTACAATACCTCCTGTTCTATTCCCTGGGTTTACACCAGACCTGCAACTTTTTAACATATGAACATACGTCATATGTACATTATAATGAAACAGAACTCAAAAAGGGGGTTAAACTACCAAACAAATAACAGGAACTCAATTTGAAGAGCATAAATAATACACCCTTATTTTGCCCCCCTGTCAAAACGACTGTCACCAAGGAAGACAACATGCCACCTTTGTGTATGTGTGCACCTTCATTTTAACACAAAACAGGCGCTCTCTGTCCGTTAGAACCATTACATCAAAGAGGACAGCGGGGCGGAGGGGTGGGGGGGACTCAACATTCTGTGACAACAATGAGAACTGGGCATGCCAGACCGAGGCAGTGACTGAGGAAGCCAAAAGGAGTATTGTTGACATCAGAGAGAGAGAGAGAGAGAGAGGACAGTCCGGTCCAAGAAACTCCAGCGAGGGAAGGAAGAGCATTGACCGCCTCTTGTTCAGTTTTCCCCCCCGCCCGGCGAAGGTGCATGGGCCTCCGAGCCAGTCAGTCTCCAGAGCGTTTCCTTCAGGAGCGACTGCGGTCCTCTTGGGTTCCCACCAGTATCCTACTGTACAGCTTCTGCTGTTCCTCTTTGAATGTATCCTTTACCTTGCCTCGCTTCAAACCCCCATCCCTATAAAGAAACAAAACAAAAACAAATAACAATTTATACAATACATGAATCAGAAGACAGAAAATACAAAAAAAAACTAAAAACTAAAATACAAAAACAACTGTGTTGGAAACCATTGCCCTGAATTGACCCAAAGAAGGAAGTGAACTGATTTTTAAAGGACTTCTGGAGCTCATTCCAAGCATTTGGTATTGAGGGAAAAAAAGATGGGGTCCTGAGTCTCACTGGGAGAGTAGCTAGACACCACCACGGAGGTTGTGGGTTCGAATCCACCGTGGTGCATCCGGCTTTGTTAGCCGTCTATGCGAACACAATTGGCCTGTGTTGGGGGAGGGAAGCCGGGCGGGGAGGGTGATACTGGTCATTGCATGTACTCCTACGGGCTGGGGCGACACCTGTCAGCGGGGGGGTGTTGGGTGGGAGGAGTAGGTACTGGCAGGTGTTTCAGTAGGATACAACAGCAGTGACAACACAGAAATGTGTGAGGGGAGGAATTAATTTGGGGAGAAAAAGGGGGTAAAAAAATGTCTGGCTACTAAAAAAGTTTAAAAAAAACATGTAGCTAACAGAGCCAACACAATCACACTGTATAGCGTCTTACCATAGCAGGTCAACCAGTCCTCCTTGCCTGGCGATAGCAGCCTTGACACGGTTGGCAAACTGTACAGCATCCTCTCCTTCCTGTTTCACAAGGATAGACAAATCATAAGTAAAAAGTATAGCCAAAATAAATGGCCCTACTTCAATGCCCAAGTTAAAATACACAGTTTATATTATACATCATAACATCTTTGACACGCAACATAGGTCTAGGGCTGGAAGCGAACCGCAGAGAGAGACCATGACCACGGTTGTTTCCATTATGAATGTCACAGTGGAAGACCAAATAGTCTACTATCTTTTATTATTATTATTATTAAGCAACCTTTCATCTATGTGCTCCAGCAACATGCACCATTTTCATCCCAAGTGGCAAGAGAAAAAATATGACCAAAGACCAGAAATCCTCTGTGGACCGATTGAATCAATTCAAAGGGCATTATTGGCATGAGAAAACATACGTTTACTTTGCCAAAGCATACAATCAAAACAAAATAATATATGTACAATTAAAAGGGAATATTGTGTACAGAGAGCCGTTACATTGCAACTGAGAGAAGTCTAACTTACAAAACCATACTGTACGAATTGTGCATTTGCTGTCGGAAATAGTTGGCCTATATATCCACATAGGAAAGGTTAGCTTGGGATAAGGACAACTTTTTCCGTTTTCTCTGCTTTCACCATCAACAGGGCTGGAAAAAGCTGCAGCAGCAGCACAGAGGCTGCTGCCCGCCTGCCTGGCATCACATGGCCTTTGTTGTGGAAAAGGGTGGTTTGCCCTCAAACCCCTTCCTGTTATTCCTCTCCCACTCCCCAACCCATCCAGTTCATATCAAATCAATTATTCTTTTCTCACAAAATACATCATAAATAGAGGGTGCTGCTGCATACAAGCCAAACATCATCTGCTCTTTGTCTACAACATTCATGTGATTAGTCAAATGTCGTGGCCTTTATCCAAATCAAATAGTGGAAAAAGGCAAAGGTCTAATAATATTAGAACTAGGCCTGGGGGCGGGCCTCTATATTGGCCCATTTATTTTCCATTACCGCTTTGAATGTAATTTCATTACGTAAATCTTAATGAAACAATGATTTTGATTGATGATCATTTGAATCCCTAAATGCAGAGAGACTATAATGATTAACCACATGAACCCTAGAGTCTGTATTCTGGGCATATCATAATAGGCAAATATTGATGAATATTTGCACAAAATATGGAAGCCAGGGTTGAGCCATTGAGACCTGAAGCCGATAAAAAAAAAGGGTTAGGGTTATTCTAAAAAATCTAAATCCTACCTAAGTTTTCAGAAAAATATAAATTTTCTTTTTTATTATGTTGCTAAATATGGTCTCTGTCGCGTGGAGACCAAAACCGAAACTTACTTTTCAGGATTCAAATTCAAAAATAGCAAAAGTTGCAGCTCAAAACGCGGCACGAGTGGATCTGCTACTTTTTACGCTTTTGTGTGACACTGTAGCATGATCAAGTAGGGCGTTAATTTACTAAAAAAGACAATAAGTTAGAATATGGAGATAAAGAGGGACAACAGCGATGTATAGCAACAACTAAAATGACCTATAATGGTTCTGGTTACCAACAGCGATGTATAGCAACAACTAAAATGACCTATAATGGTTCTGGTTACCAACAGCGATATATACTGTAGCAACAACTAAAATGACCTATAAAGGTTTCTGCCCGACAACAGCGATGTATAGCAACAACTAAAATGACACAGAGGCGTTCCCAGCTTGAAAGGCATAACAACGTATAGGTATAACTGGTCTAAATGGGTTCATGTGGATAAACCTGCTCAGAAACAGACACAAACACAGAACCCAGGTCATGCTTTTGTGGAGACAGTACCGGCGGGGGGGGGGGGGGGGGGTGTACTGTCATCAAGCACTATGTGATAATCAGTCAAAAGCACACTAATCCCTAATGTTAGGACATAAAGTGACATTTAACACCCACTCTCCTGAGCCTAAAAGGAGGGATATCTGCACAATGGTAAGGCCGCAGGGCTGTCACCATTATGAAATGATTATTGATGAAGACCTATAAAAGGTCGAAATGTTGCAGCATTAAAAGAAAATGTTTTGGGAGCTTTAAAAGGATAGTTCACCCCCAAAATGACTTTTTTCTTATTGATTAGTCACCCCATGGAGACTTGAATTCATGGATATGTTTTAGTTTTTGTCGCATTCCTAAGCCAATAATTTGATGACCGGCAGCGGTTCCGGTAAGAGACACAAAGAGTCTCCTTTGTGTCTCCTACTGGAACCGCTGCCTACCGGTCCGCTGGTCATCAAATTATTGGTAAAAACAAAAGAAATACATGAATTCAATTCTCCATGGGGAAACTAATCGATAGAAAAATATTTTTTGGGGGGTGAACTATCCCTTTAAACCAGTGTGCGGATGTTTGACCTTCTTCTCCTTGATTCTTGCCTGGATGTCCAGCACCTGGCCTAAATACAGGTACAAGATGTGCACACTGCACACAAGAATCTCCTCTGTGAAATGAAATAACTCGCCTTCCCAAATGGAGTGAATTTTTTTTTTTTTTTTTTTTTTTTCCCCGAAGATCTCTAGACTCCCATCCACTTCCTTTTTCCAATTCTGTATCTCGGCTCCTGAGTACTTTTTCTTTTTCAATGAAAAATCTCTGGCAGTGGGCAAACGCAAAAAAAAAAAGTTCTGGCAGTGAATGAGTTAATATCTGGAGCTTATTTTTCACGGGCACCTTTCCTATCCGTAGCCGTTTCTTTATCCTGCACCTGAAAGAAGTTGGGTTGGATGTGCACACAACAGTAAGTTTACTTCAGCTCTCACCTCTCTGGACATGGGAGGGAGGTACCACACACTGCAGACGATGGCCCAGCTGCTCATCATACGCAGCAGGTAGCTGACCATACCGAACTTGCTGCTGTTCCAGAAGGCATCTCCAAAACGTGGGTCATACTGGAGCAGACACAGAAAATAGCAGTTAGTTAGATTGCCCAAACAGGCTGTGAATGTAGGCTAAAAAAATGCAGCAAAAAAGAAAATTCTGACCTTAATTGCCACAGGGTAGACATCGGAATGGATCTCAAAGCTCCCCTTTTTGAACATCATAACTGATGTGTTGTTAATGCAGGTACCTGGTGATGGAAAAACATGAAAGATTAAGAACGTAATCTGCACGAGACAAAAAGACAAAATAAAAAATTATCTGATCCATAATCTCAAAGCGTGGCGATCTGATGCGTTGTGAGCTTATACACACACACACACACACACACACACACACAGGATGAGTTTTTTTCAAAATAATTTCAAAATCCTAACAGTTTTAAACGTATGTTGTTATATCAGTGGTGCTCAAAACTTTTTCATGTCAAGGACCCCCAAAATTATATGTATTTGGCCGTGGACCCTCATCTCAAAATATTTTGTTCCAGGGACCCCCAGAAGCAAAGATTTGAGTTAAAAATGTTCGATAAAAATATATATATATTCAAAGATTTGCAGAACATTTCACGATTTTTAAAAAAATGGCAGATCTACTTGTATATCTGCTATTTTTGAATAGCCAAAGTATAAAATAATGGTTAAAGTGGTTAAAATGATTGTGATCCTACATGAACTACTTTTTAATTAACTCATTCACTGCCTGAATTATTTCTGGCCGCGTTTGCCCACTGCCAGAGATTTTAGTCAAGTACTCAGGAGCCGAGATACAGAATGTTTAAGTTTTAAGTTAACAAGGAAGTGGATAGGAGTCTAGATCTTCGAAAAATCATATCTCCTTGGTCTTTGGGTCAAATTAAAAAAATAAAATGAAAATATATTTTATTTTTTTTGAAAACAAATAAATTACGTTTTTTTACATCAGTGGCAGTATTGGTAAACGGGAATAATTACGTTTATTACGTCAGTGGCAGTGAATGAGTTAAAAGGACACTGATGCTTTCCCGGTTTTAATGGGTTAATGGTACCATTTGATGGCAGGACAAACAACAAACTCACCTTCAGGGAAAATGAGAATGGGCAGTTTTGTTTTATCTTCCACGTGGTCGCTCAATCTGCAATGTAAGAAATGTAGGCCATTAGCACACATACCATGTCATACATCAAGGACATGGAGACATCACTACATGCTTATTAAGCCCTTCAACTTAGCTACATTCTATTTATGAAAAGGGCTTTACAGCTACATTCTACTTATGAAAAGGGCTTTATGTTTATTATTACAATTAAAACAAACAAAAACAATTCATTAACTCCATAGAATATTACTTGACAATTGTTAAATCACATTATGGTCCAGGATAATAAAAATACCAATGTTCTTCTGTAACATCTAGCATACAATCAGGAAAAGGATGCGCTGTGTTCATGCTGTAATACTACCTTTTGGCCACTAGATGGCGATCCTTGACCTCGGAGCGTTCAAACCAAATGTGTGGAGAGGCTTTGACCATAGACCTCTGGATGACTCCCATTAACCCTCCATGGATTTGGCCAACCTGGAACACACACAGACACAGCACACTTCTATCACTAGGGTTCCCAAACTTTTCAGGCCACGAACCCCCAAAATAATCATATTTCAACTAGAAACCCCCCAACCCTGACAAGCACATGGAATTGTAGGCATTACATTTAGTTTGACTCAGTTCCACAGATAAATATTGTGAAAATATCTGATCTACAAGCTCACAGCGCCTTGCACTGCAAGGCGTTGTGAGCTTGTAGATCGGCTTTTTTTTGCAATCTTTGCCCCTTTTGCATGTAATATTTGACAGTTGGGCTAATTTGGTATTAAAAAGGTCTTAAAAGTCATTCAATTGTAACTTTAAAAATGTGCAGATACCCTGTATACACTGCATACAGGTTTGTTTACTGTCGAGTGAGAAAACAATGTTGCACATTAAACTAATCATGGTGGTTTATTGACCTCCCACTGGGCTGCGGCGTGTCCTTACCATTGCATAGCATCCATCACTGGCCAGGATTATGACATCGATGGGGGACGTATGGTTGGCCACACAGATTCCACCATTCTTGGGCTTATTCTCACTGGGGGCATAGGAGAGAGACAGACAGAATAAAACACATGTGCATGATGCCATGATTGACCTTGGTTGGCATGTGCATGTTGTCATGGTTGCCATGGTTGGCTTCACGGTGAGAATTGAAGTTCCAAGCCAGCAGGTTAAGCAAGTGTTGAAGCCAATATAATTGAAAGTAGTTTATATGGAACACATGAGCACACAGGC